>NC_140934.1:121266821-121656821 GCF_014529385.1 Adiantum capillus-veneris | reverse complement strand
ACTGAAAATTGTTCATTCACTCACTGATGCCCAATTGCAGCATGAACATACGCATTTGCTTGATTCCCTTTGCCTTTAGAACCTTGAGCTCTATTAACTTTAGATCTTCTTGGAGGCCTTTGATTTCCTCCTCCCGAATGAGGTTGATGGTTTATATTCCCATTATTGTTGTTGTTATTGGTGGGTGGTCCATTTCGAACAAAAGGTGGATTGCCTGGTCTAAAGTTCCCTTGGTTTTGAAGTTGTCTCTAACTTTGATTAAAGTTCTGCTGATTGAAGTCCCTCTGGGATGTAGCTGGTCTAGGTCTAAAAGTTCAAAAATTCCAACTTGGGTTGAAGTTCCTAGGTTCATAATTGTCCACCAATACTGTGAAGCTTGAATTGTTAAATGGATAACCTCTGGACTGATGGTTAGGATCAAGACAAGTGTAACATAAATGATCCCGTCTGGCCTTCATATGTAATAAGCTCTCTCTTCTTTGCTGTGAATTTCTAGACCTTTGTTCCTCCTCGAGACGAGGCCTTTTGATTTCACAAACAAGAGCAGGTTCTGGTTTCCTCTTTTCGCTATTGGATAACTCTAGTTCAATGGGTTTGCCTACAACAAGGACATCTATAAAGTTGGTAAGACAAAGATTCTTAGGATTATGTAACCCTGACACGAATCAAGCTACCTTGACCTCTTGAGTCATCCTTGCTAGAGCATACTTGACAAGGGTCTAGAAATGTTGATAGTACGATTCCAGAGCTCTAGTTCCTTGGATACAATCAAGAAACTCATTCATACAGTCTGAACGATAAACTTTGTTTTGCTAGTTCTTATTGAGCTAGGTCTTAAGATAATCCCAAGTTGCTGCATCAGGATCAACATTGTTTTCTGTGCAATGGTATCTCCACCAACGCTTGGCTGTTTTCTCTTATTTGAACTTAGCAATAATAGCTTTGTTTTCTACAAACAAATGAGTCAAATCAAGGTAGTCATCCATGCGCTCAATCCAATATTTAAGAACTTTTCCTATATCCTTGCCTTCCCCGCTAAACTTTCCAGGTTGAGACTTGTGAATCATAGCATCAATGTCTCTATCAATAATGGTGTGTTGAGGAGCAATAGGTGCATTTGCATTAGTAGAAGTCACATTTACTCTAGGAGGCATGATAACTTACTGCACGATATCAACCAAGGTCACTCTTAATACAATATTCTAGTCTGTTCGAAGTCCTTTAAGTCAAATAAAATAGACGACTGAGAATAAGATGACAGAAAGAGAGTAGGAGAAAGAGAAACGAATAAATTAATCCAATTTCTACATCACAAAAACTTTGGGGTTCCAAAAATCTATAAGTGTCTTCTAATGCACCCGGTGATAGCTGTTGTGACATTTTTCCACCAATGGATCATAGCTATCTCATTCTTTGAGTATATTGGACGGTTTATCCTAGTAATCTTTTTGATCTTTGGTTGAAACATCTCCTCATTAGCATGTGAATCGTACCATTTTTTGTGGGTAAGTGATCTTTAAGTTACAAGTACTCCCATTTTGCTGTGAACTATTGTCTTTTTGTAACTGAAGTAATCGTCAAAGTAAGCAGAGTCTTTTGGAAACACGTGCGGTGTGTCCATCCATCATAGCTGTGTATATTTGTAGAATCTGCAAGGCATTGGGGTCTGTTATAGGCATTGTATAAATTTTTTACATGGTGAGGATTGTGGATTATGGACTTTCCAAACAAGTTAAAGAACAACTTCCAAGGTATTGGACTAAAGGAATTTTGATCCTTGGTCTAGCTTTGACGGCCCCATAAATTGAACATGACAATGTTGAAACATCACGTAGCCATTCCTAAGGGAAGTATGTTCTTAGCTATCCATGTTTCCGTTTTCTGTCTTAGAGTAAGTTAATAAATGTTTATGTACACCATTTGGTTAGTGACAACGATCTCCTTTCCCAACTTGGATTGGATCCATTTGATACTCCCAATGAGTGAGTATTTGTGTTCAGGTGGTCTAAACTCGGGGTTTCCAGCAGCGTAATGGTACCAAGTTCTAAATGTATTAGGTACAATACAATTCGTGGACAATAAACTTTTCTTACATTTCCCATTATGCATGGTAGCGACAAATCATTGCACTTCCACTCTTGTTTGAAGATGCTCTTCCACCATAAGGCGGGAGAGTATATTCACCCATATCCCTCGAGGTAAGGTGTCAATCATCTACACACACACCCCACTACTCAAGTTAGCTAGAATGGTAAAACAAAAGATCCAAGCTTGAATTTATGACTTCAAAACAATATGAATCATATAAAAATCAAATTTTTGTAATCGTAAGAGCCAAAAAGATACATAGTGGATTTAGTAAGATACATGAATATGAAAGGGCCCTATGAACCAATTTTTGCTTCCTACAACCGAGGTTCTACCCTTATATTTGTTCACATCTCGAGCTTCAAAGTTTAGAACTTGAACGTGTCCACTAAGATTCAATCTTCTTTTTCATACCACTCTTCCCCTTGAGATACGTTAGTGGGCGGTATTGCATTAAAGCAGTTTACATGAGAGTGCCGTTCATTTACATAATTTTTATAGAAATATCTACTCGAGTTCACTGCCATTGGATGTGCTTGAGCAAAGTCACTAATGTATCTGGACTTCTCTTCCCCTTGAGATACATTAGTGGGCGGTATTTCATTAAAGCAGTTTACATGAGAGTGCCGTTCATTGACATAATTTTTATAGAAATATCTACTCGAGTTCACTGCCATTGGATGTGCTTGAGCAAAGTCACTAATGCATCTGGACTTCTCATAGTCATCAAAGGTAATAGTGACATTGCGAGTATTGTATTTAAGAATAGGTCCATAGACTCTATTGAACCAATCCTGAGGTACATAATAGAATCGGTTTCTGCCATTTGACTTCTTCCAAACCTTGATTATGACTTTTTCACAGAAGCCATATCTTTGCTTGTAGTGATCCAACCGCTATGTCATATTGCTCACAAGAAATGTGGTTGTTTTTGAACAACCATTGCCAAGTATCAAATTTTGTATGCCGCTCCCGATACTTGACCATCTCTCTAGTTGGTCGAGAGAGAGTGATATTTTCCTAATTTAGCAATAACAATATCAAATCATTAACTACAATCTTTATAATCATCACTTGATGTTATAATTTAATCAATCTTACATATTTGTCATTCCAAGCTCCCTTGCCTTCTGAGCCATAGTGTGTGGGAGTTTGTCTTGCGCGAGCCTGGCATTGTTGTTTGTATGATGAGCCCGTCGCAGCTTGATCACTCTTTTCTTGAATTGCCCATTCCCACTCCGCGTCTACCATGTTTCCACTGCGGTAACTCCTGTCTCGATCTTTGACCTAGTTGGATATTGCGCGCCGCACATTGGACTGCTTGTTTTTCAAAAACGTCTTTATGTAGCCCTGTAACCACTGTTGTGAAAAATGTTGATCGGGGGAGTTTGGAAATCTAGCTAGCAGACCGTCCTCAATGTACCGTGCATGTACCAGAGAGTTGGTCTCTAAACTTTATAAAACAATTCTTATATGTTGAATGTATAAGAATTTGTAGATGGCGTCGAAATGCTCTTCCCTGTGCTCTGCCGAAGTCCACCTCCCCGCAATATTTAACCAGTTGGCTGCTCCCCACCAGTTGGTCTCTCATTTGACATCTACATTATAAAGAGCAATATAAGTTTAAGCTTTCTACCCTACTCACTCATCTATAAATACGTACACAATTATATTAGCACACAAACACGTAGATACATATGCATACTATGACCTAAGTAGAGGCTAGTAGTGCCAAAGGTCAAGTGTACCTCTTTAGATATCATCACAATCTCAATCGTGGTAAAACCAAAGGTACATTGCGATAATCCATGCATGGGTGGATCAATGATCGCAACGCCACGATTAAAAAAGGACTATACCCAAGAGGAAGCGTCTAACCTTCGGGTGCTATGCTCCGTACATAGTGCCTACGTGCATGCATAAACAAATATATATGTACACAAAAATATATATACATATACGTGATGTATTCATGAAGGGACTACACCTACTCACAAACATCCTGAGGCAAGCTTTTCCATGCATGGGAACCCCCCCATATATTTTTGCCCTTTTACAAAAATATTTCCCATTATATATGTTACTTTTGATTTTTTCTTCCTTTTTCACAAACGTTTTAGCCTTTATTAAATAAATAAGACTTATGCTAATCAATCACGATGTAGCATAAATAAGTAAGCTTTCTTTGTTGATCTCTCTTTTGAACTTAAATATTAAATATATATAAATTACATTATATATTTTAGTATTTTCTAATATATTTTTCATGTATGTATTTTATTCCACCCTACCAAATATTTTATTCACTAGTTTTCATTTTCAAACCTCAACCCCACTTTCAAATTTCAATAATACCTCCATCTAGATGATTGCCAATCTTTTCAAAACTCTAGGTCATGTTTTCATACACATGAAGGAGCTTACACTTGAAGGCAAGAGAGAAGTCCACTCAAAGGGGACCACCAAAAGACTTTTGCAGCCACAAATAATACATTATTTGGTTGAATTTTTTAAGTAAAGAAGAACCCCGAATCTGAAGGAGCGTTCAACATGAAAGATGTAGCTCGTGATCTAAACTTTTAGCTTAATTTTTTTCAGAAATTTTGGAGTTATGAACGCGGAGCTATGATTTTTGTAGTGGACCCCAGTTTTCTCATGTAATGGTGACACAGGCCATCCCTAGTTTTCTTCCCTCTAGAATGGCTATGGTTCTACAAGTCTTCAAGCATGATTACAAGAGACAAGGCTCTTTTAATGAGGTCTTGGCAAGTCTAGAGTGATTCTATCACCATTTTTGGAGGATCCATCTTCATCAACAATTATCCACCTTCGACAACCTCTCTTATAATTTTCTTACCTCTCTCTTCTCTCCCTAATAAGCTTATGTCTAGCCAAAGCTAGACTATTGTAAATATTTCCTATCCTCTACATCCTACCCACATTCTCTCTTCTTCTCTCTCTATTGACTCTGGTATTTTAAATAATGAGGAGACAAGATGGGAGCCACAGTCACATGCACCCCATTTTCCTAGTCACCAGAGTGGGACACTCACTTCAATTAGAAATATTGCTAAATCCTCTCCTCCTTCCCTATATAAGGAGGCCATGAGAGCTCACCATGACAAAAACACACACAACATCACCAAAGAATACACTATGCATTGTGTGTGCCTAGTGCACACACACACACCCACACCATCACCATCACCGCAATCACCATGCTCGTCTTGAGCATGACCTCTACACACTTGGGCTATGGAAGATGAAGGACAGCTAAATGAAGGATGATGGCCATAACCCTCGTGCGAGTCTTAGCCATCAACTCCCACCTATCCGCCATGTGCTCTACCACTCTCTGCCTTCTCATTCCCCTACCCTATGCTCCCCATTTCATCGCCTTATTCTCTAAATAAAGCTTGAGGTTTTGTGAGTATGTTTCCTGCAATGTTTTGCCCATGTGAGGTGTGCGGAATCGCCACCTAGTCTTGTGTTTGGAGTGAGCTTGTGTATGTGTGAAGGGTGTGCGGATTCGCCATCCTTCTGTGGTGCCTAAGTACTAAGCCGCAATACCCCCTCCCTCACTCTCTCTCTCTCTCTCTCTCTCTCTCTCACTTGATCTCATTTCCCTTCGTTTTCATCATTACTCCCAAGCATCCATCTCTCTTGGATGAAAACTTTGTTATGGTGGTGTGTTGTTTGCGTCCTAGCCGTTGAAGTTAGGTGGTGCCCCTTGTTTGCTTTACCATGACAGGCTCGAGGCACGCCATTTGGTTCCCGGTGTTTTAGAGGCCGTCGGGGTTCGGGGTTCGCTTTGCTCCCTTCATTTGGTGGCCCCACTGAGAAACTTTTCACAAAACCCTTTAGTTTACAAGACTGAAACCCCTAAACTATTGTGAATGGATGAATGGCTAGCAGGATTTGCTAATTGGACGACAGAAGAAGAAGAGCTCCAAGCACAACTAGACGAACTCCGCATCTCCATCGAAGCTCGAGTGCCAGGCGTAACGGTAATCGATTTGCAGTGGGAGAGTCAACCAACACGCCAAACCCAGTGGATATACATAGGCCAAGTGCAAAGAAGAAGAAGGAGAAGGTCGAAACCATGTCCGCAACCTACAACCAACCCACAACAACAAAATGGAAGGAGCTCTACACAATAGAGAATCAACACTATTCTACTTTGAGAATCGGGTAACTCAAGTCACCGAGGTAATTATCACAGTCAGTTTTCAAGTCGCACCTTATGCTGCTGAGGCAAGCTTTTCCATGCATGGGAACCCCCCATATTTTTTTTTATCTTTTACCAAAAATATTTCCTATTATATAAGTTACTTTTGATTTTTTCTTCCCTTTTTTACAAACGTTTTAGCCTTTATTAAATAAATAAGACTTATGCTAATCAATCACGATGTAGCATAAATAAGTAAGCTTTCTTTGTTGATCTCTCTTTTGACCTTAAATATTAAATATATATATTCTAAATTACATTATATATTTTAGTATTTTCTAATATATTTTTCATGTATGTATATTATTCCACCCTACCAAATATTTTATTCACTAGTTTTCATTTTCAAACCTCAACCCCACTTTCAAATTTCAATAATACCTCCATCTAGATGATTGCCACTCTTTTCAAAACTCTAGGTCATGTTTTCATACACATGAAGGAGCTTACACTTGAAGGCAAGAGAGAAGTCCACTCAAAGGGGACCACCAAAAGACCTTTGCAGCCACAAATAATACATTATTTGGCTGAATTTTTTAAGTAGAGAAGAACCCCGAATCTGAAGCAGCGTTGAACATGAAAGATGTAGCTCGTGATCTCAACTTTTAGCTCAATTTTTTTCAGAATTTTTGAAGTTATGAACACGGAGATATGATTTTTGTAGTGGACCCCAATTTTCTCGTGTAATGGTGACACAGGCCATCCCCAATTTTCTTCCCTCTAGAATGGCTATGGTTCTACAAGTCTTCAAGCATGATTACAAAAGACAAGGCTCTTTTAATGAGGTCTTGGCAAGTCTAGAGTGATTCTATCACCATTTTTGGAGGATCCATCCTCATCAACAACTATCCACCTTTGACAATCTCTCTTGTAAATTTCTCACCTCTCTCTTCTCTCCCTAATAAGCTTATGTCTAGCCAAAGCTAGACTATTGTAAACATCTCCTATCCTCTACATCCTACCCACATTCTCTCATCTTCTCTCTCTATTGTAAATAATGAGGAGACAAGATGGGAGCCACAGTCACATGCACCCCATTTTCCTAGTCATCAAAGTGGGACACTCACCTCAAATAGAAATATTGCTAAATCCTCCCCTCCTTCCCTATATAAGGAGGCCATGAGAGCTCACTTCAAAACACACACACACACCTATCCATACATACTCTTGTGCTACATGCTTGTAGCATGAACCCTAATCACATAATCACAACACCATCATCATCACCATCACCATGCACAAAAGATGAGCACCACACCTCCGCACCACTTGTAATTAAGGGTTGAAGGCACAATTTCAAGAATAAGAAGGGTGGACACACTCATGATATTCCTCGCCATCAACTCCCATCTCTCCATTATGCCTCCTACAATCTTGTCCCCTTCTCATTTTCCCGCCATACGCTACCTATTGTATTCATCTTTTGCAAGCAATCAACACACTCCATCTTGGTGCCATACTTTGTGTCGCTTTGGATACATCTCATTGTGAGTATGGTATATGCTTGTTCCTTGCCTTTTTTTTTTTTCTGCTTATGTAAAGGTGTGCAGATTCGCCACCATACACACACACACACACACTCTCTCTCCCTCTCATATTCCTATCATCTTGCTACTTCCATCTTGAAGTGTGCGGATTCGCCACCTCTTGTATGATAAGTGAGCATACTCGCAGGTTTCCCCTACCTCATTATCTTTCTTACTAGCATGCACGAGTAGCGAGCCCATTCTCAATCACTCACCACTCCTCTCACCTTATTCTCCGACCACTTCATTCCACATTTGGGCGTGGATCTTGAAACTGTTTTCCATGGCATGCTTCATTGTGTATATGTATGCATCCTAGCCGCATATCTTGCTAGGTGGTGCCCCTATTGTGTATCCCCCATGATGAGGCCATTGTGCATAGTCTTGGTGTAGAGGCCACCGGGTCTATTTTTCACTTCCGCCTCTCATTTGGTGCCCCACGGAAGAGGGCTCTTGAAACCTTCAGTTTACAAAGCTGACATTTTTAATTCTCTTCATGGACGAGTGGCTTCTTGAATTCTCTAATTGGACCACTGAAGAGGAGGAGCTTCAAGACGATTTGACTCAAGTCATCAAGACACTCTTGCCAGGGTGTTGTATTGTTAGCATAGAAGAGGTGGTAAGACCCTCTTTCCCTACTCAAATTGTTTACATTTCTCATCATCCTCGCAAGCGTAAAAGCAAGGCACAAGCTGCATCATGCTCACATTGTAGCCAAAAACCGCACCTTCAACATGAGTGCAACCCAAAGTGAAGAAAAGGCCATCATTTTCTCCCTCGACATCCGCACAGGCGTTCTCACAACGGTAGTCTTTCAAGTAGTACCAGGCTTCTCTACATCTACGTCCCCATCTTTGCCACCTATTCCACCTACATCCACAACAAACCTTCACAACTTGAGGAAGCTACTACGAACGCGTGGTCCCTCCCTCTCCCTTGCACCAAAAGATTCAAGGGTTTTCGAGCGCCGACAATCACCCCGTCTCCAAAACAAAAGGGTAAATCCTCCAAAGTCTTTCTATAACTCACTCTCATCTCATGAGCCATGAACTAGAAACAGCAGCATGGATTCTACGTCGTCTACCGAGTGACGTGGCGGAGCTTGTCATTGACAAGGTCTTTGACACTGGTTTTGCTTGGCGGAAAGACAAGACCCTCCACCTTCAATCAAGGCTATGATGACGACTTTACAGCTTGCTATGTATCCATCCAACTTGCATTAATACAAGTGGTAAGACTCACCACCTACCTCATCACACCTGTGTATACACTAGATGGCACTCTATCTTGCAAGAAAGTGAAGTTGCTCAAAGAGAGAGAGTTCAAGCTTTTCCAAGAGCTTGCTAGAGGGGCAATCCTAGAGCTAGAAGACGAAGACAACCTTGTCCTGTGGTACTATAAATTTGACCTCGACTACCAAGAGCTCTACACCTCTGACTATAACCTTCCACCACAAAGGAGAGAGTCTTTCCGAATTATCATGTGATGGACCCAGCGCATCAACCTTTTGCAAGGAACCAAACTTATGCACCACAACGAATTCAATCAATCAAAGTAATCTTAGACCGCAAGATTTTTTATCAGCAGATCATTACAACCATGTTTGGTAGAGAACGACTGCAAGAGATAAACACCTCTTCTCTACCCTTTATCCTCCCTATGATTAATCATGAAGTGTCTTTTGATGTAGTTATTTTCATCCTTGTATAGTATGTTTTCCATCCACCGAGCACCCATGTATTGAATCTCTATAAAAAGAATTTTTTTTAAAAAAAATCTAAGTCGAGTTAATTTTTTCACTCTCACAATGGCAAGTGTAGCATTTCCAACATTTACTGGTAAGGTGGGTGAGGATGCTGCAGACTTTCTAGACAACTTGGAAATAGCATGTGTCATCTCTGCGAGAGATGATGATGCTTCACGCTTAGGCATCTTCCCACTTCTAATGAAGGTGGAGGCAAGATCATGGTACAATGCCTTGGCACAAGCAACCAAGGAACGGTGGGACTTATTAAGAGCAGCCTTTGTCAAGCGTTTTGGAGAGGGCACAACATCAGAGAAGCTATGGCAATTGTTGACAAAGTTGAAGCAGGGCAGTATGCTGGAATACACATCATATGAGTCAAAGTTTGTAGATTTATGGGGGCGATGGGTTGCATCGCTAAGAGAGGATGAGGGGGCACCTGATTTCCTAAAGAAGGATCGGTTTGTGGCTGGGTTATGGCCAACTCTTAAAGAGAAGGTGAAGGGAAGGTTTCCTGCTACGTATGAGCTAGCAGTTGAAGTGGCCTGCCTTAAAGACAAGAAGTTGCGCCTACAAGTCAGGAATATCGATGAAGAGGAAGCTGTTAGGACCCGACCACCTCTAGCACCACCTACAACAGCCGCCCAGAGGATTCAACCACAAGAACCAATTGAAGATCAGCAAGACCTGCTCAATCGAATCACCAATCAACTTGAGAATCTCTCAGTCCATTTGATACAACAAGGGCATGCACACAATCGCAACCAAGAGCAAGGAAGAGGACAACGAAGGCAAAACCAATAATACCACTGCTACAATTGTGGAGAGGATGGTCATGGCATGTACTACTGTCCACACCCAAGGAGGCAGAATTTCAACAGAGGAGCCATGAAAAACTAGGTTTCACCAACGAGAGCAAGACCACCACCACCGAGGGAACCACAACAAGCACCACCCGTGCAAATCCTACAACCACCCATTCAACCACAACCACCACCACCACCACAACCTCTCATTCCACCCTTACCCCCACCACTAGTTGGCAATCAAATAGTAAGCGTCATCAGTCTTGAAGGTAAAGGAAAGGAGAAAGTGGAGGAGGATATCAAGGGAGTAGCAAAAGGTAAGACCAAGTTTAAAGGAGTAGATGCCATAGGGGTAAAACGCGCTAGGCAAGGTGAATCTTCCCAAAAGGAAGAAAAGATGAAGACTAAAGGGGAATCTAGCAAAAGCCGTACAAGTCACGACGTAAAATTGACATTGTAGATTTCTCTTTGGGTGAATGTTCTAAACCATATGATTTGGTTCAAGATGTTTCTGTGCAGGGCCCAAAAATCACCTAGCCCCAATTACTCCACCTAGCACCTAGGGTGAGGAGACAATAGACAATGATGGTTAGCACGAGACGACCAAAGCCAAAGATAGCTGGGGCTATCTCTGGGAGGAATCTAGATGACATACTACTAGTGATGGATGCTTACATCAAAGGGCAACACATCTCCAATATCTACGTCGATGGTGGCGCACAAATATGCGTCATGAGTGAAAAAATGATGCACCATTTGGGTTTACAGGTGAGTCGGCCGGTACCATGCCGAGCCAAAATGGCAAATAATTTAAAAGTTCAATGTGTTGGTGTCATAAATGTAGTTAGGATAAAGGCATTCAACACCGAGGTAGATGTGGACATCTTTGTCATGCCACACAAAGGGGAGGGCTATCCTATCATTCTAGGGAGGCTTTGACTTATGGCTATGAGAGCTAAGCAGAACTGGGACATCAGCATAATCCAGATGAAGGATGCAAAAGGGAGGCCAGTACTTTACGACATGAAGATAGGTCGGCAATGCGACATGGATCTAGAAGCCTCTATGGATGAGTTTTCTAGTAGTGACTCTTCAACTTCTTCAGAGGAGGAGTCAACAGTGAGTGAAGGAAGTGATAGCTCCATTGAGGTAATGGGCCTCACATTCAACCACAACAAGGTGGACCCTTCAAATTTGAAACCACAGGTGAAAGTGGTGAAGACACTTCAACTACCCCTATGGCACGAGATTGGTGGAAGACGACCAAAAGTTATATTGACGACCACTTGGCAAGTCCTTTCTAGAGAAAGACTCATGCAGAGAAATGCAATTGAGGTCTACTGGCACTTTCGGTTTTCCTTTCTAATTGTGAGCATTGTGTGTAACATTAATTTGGGAAGCTCTTTAAGTTGGGTTGTGACAAGAGTGGAAGGATTGACATCAACAACCAGTGGAATCAATCTAGGACACACCAATCAAGGAAGAATGGTTTTGCATACTAGTGGTAACATGGAGTCATTTTTCAAAATGTGGTTTGCAGTTTATCTTTTGTACATGGTGGGCTCTCTTGTGCAGCAAGCATCAACCATGCAATCTATCCATGTGGGCAACAAGTCTCTATCAATTTGGCATGAAGAAGGACAACAAGCAAAATATGAGGATTATCGTTTCTTACTCCCTTTTGGCTATGTGTCTGGACGAGGAAGACATGCATGGTCCCGCTTTGGAATACTTTCACGGACTGATCAAGTTCTTTCCATACCTTCTATCACTTATGCAAGAGTTAATTCTTGTGCAGACTCAAGAATCATTTTAAGTGTGATCTTATGAAGAAGGCATTATTGCATACAATGGATTTACGCATAGTGTGGGACCCACGTGGAAACCGAAAAGAACTTTGGGGAGCCTCATGCTTCCAAGGGATCCATTATTCCCTACAAGGATCTACCAGCCAACCAAGGAGAAATCCCACTCTATTTCAACATGCTCAAGTACAGAGCTAGAGGCATGAATACCTCTAGCCTTAGGGGGAGGGCTAATGAGGCAAGCTTTTCCATGCATGGGAACCCCCCATATTTTTTTTTCTCTTTTACCAAAAATATTTCCTATTATATAAGTTACTTTTGATTTTTTCTTCCCTTTTTCACAAACGTTTTAGCCTTTATTAAATAAATAAGACTTATGCTAATCAATCACAATGTAGCATAAATAAGTAAGCTTTCTTTGTTGATCTCTCTTTTCACCTTAAATATTAAATATATATATTCTAAATTACATTATATATTTTAGTATTTTTTAATATATTTTTCATGTATGTATATTATTCCACCCTACCAAATATTTTATTCACTAGTTTTCATTTTCAAACCTCAACCCCACTTTCAAATTTCAATAATACCTCCATCTAGATGATTGCCACTCTTTTCAAAACTCTAGGTCATGTTTTCATACACATGAAGGAGCTTACACTTGAAGGCAAGAGAGAAGTCCACTCAAAGGGGACAACCAAAAGACCTTTGCAACCACAAATAATACATTATTTGGCTGAATTTTTTAAGTAGAGAAGAACCCCGAATCTGAAAGAGCGATCAACATGAACGATGTAGCTCGTGATCTCAACTTTTAGCTCAAATTTTTTTAGAATTTTTGGAGTTATGAACACAGAGATATGATTTTTGTAGTGGACCCCAGTTTTCTATTGTAATGGTGACACATGCCATCCCCAATTTTCTTCCCTCTAGAATGGCTATGGTTCTACAAGTCTTCAAGCATGATTACAAAAGACAACGCTCTTTTAATGAGGTCTTGGCAAGTCTAGAGTGATTCTATCACCATTTTTGGAGGATCTATCCTCATCAACAACTATCCACCTTTGACAATCTCTCTTGTAAATTTCTTACCTCTCTCTTCTCTCCCTAATAACCTTATGTCTAGCCAAAGCTAGACTATTGTAAACATCTCCTATCCTCTACATCCTACCCACATTCTCTCATCTTCTCTCTCTATTGTAAATAATGAGGAGACAAGATGGGAGCCACAGTCACATGCACCCCATTTTCCTAGTCATCAAAGTGGGACACTCACCTCAAATAGAAATATTGCTAAATCCTCCCCTCTTTCCCTATATAAGGAGGCCATGAGAGCTCACTTCAAAACACACACACACACACACACACACACACACACACACACACACACACACACACCTATCCATACACACTCTTGTGCTACATGCTTGTAGCATGAACCCTAATCACATAATCACAACACCATCATCATCACCATCACCATGCACAAAAGATGAGCACCACACCTCCACACCACTTGTAATTAAGGGTTGAAGGCACAATTTCAAGAAGAAGAAGGGTGGACACACTCATGATATTCCTCGCCATCAACTCCCATCTCTCCATTATGCCTCCTACGATCTTGTCCCCTTCTCATTTTCCCGCCATACGCTACCTATTGTATTCATCTTTTGCAAGCAATCAACACACTCCATCTTGGTGCCATACTTTGTGTCGCTTTAGATACATCTCATTGTGAGTATGGTATATGCTTGTTCCTTGCCCTTTTTTTTTCTGCTTATGTAAAGGTGTGCGGATTCGCCACCATACACACACACACACACACTCTCTCTCCCTCTCATATTCCTATCATCTTGCTACTTCCATCTTGAGGTGTGCGGATTCGCCACCTCTTGTATGATAAGTGAGCATACTTTTGCAAGTTTCCCCTACCTCATTATCTTCCTTACTAACATGCACGAGTAGCGAGCCCATTCTCACTCACTCACCACTTCTCTCACCTTATTCTCCGACCACTCCATTCCACATTTGGGCGTGGATCTTGAAATTGTTTTCCATGGCATGCTTCATTGTGTATATGTATGCGTCTTAGCCGCATATCTTGCTAGGTGGTGCCCCTATTGTGTATCCCCCATGATGAGGCCATTGTGCATAGTCTTGGTGTAGAGGCCACTGGGTCTATTTTTCACTTCCGCCTCTCACTGCAGCACAGATAACGGAATCATTGGCTCACACTCTCACTAGAGAAACTACGGATCTACTGAGTTTGTTTCAGGAAAGAACACCACCCTCTCCCACAAGCTTGGACAATGACTAAGCACCTCTAAGCTTCACATGAATCAGTACAACCTACCTCAAGACAGATCACACATACCAACACGTGTACGCCCAATCAAGGTAATACTGGATTTGAAGGCTCAATACCAGCACGTCATTGACACCATGCTGGGTGGGGAGCGGTTTTTGGAGGTTCTGGCATCAGATCAACCATTTGTCTTACCTTTGGTACAAGGCAATGTACCGTTTGAAGTTTTAATCTATGTCCTAGTATAAGAGGGTATACACGCCTCCTTGTAAAGAGGAAAAAAAAACTTTTGCAAGCTAAGCAGTGTTTCTTTATAGCTCTCTCTCAGTAATCATGGCAAGTGTAGCATTTCCAACATTTAAAGGAAAGAAGGGGGAGGATTTGGTAACAGACTTCCTAGATGACTTTGAAGTAGCATGTGTAGTGAGAAACAAAGATACGGATGAATCCCGGGGTTAGAATCTTTAAGCATCTCATGAAGCTAGAAGCTAGATCATGGTACAATGCACTTCCACAAGCAACCAAGGATGACTGGGAACCCTTAAAAACCGCTTTTAAGAGGCGCTTTGGGGGAGGTACCACTTCAGAAAAGTTGTGGGACAAGTTGAGAGACTTGAAACAGGAGGGTCTTTTAGAATATGCCACCTATGAGTCCAAATTTGTGGATTTGTGGGAACGGTGGGTTGAGTCACTGGCAAGGGGGGAAGCTGCACCCGATTTCCTAAAAAAAGATCGGTTCACGCATGGCTTATGGCCGCTTCTCAAGGAGAAGGTGAAAGGTAGATTCTCGGCTACGTACGAGTTAGCCGTTGAGATTGCTCGCCTTAAGGACAAGAAGCTGCGAATGAAAGCCAAAGAAACCGAGTCAATAGAAGCAGGAACATCGCGTCGACCAGCAACTATGACAACCACCATTCCACCACCACCACCGGCTCTTGGGGTAAGAGATGACCAACAAGATATGTTGGCCCATATTACTGACCAACTGCAGAGTTTGTCTGTCCACTTAATACAGCAAGGGAGGAGTCAAGAAAGAGATCAAGACCTTGGAAGAGCACGATGACAAAACAGAGAGTATCACTGCTACAACTACGGAGAAGACGGTCACGGTATGTACTGCTGTCCCAAACCACGACAAAACTATAATAGAGGAGGTAGGAGACAAAACTATAATAGAGGAGGTAGGAGGAACCAATTGTCACCCCCTAGAGAAAGAACACCCCCACCCCGAGCACCAGCTCCACAAACACAAATTCTACGTCCGCCACAATCACCACTTACAATCATCCTACGCCCACCATCAATTGGTACCCGCACACCAAGTATCATTGGTCTTGCAGAAGAGGTCAAGATGAAGGTAACCAAAGAAGGATCAAGCGAGAAGTTTATTCAAAGAACTGAAGCAGTGGAACAAGAGGTTAAAGAATCAAAAGATGCTACCCAGGTGGGGGAGGTAAGTCAAGAAAATTGTGTTACAAATGTGAGTACATCTTTAACCTTGAATGAAATAGGCACCAAAGCGATCAATCGACAGCATTGGGCAGTAAGGGTGAGAAGGTGTAAAGTGTTGATTAGGCCTCGTCAGAGTAAGAGGAATGCAAAGGGCATGAAAGATACAAGAGAAGAGGAAGACCAGCCTGCTAGCAAGGCTTTGCAGAAGGTGGACAACATATCAAGCAAAGGGGAGGGCTTTGAAAACGGAAGCCTGTGCACGAGCATGGACCCAGGACAGTGTAGCAAGCTAAAGGAATCTTGCATCAAGGCAGTTTCACTTGAGGACCATAACGAAGAGGTAAGTATGACTGAAGGTTTGGAGTTGGATATTGCTCCAGAGGCTTGGCAGCCGAGCAAGACTTTATTGTGTAGTGTTATAGACTTAGAGATGGGTAATGCCTCTAGTCTACTGAAGGGTGTTATAAACTTGGAGATGGGTAATGCCTCCAGTATATGTGAGGATGTTCATAGTAATTTTGATGATCAATATGTTGCCAACCTTTTAAGGATGTTCCAAACTCCTCCACAACACAGCATTGTGTTTGCATGGGATGCATCAGACCTATGGCTATGGCTAGCTGCTATAACATATAGAGAGAAGATCAGCATGGAGATAAGAGCAAAGGAGCCATGGATAGACAAAAACCTGATAGAATGCAAGAATGAAGACCTCCTTCGCAATTTGGTACAATTTTTTACAAATAGTGCATCCTCTCTTTGGAGAAAGGTAAGCGGATTACGCTTGTATTTAAGTCGCAAGGTAGGTGGCTTGCTATTAGCATCAGTAAAGGAAGCTGACATGTTTCAGCACACCCAAAAGAAGCATGATATGCTTGCAGTTTTTTCCAATCATGGCAGTAAGCAGGATTCTGAAAACAACTGGAGCTCACCACACCAACAAGGCGGCCATATATGGTGGATTCTTGGCACACTTTTGGGAATCATAATTTTCAGTTCTGTCTTTGCAGGAGCCAAGATGCTCATTTCCCCTCTCGCTACTGGTGGTTACAAATTTGGTCCAATTTGGCATGCAAATTTTATTGTTCGGACACTGCAGACAATGATCCTATTTTTCACTTGGGATCCAGGAGGACATTGGCACAAAGTTCTGGAAGCCATGGGCTTCCCCTTTAATCAACCGACACTATTCCAAGGAACAAGCTATCACTCAGACCTGTTAGAGATTCATGAATATCCCAGAAATCTCACCAATGGCCAAATGGAATGGCTAGTTCAAAAGGCAACTCGATATCGGATCCTACAGCTAAGCAGAAGAAGAAACAGAGCTAGAGACATGAATGCCTCTAGCCTTAGGGGGAGGGCTAATGAGGCAAGCTTTTCCATGCATTGGAACCCCCCCATATATTTTTGCCCTTTTACCAAAATATTTCCCATTATATAAGTTACTTTTGATTTTTTCTTCCTTTTTCACAAACATTTTAGCCTTTATTAAATAAATAAGACTTATGCTAATCAATCACGATGTAGCATAAATAAGTAAGCTTTCTTTGTTGATCTCTCTTTTGACCTTAAATATTAAATATATATAAATTAGATTTTATATTTTAGTATTTTCTAATATATTTTTCATGTATGTATATTATTACACCCTGCCAAATATTTTATTCACTAGTTTTCATTTTCAAACCTCAACCCCACTTTCAAATTTCAATAATACCTCCATCTAGATGATTGCCAATCTTTTCAAAACTCTAGGTCATGTTTTCATACACATGAAGGAGCTTACACTTGAAGGCAAGAGAGAAGTCCACTCAAAGGGGACCACCAAAAGACTTTTGCAGCCACAAATAATACATTATTTGGCTGAATTTTTTAAGTAAAGAAGAACCCCGAATCTGAAGGAGCGTTCAACATGAAAGATGTAGCTCGTGATCTCAACTTTTAGCTTAATTTTTTTCAGAATTTTTGGAGTTATGAACGCGGAGCTATGATTTTTGTAGTGGATCCCAGTTTTCTCATGTAATGGTGACACAGGCCATCCCTAGTTTTCTTCCCTCTAGAATGGCTATGGTTCTACAAGTCTTCAAGCATGATTACAAGAGACAAGGCTCTTTTAATGAGGTCTTGGCAAGTCTAGAGTGATTCTATCACCATTTTTGGAGGATCCATCTTCATCAACAATTATCCACCTTCGACAACCTCTCTTATAATTTTCTTACCTCTCTCTTCTCTCCCTAATAAGCTTATGTCTAGCCAAAGCTAGACTATTGTAAATATTTCCTATCCTCTACATCCTACCCACATTCTCTCTTCTTCTCTCTCTATTGACTCTGGTATTTTAAATAATGAGGAGACAAGATGGGAGCCACAGTCACATGCACCCCATTTTCCTAGTCACCAGAGTGGGACACTCACTTCAATTAGAAATATTGCTAAATCCTCTCCTCCTTCCCTATATAAGGAGGCCATGAGAGCTCACCATGACAAAAACACACACAACATCACCAAAGAATACACTATGCATTGTGTGTGCCTAGTGCACACACACACACCCACACCCACACCATCACCATCACCGCAATCACCATGCTCATCTTGAGCACGACCTCTACACACTTGGGCTATGGAAGATGAAGGGCAGCTAAATGAAGGATGATGGCCATAACCCTCGTGCGAGTATTAGCCATCAACTCCCACCTATCCGCCATGTGCTCTACCACTCTCTGCCTTCTCATTCCCCTACCCTATGCTCCCCATTTCATCGCCTTATTCTCTAAATAAAGCTTGAGGTTTTGTGAGTATGTTTTCCTGCAATGTTTTGCCCATGTGAGGTGTGCGGAATCGCCACCTAGTCTTGTGTTTGGAGTGAGCTTGTGTATATGTGAAGGGTGTGCGGATTCGCCATCCTTCTGTGGTGCCTAAGTACTAAGCCGCAATACCCCCTCCCTCACTCTCTCTCTCTCTCTCTCTCTCTCTCTCTCTCTCTCACTTGATCTCATTTCCCTTCGTCTTCATCATTACTCCCAAGCATCCATCTCTCTTGGATGAAAACTTTGTTATGGTGGTGTGTTGTTTGCACTTGTATCGAAACAAGTCATTCTAAGTATCCGAAAATTTTTGGCCACCGAAATTACTCCTTATATATCGTGCTGAAAATAATCTAGAAAACAGATATGACCAACACCTAGGGACTTTGTCATGACACATACTTTAAATAGTGGGCGCCAGTGTAAAAACATGTAGGGCAAAAAATGAGCCCCAAAACATTCTTAATGGCATGACTCTTACTTGGCCATTTACAACGATGGGTACTCCTCTGGATAGGTTTGTTCGATCTTAAGAATAATTACCCAAGGAATGCTAATTGTTGGGGCTTACCCTAGGTCTGATACTGGCTCATAGACTTTGCGGCTCATAGCCCTTATGCCAATAACAAATTAGTGTGCAATTGACAAATCGAAGAAGAGAAATTTGGGTGACGTCTTGGCCACTTTCTAGGTGAGAATTAGAGCACCTTGGCTCAGGCTGACTCCCGAGTAAAACATGTATCAAAATATTCTTAGAAAGTTTTCATAGGAAACAGAGAGAAGGAGAGCATGCTGGGATGTGGAACTTTCCTTAAGTTTCTAGAGTGTGTTCCCAATCTGTGTGCTCTCATGCATCTTATTTGCAGCTCATCCTATAAGCATACTATAGTTCATACAGAGAGGGAAAAGAAAAACACAAACACCTCTTGACCCACCTACCGTGCAAGGGTCGTGATTGCACGAGGATGACTTGAAAATGGCATGTTGCATGTGAATTAAATCCTAGTTGTAGGTTTGTGGTAGTCGTGCTGTGGGGTGAGAGCAACCAAAAATCATGTGAAACAATCCAAAAATTATGTTGTCCTTGATAGAGTTTCCAGTATAGTGGAATCCATAGGGTAACATGCCGTGCATGCAAAATTGTAAGCCCTTGGCTACAGTGATGGGCTCAAACATACAAGCCCAAAATCATAAGTGCCTTGCACAGTCGGTACTGGTAGGAATGCTTGTGAGGTGACATCCCAATGTTTGCCAGTGCCCCAAACTTGTGTGCCAATTACCTTGACGTTCAATCAAGAGGAAGTATCTTAGCACGAGTATGAAGCCTTGCTTCACATGTAACTGACAAAGCTCTTTGCTTTGCATAATTGACAATCCTTTGCAACGAAAATGCATAAGCATGAAAAATCAAGAAAATTGTAACATAGTATAACCCGGTTTTTGTCACGTGTATCATATACACTCGCATATGTCATGCACGCCCGTCTGGTATGTAATGAAATAGCATGCAGAATAGTGTCAAATCCCTTCCAAGTTGGTATGCTCATAGCATATGCCAAACATGGGAAGTCTCAACACAAAATTTGTCACTTATGGAAGCCATTTTTCACATAAGTACGTCGATGCTCAAATTAAAACATATGTGGTTGGTAACCTACAAATATCGTGGCAAAAGCAAATCGACCTTGTCAAACTCTTTCAGCTAAATGATCATGTCGGAATTGCTTAAAGAAAGAAAGCATTATGTATTATAGCTTGACTGAATATGCTATACTAAGCCACATATTGTATCATATACAACTAACCAAAAAGGGTTATCTGAAGGGAAGATAACCTGTAAAGAGCATGCAAGACATTGATTGATTGCTTAGCTGCAAAATCCATCAACAGACCTAATAATCTAGTACCTGGGGACAATGTTTTTGTTGATGCTGTCCCATACAATTGAAACATAACTTTTGCAATTTGGCTTTTTGAAAGTCTACTGTGGAAAGTCTCCTTTTTCCACCTTGGCAGAGACTGTCACAGGTGTAGACACGGTAGCCGGTGGGATGCACGAGATGACCAGCTTTGTAAGGTGATCCATTGTGTAGTAAGCAATTGGATACGAACCACCAATTTGCAAAGCCGTTCTTCGAATAGTTGAAATTCACGTTGTGTAACGTACTCTTTGTCATTGATGAGATTGCTAGTATCCTCCAAAATTTCAAGCACACTTTGAGGAGGAGGGGTAGATGCGGTTGAAGGAAGTTCAAAATCAAAAAGATGATTCTCAAAAAGTTATCCAAAAAATTGAACGTGGAATCCATTTTTGCTTGCTATGGTGCTAGCAAAGAAAGAGAAGAACACATGGATATCAAAAATCTCGTAGCCATACGATGCATCGTTGTCTTCAATATTTAGCCATGCTAATTAGATCCGTAATCTTAATAAAAGATATAATATTGCCTTCAAAATCAAGTTGTGCTTGACCGAGAAAGAGTTGAACCCGAATCCCAAGACGTTCTTGGATCCGTGGTTGTCCAGTTAGCAGGCCATTATCATCAGTATATGCTCCGACAAGATGCCCGTCGTACCTTTCCAAGTACCTAATTTTGAAAGGAGAAGCTAAGTCTTGGCCACTCCAGAAAATTGGCTTGTTGACGATGTGCTAAATAATTGCCAAGAGGCAGCTTGCTGCACCATGCCAAAACCTCCCTAAACCAAATCCTTTGAGGATGCTGTGGTCCGAAGAGCTGTGGGCACTTTCTGCTTGCTTGTGGCACCTTGCCAATGCTTGCGGCACCTTGCCAAACTCCCCGAATAAGCTTCATCGATTGAAGACTGGTCCGAAGACCTGTGGGCACCTTAATGAATTAAGTCCTAAGGCCATTGGCCTTAGGTGCTTCAATGTGAACCAAAGGCTTCACAAAGCCATGGCGGCCGTGCAGGTAGCACGCGAGGAGAACCAAGGCGAGGCTGAGCGAGATGCAACAAACCAGGCTCCGTGCCTGAGTCAGGACACCCTCCCACAGTCTTTGCGCTCCTGTTGAGCCTGCCCGTTGACAGATTTCCTGCACCTCGATCCGACGAACTTTCCCTTCCGAAAACCCCCTCATTAGGCAAAATTTGGACTCACAAAGGGCCCCTTTAAGGAGTTTGACTTTACCTCTCTCTACCAAAATGGGTGCATGGATAAATTTTTGCAAACAAACTCCAAAGTTGGCGGAGGTTTGATAGTTAGAATGTCCTCTTCAAGCTCTATCTACTGATATATAGCACGCCTTGAGATTCTTCATAGTTTAGAAGATTCTTTTTTTGATTCACCTATGATGTGACAACTCTGTCGGAATCTAAGTGAATCAAAAAAAGAATATTCTAAAATATGAGGAATCTCATGGCGTGCTATATATCAATAGATAGATCTTGAAGAGGACATTCTAACTCTCAAACCTCCGCCAACTTTGGAGTTTGTTTGCAAAAATTTATCCATGCGCCCCTTTTGGTAGAGAGAGGTAAAGTCAAACTCCTTAAAGGGCCCCTTTGTGAGTCGAAATTTTGCCTAATGGCACACCTGGTTTTTCCTTGCTTCGTCTTCGACCCTGACTAAGCGGCCATGCCCGCCTCCATCTCTTGGCAGAACTTGCCCTTGGTTTGCATGAGTATGCTAAAAGTGGAGGTCCACGACCCACTGTGCCTAGAATAGATTGAAGCTCTGATACTAGTGAAAGGCCCCTGGTGGGATAGATTAAAGCTCTGATACTAGTGAAAGGCCCCTGCCTGAGAATGAACCTCCCAACGTCCCTAAAAATAACCCCTTGGGCCTTGTTCCCTATCCACACTTGCAACCGGATCCTTGGGTCTGGTCCTTGACCACCGGGCATTGCCCTTGGCATGACATTCTGTGTGTGTGTGTGTGTGTGTGTGTGTGTGTGTGTGTGTCTATGTCTCTGTCTCTGTCTCTCTCTCTCTCTCTCTCTCTCTCTCTCTCTCTCTCTCTCTCTTTCTCTTTCTCTTTCTTTCTTTTCTTTTTTAAATTTGAAAATTTTATACAATATTCTTTAATTTTAATTGAGAGGAGTGAAACACCAAAATTTGAAGGGGGGAGGGGGATGCTTATTTTAAGCCAGAATCTGAAAGTTTAGGCGCTAAATTTGGTTGTAAAAAATAAAAGTGGTAATACACGTGGTAATAGACGCGGTAATAGTAGCAAAAGTTGTTGCAATAATATTTTAAACACAAAAAAATCCCCGCCCTCCTCTCTATTCTTTCTCTACCTAAATTTACACCTTCTCTCTACAAAATGGGGTAAAATAGCACGGTAAACACTTTGAGATTCTCATAGTGAGAATTGAAAAATTTATAAATAAATATGCGCAAGAGGCAAATGCTCACTCTTGCACGGGGGAGATTGCACCCAGTGCCTGTGTACTTCTTCTCTCCTCTCCTCCCTTCTCTCTTGCCCTAGGTTGCATTATACGTTATATGGAAAATGTATAATACGTCATATATACAGGCATATTTTACATGACCTCATATTATACGGGCGTATTAAACGGTGCCAAGTCAGCAAAACGGACAACTGATTTTTTTCCTAGTTTTTCAATGGAAGTTTCTTTCGACTGAATTTTTTTTGGACAAAGTATTTTTCGATCGAAAAATATATTGATCAATGTATTTTTAGTGGCAACGCGCTTTATTGAGACTAGTATTCATCACAAAAGGTATTCCATGTCAATAGTAGAGTAAAATAAGAAATTTTCTAAAATTCAAAAATTATTGAAATTTAAAATAGTTTTAATTTTTTTAAATTAAAATCAATTTAATGTTTTATTAAAATTTGATTGATTTTTTTTTCGGTTCAAATTATTTAAGCTTTGTATGTTGTGTAGAGCTCAAACTCTCACTTATACAAGGTGTTTATTTTTTAGGAGTCACTTGCTACGTGCTCAGTTTACTGACATGTGGAAGTGAGTTAGTGATATAATTTAGAGATTGACGTTGTGTGCAGAGTGTACTCTCACATGAGGTTATCTGTTTGTAAAATATAATAGAATAGAGGTCAATTTTATTTAGGTAGGTTTTTGACGTGCAAATATTTTCTCACCTCAAAGTGAACATAGATAGAAATTTGTTTATCCTATGTAGAGCCATCACACTATGCTCTCACTGGAATCAAAATCTAGGAATCACATGTCCAAATACATTGATATTACATTATCTTTATTTGAATTTCTATGTCTATCCTACTGTGTGATCGTACATGTGCAACAATTACAGATAGATAAGCTTTCAAAGATCTACCGTGGAGTGTGAGGACTTCATGTTTGCACTTCAGATAGATATGACAATCGTCAAGGTTTGCAATTAATCCTCATGTTCCAATGAGAATCAATTGCAAGATTTGATCAATATTATCGATTATCGCAATGTGTGAAAGTCGTAAGCTTGCACTTTAGATAAATCGATATAGTGCAATGTGATGGTGAGATTTGTTTGTATTGATTTAAATAAGTGATTAAGATTATCGATTATCGTAATGTGTGAAAGCCAAAAGCTTGCACTTTAGATGAATCGATATAGTGCAATGTGAGCATTGTAGTTGAAATGTTTTATTTGAAGTGATGGAGTTATTTAGCGCATGAAAATATAATTTGATCGACATGAGTTTATTGAAGAATGATAAGATATCATTGTTTATTGTTAATTGATAATGTAGTGCGAGTCTAATTGATAACATGGACATATTTTTATTACTATATTGATCGATAGAGCACTACTTGTGTAGTTTGTTGCTCTATATTAATTTTGACTTCAAAATTGAAAGGTGGATTTGTTGATTTGGTAGTTTAAATTTATTTGTCAGCGTGGCGAAAGGACATGAGTGGAGTTACGTCCATGAGCTGCGTGCCAGAAAGAATACATCTCGAATGAAATGCAAGACCTGTGGCCATGGGTTCAATGGTAATGCAACCAGAATCAAAGAGCATTTGTTTAAAGTCCCTGGTAATGTGTTTGAGTGTATGGCTCTGCCAAGAGATATTCATGCTAGATTGCTAAAGTATACTTGAATAGTAGAGAAAATTCTTGCAGCTAAAAAGAAAAAGTGATAATGCCAAACAAGTTGCAACAGATGTTGAAATGTCTGTTGTCAATGAGAGGACAGAGCATGCGCCTACGAAAGCAAATGATCACACTCCCCAGTCAACTCCTTTTCGTAGACATGCTTCAATGTCAGCAGCAACAAATCTTAGCTCAACTAAAGTTAGTAAAGCATCATCCAATGGCCAGACACTGTATACCATTCAATTCTATGTACAACTCCATATTTCAAGATATGCTTTAATATGCACAACCAAAAAAGGGTTTGTGCTTCTTGATTATAATAAGATACGCCCAGAGCATCTAAATAAAGTGAAAGACAATACTAAAGCCATCTGCAAGCGCATGATGATGGATGGACCCCATATAAGGTTGCACCATAGTGTTGGATGGATGGGCCAAGTGTCAAAAGAAGCCGCTTATCAATGTGATGCTTATCAACCCTAGAGGGTCTATGTTTGTAGAAGCCATTGACACCTCTTTAAAAGAAAAGACCAGTGATTATCTATAGCAAGGATATATGAGCATGCCATAGCAAAGGCTAGTGGGCCAAAGAATGTGACTGCAATTGTCACAGATAATGCATCCAATTACAAGGCTACAGGGAGGGCTATCCAAGTTAAGTACCAAAAAATTACTTGGGTGCCATGTGCTGCGCATACTCTTAATTTTCTATTAAAAGAACTTGTTAAAATGGCCGTCATAAAACAAACGCTACAGGATGCAAATCACGTGGTGAAACTTATTAGAGAGCATCAAATTTTGTATGCTCTTTTTTGAATAAAATCACCCAATAAAACTTTGCATATATTTTGTGCGACAAGGTTTGCAACCGCATACTATGTTCTTTCCACCTTGCAAGAAGTGAAGGACGCTTTGATTGAAACAATAGCCGATAGACGATGGGATGCTTGGTTCAACAAGTATCTTAGCTACCAAGAGATAGCTACAAGATGTGCACAGCTTGTGAAATCGCAAGTTTTTTGGCACAATGTAGAGAGGATTTTCACCCTAGCCAAACCATTTGTAGATCTTTTGTGAATAGTCAACAAAGACTCTTTCTTATTTGATCAAGTTTATTGGTATATGTTAGAGGCATTACACAAAGTAAGAGAGCATGCTGGCTTTGGTGCAAAGGACAAAGCTTTCATAATCACAGATGCCACAAGCTATGGGTGCAATTGCATACGCCGTTGCATGGTGATGCATTTGTATTGGATCCCAAATATCAAATGCACCAACAATTGGCCAATAAAGAAGTCATGAGTGACTTCAAAGAAGTGTGCTCTCAACAACTATTGGGAAAAGAGGATGGGAAAACTGCTTTTTATTAGCAAGTTGATTATGCTAATAGAACTGGCATGTTCGAGGATTCATGGCATATAAATGTCATTGCACACACAAGTGCGCCTCTATGGTGGAAGGAGTATGGTGGGGAGAAAGTCGAGCTGCAACACATTGCAGTTAGGGTTGTATCTATTGCAACATCAAGTGGAAGTTGTGAGAGAAATTGATCATCTTTTGACTTTATGCATGGTCCAAGAAACGAAACCGGCTTCATCCTAAACGTGCTACTAATTTGGTTTATGTTTTTTGCAACATGAGACTTACCCGTAAGTCAATGAACATTGATTCAAGAGCAACAAAAAAGCACTACGGTGTCTTTCAAACCCATGAAGCTATAGCTATGCAAGTAGACGATGATGATGATATGGGATGGGAGATAGCTTCAAAATGCTCTGATATGGATGTTGACCGCTGGGTCAACAACACAACATAACTCAAGTTTCGTACCAAAGTCTTATCTTTTGAGAGTTATGAAATGCTGCGGATTATGGATATAAACGTCATTCGTAATGAGTAGTTATTCTAGTTTCAGAAGCCGGGGTGCAATGGCACTTCCAGATTGTAAATACAAAGCCATTTGACCCTTTCAACCCCATTTTTGGTTAAACCTAAGGTAGCCTTAGTATATAAGGTACCTAGGTCATTTTGTAAAGAGGACTTTAATCATAATCAAAACTTAGTGCTGCCGTCTATTGTGTGTGAGAGAGAAAGAGAGTGAGCGTGAGCTTCATCCTCTTGCTACACCCGGCTCGCTCAACACATTGGAGATCCGACTGCACCATTGCTATATGCTTGAGGAGAGCTACGCGACAACGCCAAGCATTCCACGCGAGACGAAGCGCACACGTCGACGCATCTACGAGCTATTTGTGGCCATAAGTGTATCAAACGATGCCTATTTTCTGCGTGCTAGTAGTCTATAGAATCGTGGCGACATAAGCTATGCATAGGTACTCATAAATTTCAGTTTTGGGCACTTTCAAAATTCTGCTCTGTCATCCTACGCATTTTCCGTAGATGGGTTTAGAGTGAGGGTTTTGAGTGTAGAAGCTTAGGGACAGGTGTATCCTAGTGAGGGGATGGTGTTCCTTAAGTTTCGTATGAATCTGGCATGATTAGGTGAGTTACCTTCCGTATGTGTGTATGTGGCTAGGTGGTGTAGTTGAGAGCAGTGAGGTTGTTGATTGTGGTTTAGTTGGCGGTGTTGTATGTGTAGGATGGTCTCAGCCTGACAAGCTAAAGAGATTTCCTCCGTGTGCCTATCGTGTCATCTGTGTCCTCGATTGAGATTATGTTGATCTAGGTAGTGTTTGCATGCACTTCATGGGTGTGTGAGTCGCTCCCCGTCCAACATTGGCGCTGCTGCCGGGGACACAAGGACCTAAGTAGGTTTCCTACTAACACTCATGTGATGGTTGCTTGATTTAGTTTCGGCTAAAGAAAGCGTTTTTCTTAAGTGGATCCGGAAGAGGATATTCCTGATCAAGTGGATAGCCAGGAAGCGTGTGTCTTGCCGAGGGTCTGCGACTAGATAGGTTTAGTTAGGATCTGTGGATTAGAGTAGTTGTTGGTGGTCGAGTGATTTGTGAGGTGATAAAAGCATTTACTAGTCCGTGTGTGGCAGTGAAGCGTTTTTCTACTCATAGATGCAAAACCCCATATGATTTGTAGGAGTAGCTTTAGGTAAGTGATCCGATTCTGATCTAGAGCTATTCATCACTGAATTATTTGCTAAAGTGCTTGATTGCATTTGAAATCACGAAAAAGTGTGCTTTTGAGGGTAAAAATGCATTAAACAAGCTTTTGTGGATATTTTTGTATGACTGACTGATGCTGTGCATATAAAGGAGCATTTGCAAGGGTTCTGTGAAGAAAACCTGCAATTCTGTAAACATAGACATCCTACGCGTAGGATGTCTCAAGGGGGTTCTGGAGACCAAATTTTGAAAATTTTGACTGCACCAATGGGTTCAGAGGGTAGGTTTTACCCTAGTAACATATTGACTTGGGTGTTTTTCCCTATTTTTGTTGACCAAAAGCCAAAAGGCGGAGTCAGAAAACGTAAAATTTTAGAAAAGGATTAAATTGAGTGATTTTTGCATGTTTTTGCAATTGTGAAGCATGCTTGCACTTGCTGAGAGCATAAGGAAGCATCAGGGACACTTCAGTCTCAAAAAATGAGCAATAGACATCCTACGCGTAGGATGTCTACAGGGTGATCTGGGCACTTTTTTGAAAATTTGAGGTTACCAGCGTGTGTAGAAGGTTGGTTCTACCCTATTTTCACCTGGAAAGTGGAAATTTGACCAAATTTTGACAGATTAAGGCCAGATAGACAGAAATTTCTAGACATCCTACCCAAATTGTGCCAAAGCATAATTTTTGAGACCAAACCATAGGGTGACTTCAAAGGCATGTTCTAAATGTTGTATTGAGTGCATGTGATAAATTTCAGCTCATTTGGGTGAGAAAATTGGGTTCAAAGCGGACTTTAACACTTTTGACTGAAAAAGGCAAGAACAGCTAAAATTTGGGACTTTTGACATCCAAATTAAAATCTAAGCATACCACTGGGTTGCTGACATCAAGGGGAATCTGTGGGACAAGTCTGGGGTCAAACAGTCCAAAAAGACATCCTACGCGTAGGATGTCTTCTATGTGATTTTGAACTCTAAACACATTTCTGAGCATACCACAGTGATCAGCACCTTAAGGAGAGTCTGTGGTTCAAATTTAGGGCAATTCTGAGCAGTTAGACATCCTACGCGTAGGATGTCTAAGGTCTAATTCTGAAACCAACATTCTACTGTGACCATACCATGCTGTCATATAGCCTTAGGCAAGCCTCCTAGTCGATTTTGGTCCAATTTGGAGTTGATTTGACTTGGGAATTCATCAGACCAGACATCAAGCTTTTGTAACAAATTCCTGATCATTTGATCAACCTATAGGTGTCAGAATCAAAAAGTAAAAATAGCTGTGAGTTTAGCACATCAAGGGGAAGCTACAGTGCAAGTTTGGACAAAATCTGAGCAGTTAGACATCCTACGCGTAGGATGTCTCCAGCTTGATTTAGGACTCCAAACCAACCTATGAGCACACCACTGTGATCAACATATCAAGGAGAAGCTGGGGTGAAAATTTCAAGTCATTCTGAGCAAAAAGACATCCTACGCGTAGGATGTCTCAAGGCCATTTTTAAATCCAAATGAAATTCTGAGCACACCATTGTATTGATAGACTTAAGGGGAGTCTCTGGACCAAATTTTGTTAAATTCTGAGCATACCATTGTGTTGATAGACTTAAGGGGAGTCTCTGGACCAAATTTTGTTAAATTCTGAGCATATAGACATCCTACGCGTAGGATGTCTCTACGCCAGTTTTAGGGTCCAACTGTAATTTTGACCATACAGAAGTGTTCACAGTGTCACAGGGATCCCAAATCTTCTTTCAAAATTGAATTTGGACTCATTTTGACCAGTCTAAACTGCATTTCACTGTTTTGGCCATAACTTTCACAAATGGTATCTGATCGGAAAAGTTTTTATATCAAAACGTAGCCTGAGAGTGGCTCTACAGATCTTAGAGCAAAACTTGAACTAGATGCATGCCTATGGCAACCATTTAGTTCAACTTTGAAAAAAAACGTCGTTTAAGGTCTCAAAATTCATCCGCAAGTTAGGGGTGTCTAAAAGCGACAATTTGCGAGAATTGTGACGAAAAGGTTGCGGTTTTGGACATAGTTTCGACTTTTCCCTAACCAAAGAACTTGAACACAGTGGACTAAGTCTACTTGAACCAAGCAAAAGCTCTTAAGCCCAGTAATCATGTCTACCCTAGATTCAAACGCAGCTTACACAAGCTTGGAGATCCCGACGATAGAGGAATATCCGCCCACAATGGATCTTCCAAACTTGCAATTGATAAAGACCCATCTTGTTGAGAGAGTTTGGATGATTGGTCATGAGAGTGAAGGACTATATAGATACATTGACGACAATGAGGTCTATCTTTATAGGTGCTCAGATCCATACCTAGAAGAGATAACGGATTACAAGCTCTTATATGTCTACACATACAGAGTCGACTGTCAATGGAGATCTATAGTTTTCGACAAGTATGGACGAGAATACAGATTTGTAGAAAAAAAAAATCCACAGATTGTACTAGAAAGAGGTGGATATTTGGTCAATGAAGGACCACAAATGCCTCCACCAAACACAAGAATTCCTATAGGAATTCCAAGAAGAGAGCCGCCAGGATTCCCTTCAAGAGCAATAACGAGAGAAGGATTGGGAGAATCTCTGGTTAGACTTGTAGACAATCAACGAGTTAGACCATCCCAAGTCCAGAAATGGGTAAACAGAAAATACTCCAGAGATAAAGATCCGAGAGATCATGTAACGGCTTTTAAAAGAGTGATTAGAGCAGAGGAAGTTTCAGATTTTGCGACACAATTTGTAGGATTTCGATTGACTCTAGAAGATGATGCAACTACATGGTTTGACTCGGTGGAAAAATGGGATTTTGAGACCCTAGATGAGCTGTTTGAGGAGTTTATTGAAGAATTCTCGCCAAAAGGCATTGCTCACAACACGGTCTCGCAAATCCATAGATTCAAACAGAAAGAGGATGAATCAATACGCAAAGCATCATTACGGCTCAAGAGATATGTTAAGCTCTGTCCAAGAGCGGAATTACCTACGCAAGCACGACTGATGCTGATCTTTATCCAGGGAATGAGACATGCGGGCCTTCAGAAGGATCTGCATATGATAAGGAGGATGACGCTAAACGAGTTGATCAAAGAAGCTCTTTATCTAGTGGATAACTGTGAGGCATACAAAGAAAAGGACTTAAAGAGTCAAGGAGATGACACATCCTCTCAGCACAGTGTTTCTCAGATAAGTGAGTCCATTGCCAAGCCAACGACACCTATTGATCAAGAAAAGCTTATCGACGACTTGGTCAAGAGATTGATTCCTCTTGTAAGGTCTGGTTCGGGAGAGCCGAAGTGGTGTGAAATTGAGAGAAAATGGACAAACCATACGGGGGAAGAGTGCTATTATAGCATGGAAAATGTTGGGGAGAGGTATGTACAACCTGTTCCAGAAGCACCTACTCCACCTAGATACATTACGGGGAATGCGCCAGGACCAATAGGAGTTTTAAGGCCACAGCTTGTCTTAGGACAATAACCTCTGCTGCCAGGTGCTAGAATGCCGGTAGACATGAGATACATTCCAATGATGGAAGCATCAAATAAACCAACGCCAGTACCAGCTACAATGTGGTATAGCAACCAAAGTGAGTACTACCCTTCGGAGCAACAAAATGTGAGAGAAACACATGGAGTGGTGAGGCCGGTACAACCTCCACCTCCTGGGTTTCAGTCGAAAGAAAGAAGGTATGAAATGGACGAAAGGACATTGCGATTCATTGCAAATAGCGGATTATCTAGGTCAAAGCTTGCTTATAGCCAAGAGGAAATGATAAAAGAATCTCCTCAACCAGAGACAGATTGTCACAAAAGTCGTGACAACCACTTGGTCAAACAATGTCCTCATACGGAGATCACTGAAGTAAATGCATATTGTCTTGAGTGTGGCATAACTCACTTGATCCCCGATTGCCCGAAAAACCCAAACCAAATCAGGAAAATCACGACAAAGGTATTAGGGATTGTTCAGCTCCCTAGTAGCTCAGAAAATGAAAATGTTGTACCAGTTCAAGTAGTTACGAGAGCACAAGCTCAAAAGAAAGCTGATGAGAATCCAGAGACAAAGAACACGAAAAGTGACATGAGTCCAAAGACAGATGATGGACCAAAGACAAACGCACCTAGTCAGAAAACTAAGAGCAAACAAAATAGTTGGAAAGCTAGAAAGACTAGGATGAAATCACGCAGGGAACGAGAGCAAAAATCCCTAGCTGAGAAGCTTACCGAAGCTGAGGAGAAGATAAAACAACATGAGGAAAAGGAGGCACCTTCTCTTACACAGATGGTTAAACCTCTAGAAGAACCATCCACGGATGAGAAACCGAGAAGTGCTAGTTCACGAGGATCTGTGTTGGCAGAGAAGGTTAATGAGACATTAGATGCCCTCTTGAAAGCCTATGATGAGAAGCTAAAAAAAAACCAAACCCAAGAACAAAGGTGGATGACATATCCCTATGCGGAACTAGAAAAGCACAGGTTCAAAATGTGCCAGAAAATGATTCAAATAGCCCAAGCTTTACTAGAACCACCAGTTGCAAAACCTGAGGATGTGATCCGTGTCATGCCTACACAAGTAATCCCACCAAACCAGGAACTAAAAGAGCCAGATTCTAGTCATGAGCACAGACCAGACCTCAAAGACCCAACATTAGAACCAAGGATAGTACTGAATACCACGGATAACTCTTCCGAGGGATTTCACCAAGCTATACCTAAGGATTGTAAAGAGATAGATGGTTTTGACGAATTGTGGAAACAAGTCAGAGCGGCCAATGAAGCCGATGACCTAAGAAGATGAGTAGACAAGATTGGTGATGAACGAGGAGTGTTTCTACCACCAATAGAGGAATTTGAGACTGGATCTCAAATGAATCTAGACGTGCGATCGTATTGGGGCGAGAAAGGATCTGTACAATCTATGGATAGTCAAACCCATTCGCTAAGAACACTACCGTCCTACATGGGAGAGTACAAGACCAAGTCAGATGTGGTTGAAATCCCATCACAGAGACTGTCTCCCAACAAGGCCATCGATTCAAAGGGGCTAGTCGATATTCTATCTACCCCAGTAACCTGTACAATAATGTTAGCCGAGTTGCTCAGAATAAGACCAAACATGTGGGCTAATGTGGGTAAATGTCTAGAGAAATTTGGTGTAAAAACCCCAATGACTCAAATCGAGGAAGGCATCAAAGAGCTTGAAATACCTCAACTAAAAACTAGGCCAGTGCCATTAAACAAGGTAGGCGAGTATTACGAGGGAGAAGATGTAAACACCACCCTTCTTGTGGAACTCAATGGTGTAAACACCATGGCAATCCTTGACAGTGGAGCTGGTGTGGCCATTGCAACCAAAGAGGTTTGGAAAAAATGGGGAAAACCTGCCTTGATATCCACACGAATGACCCTGCAGCTTGCAGACGGACACAAGGAAAAGCCCCTAGGACTGCTAGAAAAAGTACTTGTTACTTCTTGTGGCATTGAATATGAACACACTTTTGCTGTTGTTGACTTTGGCAAGAAGAACAACTATGAAATCATTCTGGGAAGACCATTCATGCAACAATTGAAAATGGTCCAAGATTGGGGTTATGACCATATATACATGAGACATATGTGTAAACACCAAGGGACTGCCATCCTGGTCCATCCGCCCAACCTCCCTTTAATAGGCTCCTAGCCCCTTTTCAGACCCCTTCGCACTGGCAATCGGCCCTTGGCCGAGTCCGTGACCCCTTGGTTTGGCCCTTGGCTTGACATTACTCCCCCCTTGGAGAAGCGTTTTCGTCCTCGAAAACAAAAGTGGGGAATTTCTTCTTAATAACACTAATGTTTTCCCAAGTGGCACCCTCTTTAGGGCGATCTTTCCACTTGACTAAAGCTTGACTACGTACATGAAGACGAGTACGGAGTTCATGAAAATCTAAAATGCGTTCAGGTTCATGCGGTTGAGTGGGAGGTTCAGTGAAATCAACCAATATCTGCTGGCTGATAACATTGTCATCCCCATGCAAGCGTTTACGTAAACGACTTATATGAAATACCGGATGGACACGTGAGTGTGCAGGTAACTCAAGTTTGTAGGCCCTATCACCAACTCGCTTGAGTATCTTGAATGGCCCATAATAACGTGGAGATAATTTGGGTGTAGGTCCAGTCTTCAGACTTTCTGAATGCTTTGGCACACGCAAAAATACCGATCCTGTGCTTGTCGAACATTTTGACGAGCAAGTCTCAGCATTTCCATATGATCTTGGAGAAACTCCTTGACCTGTTGGAGCTTCTCAGTTGCCAACCCCAGCGTCACTGATGATCTAGGTTGAAAACCATACATAAGCATGAATGGACTAAAACCAGTTGTAACATGCTTAGCACTATTATATGCAAACTCAAGAATAGGAAGATAATCTTCCCAATCTGATTGATTCTTGCTAACGTATGCTCGTAGCATATCCTCTAGCACTTGGTTGACTCGTTCCGTCTGACCATCTGTTTCAGGGTGATCAGCCGTACTTAAATTAAGTTGTGTACCCAATCGTTTAAAAACAGCCCTCCAAAAATGACTGTTAAACTTGGGATCACGATCACTCACAATGTTACTTGGCAATCCATACAACCGGTAAAGATTATCCAAAAATAACTTAGCTAATTCTGGAGTCTTAATGGTGGACTTGGTTGGAATAAACCGACAAAGTTTAGTCAACCGGTCTACGACCACCCATACCGAGTCATGTCCTCGAATAGTGGTTGGTAAACCCACAATAAAATCCATGGAGATACTTTCCCATTTACCATTGGGAATCTCTAAAGGATGTAAGAGTCCTCCTGCTTTCAGGCGCTCTGCTTTATTAACTTGACATTTTTGGCAATGCAAGACATAGTCTTGAACATGCCCATGCAAACCTGGCCAGTAAAACTGTCTTCTTACGAGTGCATAAGTTTTCTTAATTCCCGGGTGCCCTGCACTTGGACTATCGTGACACTCATAAAGAATCTGGCGCCGAACGTCCGCATCCGTCGGTACACACACTCTCCCCTTGTGGAGTAGGTACCCATCATCTATGGAAAAATTCTTCCATCGCTGCAGTTCCTCACTCGAAAGAGGAGAACTGGGTGTGGAGGAAACAAAACCACTGCCAACATTGGAGTGAGAAGGATCCCTCTTTCTAACATAGCTCCACACCTTGGAGTATGTAGTATCATGCTCGCACTTAACTTTGAGAGATTCCAAAAACTCACTCTGCAATTTCGTGAAAAGGAGAGAGTTGATCTCTGGCATTCGGATGACATCATCAGCCACTACATTGTACCGCCCTTTACGATATCATAGCTTGGCGTCATACTCCTGAAGAATCTCAGCCCACTTGGCCTTGCGACCCTTCAAGTCACTTTGTTGTGTAAACCACTTGATGCTTTCATGGTCAAACACAATCTCGAACTATGCCCCATACAAATAATGTCGCCATGTATTTAAAGCAAACACTATTGCATAGAGCTCTCGTTCGTAAGCAGAGTAATTCTGCTGTGCTGAATCCAGCTTCTTGCTTTCAAATGCAATCGGCCTTCCCTCCTGCAGAAGGATTGCTCCAATCGCATGATTACTAGCATCCGTTTCCAAAACAAATGGCTTTAAGGGATCCACAATAGCCAAAACAGGAGCTGTGGCTAATGTGTCCTTAAGTTTGTCAAAAATTTCTAATCCCCACTGAAAAGTCTTGCCCTTGGCTTTCAGCTAATCTGTCATGGGAACAGCAATATGGGCATAGTTTTTAACGAATCAACGATAAAAACCTGCAAAGCCTAAAAAAATCTGGAGCTCTTCCAAATTTTTGGGAGAGGGTCACCTCCGAATGGCATCCACCTTGGATTGATCCATGTGTAACCCTGCAGCCGAAATAACATGCCCCAAGTAGTGAATTTCCTCCTTGAGGAAATCACATTTGTATTCCTTGGCATATAACTGATTTTGGCGTAACAAATGAAACACTTGTTTCAAATGTACTAAGTGCTCTTCCTCAGATGCACTATATACAAGAATTTTATCGAGGAAAACGATAACAAAATTTTCCAAGTATGGTCTCAAGACACTATCCATGAGTGTCATGAACGTAGCTGGAGCATTGGTTAACCCAAAGGGCATTACCAAAAACTCATAATGTCCAAACCTTGTTCGGAACGCTGTTTTGGGTATATCTGCAAGCCTGATGCGTACTTGATGATACTCAGATCTTAAATCAATCTTTGAAAATATACGAGCGTGGGTGAGTTTATCAAACAGCTCATCCACTCGTGGCAATGGGTATTTGTTCTTAACAGTAACCGCATTTAATCCACGGTAATCTAAGCACATGCGCATACTACCGTCCTTTTTCTTCACCAAGAGAATGGGAGAGGCCCATGGTGAAGAACTTGGTTGAATAAACCCTTTACTGAGATAGTCAGCAAGCTGACGTTCCACCTCAACAGCCTCAGAATGACTCATTCTATAAGGCGGTTTACTCACTGGCTTACTGCCTGCCACCACGTCTATGCCATGTTGCACAGAACGTGTCGGCGGTAGCCCTAATGGTAAATTATATGGGAAAACATCCTTGAATTCCCTTAAAAGTTCCTTTAATTCATTAGCAACCTTTGCTTGTTTTGAATTAGTAGACATAGCTGGAAGAGGAGAGAGAGAAGAATGCGGCATTGAGGAAGTTTTATTCAAAACTTTATCATTATTAAAAACATCATCCACATTGGAAATAAAATGGCACAATGAGTAACACAAAAAGAGTTCTTCTATTGCATCATCAGAAGCGAGCTTCATAAGCTCCGCTGTACAAATAAGTGGTGAGGAGGGTACATCCTTCTCCCCCAACAGCAGCACGTGCACACCATTGGATTCGAACATTAGACTATTATGCTCATAGCTACGTCTAAGGGATGATCCTAAACTATGCAACCATTCACGACTAAGAACCACATCCGCCCTCTCCATATTCATGACTTGGAAATCCAAAGAGGTACAGTATCCTTGAATTTCCAGAGGTACATCTTTAACCTGAGTTTCCCATCTCAGCATCATGGCCATTAATCATTGCTACCTTGTAGCGATGGGAACTCGGGGATTGGGGCAATTTGAGTTGTTTCACCAATTTATAATTGATGAAATTGTGCGACGCACCATCGTCTACCAAGATCCACACCCTGTGCCTCTGGATAGAGCCATGCATACAAACCAACTCATGTGGTCCGAAAGTCTGCTGCCACATGGAGGCCGTGATACAGCACTCATGCACCGCCTCGGTGTGTGTTACTTCCACATTAGCAAACTGGGAAGAGGATTCAAGAGGTAAAAGCTGCACCATGTGCATTGCTTTTTCCTTCCCCTTGTCTTGAGCAGCACATTTCCCTTTGGGACAATCCTTTTTGCTATGTCCAGTTCCCAGACATTTAAAGCACAACTTTTCTTTTTTGGCTTTCTCAAACTCTTCCGTTGAGAGAGGAACTCTAGACCCCTTGGGCTTTTTGGAGGTCTCTGATGCAGTAGAGACATTTTTTCTTTTATGATGCACATGTTGTGGACGTGTTGAAACAGGTGTAGTGCCATGCACATGCGAACTATGCAATGCCCGATCATCGGGGTCATCATGGATGTGAGCTTGCACTATTGCGTCCTCAAGTGTTTGTTGATCCTGGGTTTTAACGTGCTTCTTAAGCTCGGGAGTTAACCCACGGATGAACCCACGCACCTGCTGAAAGGTATCCATCCCTTCCATCTTGAGGATCACATCCCGATAATGGGAAATATATTCCAATAATGTTTTATGATGGCGCATAGAACATTCGTCCCAGGCGGTCCAATTTCTATCCTTCTCATTGGTAGGTAGAAATTCCTTCCTGAAGACAGTCTCAAAAGATGCCCAAGTCTGTGGTAGCATGTCCTTCTCCTTGAGAGACATCCACCATTTGTAGGCCTTGCCGTCCAAAGTCAGACTTGTCTACAGCACCTTGGATGCATCCGGGGTACGTCTAAGGTCATGAATACCATCCCACTTACTGAGAAAAATATTCACGGTGTCCTTGTTTCTCTCACGCTCTTCTCCCCGAAAAATTGGTGGCTTTGTATTTTTCAACAAATCTTCCACCTCTTTTTGGGTCAGAGAGTGCAGCAGTCCCGGAGGAGGGCCTTGCCTAGCAGCCGGCCCTTGGCCTGGTGTGGAGCCGTGCTCCTGAGTTGGCTGAGTAGCAGGGCCCATGGCCTGCTGCCGCATATGCAACTTAATCAAATCGGATAATGCTGTGACATTCTAATTTAATTGTGAAAAATTCGTTTCAAGCACAGTCATGCGTGTTTGCAATGCACGGAAATCTTGCATGTCCAACAACTCATATGCATCGTCTGTCGCCGTTGTTGCACGATTACTCTCCATGAGAGGAACCGTCCGCGTGGCATCGGCAGACGTAACGTGTGCAGACTGCTCGAAATCGAATGCATGATGCATATCTATGTCCTAATCCATGTTGTGAACGTACTGTGCAAGAAAAGAAAGAAAAATACCAGATTCTCGACGAGCTCGTAGCCGTTTGCAACAAGGAATCGTATAATTACGCCTTTGAGAAGAAAGAACGCCGACTTTGAAAATGAAGTTCAATCCACAACCACTATCAGCATGACAACAACGAGCAAAACTGCAGTGGATGATTCACTTGAAAGCAGGGAACAAATTCGATTTGCCAATAGTTTGGTTTGCGTCGTATGCAACACACCAAATAAAGTGGAAAGTTGGTGACAAAATTTGCAGCCAAGAAGAAACTTGAAGACACAAATCAAGTTGCAGTTGCCGCCGATTGGGCTTGCATTGTATGCAAGAAGCCACAACGGAGAAAATTACGAACAATTGTCAGCTCTTGGAAACTTATAAGTCCGAGTTGCAGCACAACCGGACTGCTTATTGTTGAAGAATCCACAACCGATGTGTGATGTATGGCCACCGAGGAAAAGAGGGCAGCCGGCCTTGCCGGTCCGTGACCCCGTGGGCAAAGGCTCTTCACTGAGTCTTAGGATAACTCAAGTGAAGAGAGAAAAAAACATTTTGACGAATTCTTTGTCTGCAACAGAGGGCGGGTCACTGCGCGATGACGAAGGAGGAACAAGCTCGCGACTCGGCCCGATTTTGAGGGCGTCGCAATGTCGACACTTGTGTAGCTTCCCCTTGCGCTCCAACTGAGCCCGAATTTGAGGTATTTTACATAGGTCCGATCGAGGCCTTCTTCCCGGCTTAGCACCTCTGCACACGCTCGAGCTTTTCGGCTTCGTCTTCCACTCCTCGACTTGAGGTTGCATGCAACATGCATCCCAAAAACAAAAACGTTCCTCAGTTCTATATTTAGCTCTGATACCAGTGTAAACACCAAGGGACTGCCATCCTGGTCCATCCGCCCAACCTCCCTTTAATAGGCTCCTAGCCCCTTTTCGGACCCCTTCCCACTGGCAGCCGGCCCTTGGCCGAGTCCATGACCACTTGGTTTGGCCCTTGGCCTGACAATATGGAAACCATAACAAAGGTAAACTTGAGGGACCATAGCTATAGGGATGTGACGAGAACACCAGTTGAGGAGTTTGATCCGCCACAATAGTAGGATCAGAACTTCCAGCTTGGTTGGGTAAGCCTAAAGAACTGTGGATGTGTGGAGCTTCACAATGTGGTAGCTTGAAACGTGAGGAATGTATCCTAGAGCGAGTTATAGAGGATATGGACTATATCCCAGAACCATTTCCTGAAGAAGAGTTAGAGCCTTTTGGATGGGAACACATCTTGGCTACTCTGGACGTGTGCACCGTGGAGGATGCTCCCACAACAAAGTTTTGTGATGAAAATGGCTATGATGTTGTTCCTTATTTTGCAGTGAGTGTAATCCAGGAAAACAAAGAAAACCAGACATCAACAAGCTCTCGACATAAGGAGAAAACAAAGAAATGTGGAGAATCAAAAGATGAAGAAGACGACGAGTTCTATGACTCTGTAGAACACTTCGAGCTTCAAGAAGATCAACAACCCGGGAATCAATGTCATCGCTACCCTAATAAAGTGCATCAAAAGTGGATTCCAAAGTCCTCGGTGAAGACACAGCCACCACAAGCATCCTCATACATGGCTCCTAATAAGGATGCAAAGACTCAGCTAGGAGAAATACGACCAGAGCAACGAGCTAACAATGCTCTAATCAGTGGGCTAGAAAAGTCCTCCAAAAAACTACCACCCATGAGCAAACAGACAATAACTTTCCACTACCAGCCAAAAAATCAAGGGAAAGTACAAGAAGTCAACCTTGCTGAGGATAATAGGGATAGTGATGAATCTTACGACATCCCCTATCATCAACTCAGGCCATCACTATCACCAACCCCTTCAGCAACAACAACCATGACAGGTCAAAAGAACAGGACAACAAGCCAAAGCCAAAAAGCTCGACAAATCTGGATACCAAAAAGCCAGATCGGCCAAAAACAGATATGGATCAAGAAGACAAAGATCTCTAATGACAAATCACAAGATCCAACACCAAAACAAAAACAAGGAAAGCGTGCACGAACGGGTAAGAATATCACAAAGTCGCAAGCTTTCACAACTCAGGTTTGGGCTCCAAAGAAATTGATTCAAGCACAAAAAAGTCAAGAATTCATTTGGATTCCAAAACAACCACATTATCAATTTTCAAAGCCTAAATCCCATCCCCAACCAAGCGTACAAGGGCTGAAGCAAAGAACACTGTTGACTCACACAACCAAAAGGTGGATCCCAAAGAAGTCTCTTCAAACACAAACAAAGCACGGGCAAGTATGGGTTCCCAAACGAGCGTCAGCAACAAAACAACCAATAATCGCAAAGAAATGGGTCCCAAAGAAGAACAACAAAACTGCTGTCAGTGCATTGCCGCTTGAATTCTTACAATTCTTCCTACGATTACAGTACAGTTAGAAGAGAGCAAGTCGCTTCAATCAAGCAACGATACAGGAGCTTCAAAGCCCATTACATTGCTTAGAATAGGAAGCCTCGCCAACAAATGCCAATAAGCAAATTGCTTATACCCACATCTTGCACAACATAAATCTTTTCCATGCATTGACTGTGTATGCATAATAGGGCTACATTACAAGGCCTGCATAGGCACAACTTTTAATTGCCCAAGCACAACACATACCCTTTGCGATTCCCTGTCGTAAAGATTGACTCCAAATAGGAACGGGGGAGGCATTCTAAATGCGGACCTAATATTATGACTATTAGAGGGAAATGTTTTGTGAGATGCATTGAATTTTTGCATTTTATTGTAATAATTTTTTGACGAAATTTAGAGTATATGCCCTCATAATAGTGTTACAGAGGAGTATGGGGACTAAATCCATATATGAGCCCCTAGGGACATGTGTATAGTGTACATAGCATTTAGATTTCTATTTGAATGATTTTTCTTTTGTTGAGTTGTTTTAGGATTTTCTTTGTTTATTATTCAGAAAAAATAAAAAAATCCATAATCCACATGAAGAAAAGACTGACGAGAGGCCTGAGCACTACAAAGAGAAGAAGGTACAGGAAAACGATGAAACTTCACGAAGTATGTCTCAGTAGCCACTACAACAGCCGAAGAACTTGTCACAAAGCAGTGTCAACAGGCAACCGACAAGTCATAAAAGTCAGAGTCAAGTAACTAAGCCACAAAATGAGTGAGGTGTTAGTCCCAAAGCTTCAAGTAATATTCTCTGTGGTCTAAGCGTCTTAGCTATTCTAGATACTGCTCAAGCTGGAAGAGTTGAGAATATTTACGTTGTGTCGCTCATGCTTGTATAGGTGAGCAAAAGAGTCGAAGTCTAAGTACTTAAGTCTGGTGAAGTGAAGGAGAAGGTCCAAAAGACACTCACGTGCTGAGCACAGTGAGATACGAGTGGAGAAACTTCTACATCGAAAACCCTTCTTGGAAAGGTGGAAGCTATTGAGACATCTTTTGATGTCACATGTGCTACATTTATTCCTCGAAACACCCATCATCTCCTTCTTTCACATTGCATGCTTTTGTTGATAAATTTCTCATATGCATATAGAGTGTCCCATAATTGGCACTTGCATCAGGCACTCTTTCCGTGTTTCACCCAAGCACTCACCTTTCATGAACATGTACTTCACGTTCAACTGCTCAACTCCAATAAGAGCGTATACCAAAGGCATTTTTTTCCCACCGGGTTTTTTCCCTTTGGTCATCCAGGTTTTAGACCCTAATCTAAAGACACCTATCACCATCCTCTTGTACATATTCCTTCTACATCAACAATAAGTAAATGCTACTCAAATCAATTGACAAATGAATTGGAGCACCAATTTCAGATCATAGCATACTTCTCCTCAATGGCGAGTCGAAGAATGGCCTACAATGACAAAGCTGCAGACAACACTAACAACATGATTGCATAGAAACAAAGTGTTAAGTATGGAGCCTGATTTACCCTTGTAATTTTCTGTGGTAAAAGCGCACATTTGTAAGGCCCCCATTATGAGGAGAAGCCATCGTGCGTGAAGGAAAATCACTCACCGGAAACCAAAATTTTCACGGACAAGAATCAGGGGCAACTTTAAAGGCCTCGGGGGCGGAGGCCCTTGAGACTTTTTTTTTCGCCGGAATATTCTTTTTCGTCGGAATATTATGGCCGGACGACGGCCGGAAAGTGGTCGGAAAACAACCGGTCGGTTGGCCGGTGGCCGGTAGTCAATGGCCGATGGCCGGTGGTCGGAAGTCAATGGCCGGTGGCCGGTGGACGAATTCAATGGCCGGTGGCCGAATTCAAAAGCGGACTTGTCTTCTCAAGGGCGGCCACACATGGGCGGATTGGAGGGTCCGATTTGGACTTATTCGCACAAGGGCGGCTACACATGGCTGTCTCTCATAAGAGAGGGCATCCCTTTTGGCCTATAAAAGGAGGACATTTCTACACACATTTTATAGTGTGAAGTTGATGCAACAAGGTGAGTGTGAGGTGGTGAGAGTGAAGCAAGGTGGGAGCTCCATTAAGGGTATAATCCCTTTGTAAACTACTTCTTGTTTTGAAGTACTAAAGCCATTGAGTGGCTGCTTTCCCGTGGACGTAGCCCACATTGGGTGAACCACGTATATCGTGTGTACTCTCTCTCTCTCTCTCTCTCTCTCTACTCTATAATCTCGTGTATATAAATCTGTCTCTCTCCATTAAGTAATCTACTCAATTATCTATTTAGCTACGTCTTATTTCCTAACACAAAGAAGTCCCCAATGAAGAAGAGCAGACATAAAAGTAATCAGAGGATCTCAAAAGCTTGTCCTTGATAATGCGCATCGAATGTTCGACAGGGTTTTGAACCTCAAATTAGAATAATTAAGTCCTGGATTCGGCCTGACAGATAGACTTTGCATTGGAGTGCAACTTGGCCTAAAGAAGTTATGGGTTTAGCAATACAATTTCTACAAAATCCTTACAAAGTTGTCATTGGATAACAAGATCAGAAAGCTAATCACTCAATTCTACAGATTGTAGAAGTTGGTTCTGAGAATCACAAATACTCCGAATTGACAGATTTGCTGGAGCAAATGATGGATGGAGCTTTATCTATCCATGATGATAAGAGTCAAGTTAAACGACATTGGGTTCTTTTTGAATTTAGATCTGGCAGTATACCTATAATGACAGAAACTGATACTGCAGCTCAGAGCATGGATGTGAAAGACATAAAGTCCGTCATCAGTTATGATTTTCCTAAATCATGTGAAGACTATGTACATCGGATTGGACGAACAAGACAAGCTACTGCAAAGGCTATAGCCTATACTTTCTTTCCAACAACAACACGAAAGAAAAGACCACATCGCCATCCACAATCAGGTAATGTCGGGGACGACATGAACGTGGAAGGGGGGAATGTTGACCGCTGGGTCAACAACACAACATAACCCAAGTTTCGTACCAAAGTCTTATCTTTTGCGAGTTATGAAATGCTGCGGATTATGGATATAAACGTCATTTGTAATGAGTAGTTATTCTAGTTTCAGAAGCCGGGGTGCAATGGCACTTCCAGATTGTAAATACAAAGCCATTTGACCCTTTCAACCCCATTTTTGGTTAAACCTAAGGTAGCCTTATTATATAAGGTACCTAGGTCATTTTGTAAAGAGGAATTTAATCATAATCAAAACTTAGCGCTGCCATCTACTGTGTGTGTGAGAGAAAGAGAGTTAGCGTGAGCTTCATCCTCTCGCTACTCCCGGCTCGCTCAACACATTGGAGATCCGACTGCACCATTGTTGTAGGCTTGAGGAGAGCTACGCGACAACGCCAAGCATTCCACGTGAGACGAAGCGCACACGCCGACGCATCTACGAGCTATTTGTGGCCATAAGTGTATCAAACGATGCCTATTTTCTGCGTGCTAGTAGTCTATAGAATCGTGGCGACATAAGCTACGCATAGGTACTCATAAATTTCAGTTTCAGGCACTTTCAAAATTCTGCTCTGTCATCCTACACGTTTTCCGCAGATGGGTTTAGAGTGAGGGTTTAGAGTGTAGAAGCTTAGGGACAGGTGTATCCTAGTGAGGGGATGGTGTTCCTTAAGTTTCGTATGAATCTGGCATGATTAGGTGAGTTACCTTCCGTATGTGTGTATGTGGCTAGGTGGTGTAGTTGAGAGCAGTGAGGTTCTTGATTGTGGTTTAGTTGGCCTTCTAGAGTGTTGTATGTGTAGGATGGTCTCAGCCTGACAAGCTAAAGAGATTTCCTCCGTGTGACTATCGTGTCATCTGTGTCCTCGATTGACATTATGTTGATCTAGGTAGTGTTTGCATGCACTTCATGGGTGTGTGAGTCGCTCCCCGTCCAACAATGGATGAAATAGATTATATAATTGGTGTGTTTGATGGAGACGAAGATGTATGACTACATGCCTATAGGTTTTGCTCGCTATGAGTATCTAAAAATTATGAGACATCGCCATGTTACACTACAAGATGTTCATCTCTCTCTCTCTCTCTCTCTCTCTCTCTCTCTCTCAAGTTACTTTTGCAATAAAATTCATAATTACAGCTAGATACAACACAATACAATTAATTTGATCATGAATACAAAAATGGACAGCTGAGGGAATAAATGACGAGTTGTGATTACAAAAACTGTAGCCCTTTGCATTTTTTTCAAATCAAAATAGATAGGGGTAAAGTGAGCAAAGTGCTCAAGCCAAAGATTGAGTCAGCTCATTGAATAGTTCATCTATGTTGAACTCAGTACTTTCAAGCATGAGAGATGGGCCTACAGGATCTTGTTGCGAAGGACTAGCCTGATCTGGCAATGGTTCGTAGAGTGATGAATAATGTTGCAGCTTGGTTTGGCCTCTGATAGCTCTATCTCAAGCTCAAGGATTCTGCCGTGCTATCGTGCAGCTCCGCTTCCATGATGAGAAAAAGAGAAACGAGATGCATATAAAGTTTATTTGAAACCAATATGATTATCCAACAATAATAAGGGCTTGATAACAAGCATGTTAAATTCTAAATGTATGCCAGTTGCGGCTTTAAAGGACCAAATGATGCATTGTTGATGCTAAAAAGGAGTATTCTTGAGGTGATCACAAATGAAAGATTATGATCTAGAACTATAGTGCTTGAAGTACTCTACCGGCCTGCCTTTACGGCTCATCAATTAGTGCTACGTTGAAGAAGTTATGGCAGTTTAAAATTTAAGTTGATGCAGATCCTTACCGCATTGGGCATTTGCAATTGAGGGGACAAAACTGAAACAAATGTATGGGACTAAAGTGCTCACTTTGTGGAGCACATCGGTCTTTTCGAATCGGCAATCGGAGCTCTAGTTGCCAAGATATTAACAGTTTAAGTCTTCCCAGGGGCCAGTTTTGTGCCAGGCCGTCGCCTCAATCGGTGTGCCATTTGGGAATTTTAAAGCCTCAACAAGGGTTGTATGCATTTTATGCATCTTGAGAAGTCTAAAGGAATGTATGGCTCCTCAGACAGAGTCCGGGTTGATGAGATAATATGGCTTGAGTCCGGTGTCAGTTGCCGGCACTGCTGAGCTGGATAATTTTTGGCATCATTCGAGAAGCTGATACAAGCAATAAAAAACCGAGTGCAAAAAGAATGCCTTTTGGCAAATGCAATCACCTATACGTGCATCTTAAAAGCATGTGGCACTAGCAAAGACAATAAAATGGGTAACAAAATGTGTGATGATTTCTCAAAAGGGGATGCTGAAAGCACAATTTTTGCAGGGCAATGCATTGGTCGATATAAATGTCAAACATGGTGTAACCAAAGGTCAATGGACACTCAAGAGGTGGCCGGCCGATTGAGCCAAGGAATGCCCAAGGGATGGCTGCCCAAGAGCCAAAACAACTTTGGTTTGAAGGGGTTAATGTGGAAAGACGGGAAAAAAAAGCGTGCAGGGACAAGCAGTGAACGAACTCGAAGGGAGAGGAAGATGCACTCCCGCCGGGCTGTGCAGGGCTCGGATGAGCACAAGCATGAAGCAAAAGTTTACGAGCACGCCAAGGCGATCCTTTTTGGATCCTATCCAAGCGGATTTTGTGTGCCTAACATTCAGCGGCTGTCACATCTTTGAGTGGTTTCATGTGCCCCTAGCAACGATGGTGCCATCGTTGCTTAGGGGGAAGGGGCCTATTTTAACTAGTGGGGTTTAGGGTTAAGTTCAAAAAAGAAAAATGAGACAAGAGGGGAGGAGAAGGAGGGGATGAATGCATAAGCAAGGGCGGGTTGAGCATAGGGCAAATTATTCTCTCTCTCTCTCTCTCTCTCATGCATGAGCAAGGGACTCGACCTAAAGAAGAAAGAGGAAAGCACAAGGCATGGCAAGCAAGGAGTTTCTCTCTCTCTTTTGTAGATGAGCAAGCAGGAAGTGTCTCTCTCGCTCATCGAGCATAAGTCAAGCATGAGGAAGAGGGAACTCTCTCCCTCAAGAGCAAGCAAAGCAAGACAAGGGGAGTCTCTCTCTCTCTCTCTCTCTCTCTCTCTCTCTCTCTCTCTCTCTCTCTCTCTCTCTCTCTCTCTCATAGCTAGAGTCCCCGCACCTACATGGCTCACATTTTGAACCCATATCCCTTGACATATTTGGTGAACCCTACGCGAAATCGATCTAGGGTGGGAGGTAAAGATGGAGATGCGAGAACAATTGAAGCAGTTTATTGATGATTTCAATTCCAATGGATTTGATAAAAATCTAGCAGTTGAAGCTTTTCCAAAAATGCTAGAATTAGTTCAGGGATATTTGCAGGAAGCGAAAGCCATGCATATAAAAAAGCAGATTGATGATGGAGTAGAGATGGCACTTGATGCTGTATGGGAGTAGTATCGTGTTTTTAAAGGATATGAATGATCCAGAAGGTTTTATTGCATGTCATGAAGCCAAGATGAAGAGCCAAAATGTTCCAAAAAATCAGATGATTGCAGCTTTTAAAGAGGTTGTAAACTCAAATTTTAAAAAATAGGTTCAAGAATTGGCAGAAGCCAATCTCACACGGTGGGACTATTTTGCAGAAGAATTTATTTGCAAAAGCTCAAGGATTCTAGATTTGGAAATAAAGGAGATTATTCATTGAACGAAGCCAAATTATTTTCACTAAAGGTGAAGGGGATCAGATGCAGTTTCTTAATTACGATCAATTCTGGGAGCATATTTCTGCAAGAAGCAAAGCCAAAGCAAATGCAAAATTGAAAATAGCAGATCTAGTTTCAAAGGAGCATATTTTGAGCAATGTAGAAAAGGTAAACGATGAATTTAATGCTGAAACAGAATTATATGAATTTTTTCAAAGATTGATCGCATGGATGCTACCTCCAATAATGGTCCCGGTGAAGATGTAGACTGTACAACAAGTGGTTCACAAGCTGCTAACTTGACATGGGTTATTTTGAAGGATTTCATTAAGCAAACGAGCCTTTACAGGATACTAATGACATTAATTATTAGCACTATATCCGAGGAGGACAACATGTTTGCTATAGATGATTGCATAAATAAAGCTATTATATACATAGTAGCTGATGAAGTGATCGAGATTGTGGACCCAACACAAGATGAGTATGAGAATGCGAATGAACTTATGATTGCTACTAATAATATGTTTGCAAATGCTGCTATCACATAAGAAGATGCCATAATTGGTGATTTCTTGACTAGACCTGAAGGAGATGATTATAACAGTATAGAAGAGCTTTCTGATGCGTGTATCTTTTCAGAGGGGTTGCCAGATGATCCTTTGCAATGATACGATGGATTGCTAAGTAACATGAATGCAGATGAGGAAGCATGATTCTACATCTATGCTTATACATGGGATGCATGAGGAGATAACCCCTACAGTTTTGCTGAATGTTGATATTTTGAAGAGAGATTTTTTTGAGGATGCTATGGATGAAGATTTACAAGCTAAATCTGTTTTCCATGATTAAGCTAAAATTCTAGCAGGTAAAAGTTCCTCTGATGATACAGGTCCAGAGAGTCCCAAGGTTTTTTGTAATGTCTATGAAGCTAGTGGGGGTGATGATGCTAAATCATCCTTGATACTGCAAAAAGTGCACAGGGTATTTCATCTCCTTAGACAATGTGCCAAATGTGGATGGATTTGGATGTTATTCCTATTGATGCTTATTTCAGTGATGTCCTGGCTGCCCAGTAAAAGGGAGTCAAATTCTTTAATGCTTGTTGGTAACGAGCTTAAGTTTCCAAAAGCTTATGAGATGTGGGTGCTGCACTATGCTTCAGGTGAAGCTCTAGTATATTGTGGATTCACGAATGCTATGTGATCTGAATGTTGTTTGATCTAGGAGATTCTAAGGATATTCATAAGTAAATTCTATGGATGGATAATGTTAAGTTTGCATAGTAATTGTAGCATATTTTCACTAGAAATTCTTGATGTTGATTGATACAGGTAACGTATGCACATGTGGATATTATGTTGCTGCAGTATTTGGGCAATTCCTTATTATCCCATTTGATCCTGGGAGCTACTGAAGTACATGCTACGGATTCAAAGGACATGAGTTATTTTTTGTAGCAGGCTACTTGGTAGTAGATTTTGCATTTTGATTTATGTTACTAGGAATATTTTTGGGTTTTGTAGTCAGTATGCTTACATGGATATCTGCCAATTGACATCTTTGGATGATTGATAAAGTATCTTCACATCTTTTGAGTTGGTTCTACTACTAGAACTTGAAGTAAAGGACTTGATGGCCATTGCGTGTGTAGATAGAGTAATGCATACTTGATCTTGACAGGTTCCCTAAAGCGAGCTTGATGGTCAAGCCATGTGCATCATTAATTGGAGCAATTGAGTCTGACAGGGTTCACTAAACAGGTTTTCCATAATTGAATGCTTTGGAGATACAGTTCAAAGTTTTTTGATGGGCAGCTACCTAATGATTAATCTAGAACATTTATGATAGGGTATAAGCCTTATATTATTTTCCATATGTTTACTAGTTATGTGAGTCTGATGATGAAAAAAAGCTTAAGGTACCTATAGCAGATGCAGATTGAAATTGGCATAGATCGGAGGTTGTGCAAGTTTAGAGGGAGTGGATGTGATGAAACTCCACTTCCATGATGGTAAAAAGAGCAACGAGATGCATATAAAGTTTATTTGAAGCCTATACGATTATCCAGTAGTAACAAGGGCTTGATAACAAGCGGGTTAAATTCTAAATGCATGCTAGATACGGCTTTAAAGGACCAAATGATGCATTGATGATGCTAAAAAGGAGTATGCTTGAGGTGATCACAGATGAGAGATTATGATCTAGAACTGTAGTTCTTGAAGTACTCTACCGGCCTTTTTTTACGGCTCGTTGATTGGAGCTACGATGAAGACGTTATGGCACTTTGAAGTTTAAGTTGATGCAGATCCGTACCGGATTGGGCAACTGCAGTTGAGGGGACAAAACTAAAATGAATGTATGGGCCTAAAGTGCTCACATTGTGGAGCACATTAGTCTTTTCAGATCGGCAATCGGAGCTCTGGTTGCCAAGATATTAACAATTTAAGTTTCCCTGGGGCCAATTTCATGCCACGTCGATCTGTGTGCCATCAGGGAATTTTACAGCCTCAACAAGGACTGTATGCATTCTAGCAGCTTGAGAAGTCAAAAGGAATTTATGGCTCATCAGATAGAGTCCGGGTTGATGAGATAATATGGCTTCAGGCCATGGCTTCAGGCCGGTGTCAGTTGCCGGCATTGCTGAGCTGGATAATTTTTGGCACCATCTGAGAAGCTGATATAAGCAATAAACAACCGAGTGCAAAGGGAATACCTTTAGGCAAATGCAATCACCTATACATGCATCTTAAAAGCCTATGGCACTAGCAAAGACACTGAAATGGGTAACAAAATGTGCGATAATGTTCTCAGAAGGAGATGCTGAAAGTGGAATTTTTGCACGGCAATTCCTTGGTCGATATAAATGTCAAAGATGGTGTACCCAAAGGTCAATGGACACTCAAGAGGTGGCTGCCCAATTGAGCGACCGAATGCCCAAGGGGTGGCTGCTCGAGAGCCAAAACAACTTTGGTTTGAAGGGGTTAATGTGAAAAGAAGAGAAAAAATAGCATGCAAGGACAGGTAGAGAATGAACTGGAAGGGAGAGGAAGATGCACTCGCATCGGGCTATGCAGGCTCAGATGAGCACGAGTGTGAAGCAAAAGTTTGCCAGCACGCCAAGGTGCTCCTTTTCGGATCCTGTACTGGTGGATTTTGCACGCTCGACATCCGACGACTCCCATGTCATCGAGCGGTTTCATGCACCCCTAGCAACGACGGCGCCATCATTGATTAGGGGGAAGGGGCCTATTTTAATGGGTTTAAGGGTTAAGTGAAAAAAAGAAAAACAAGAAAAGCAAGGAGTTTCTCTCTCTCTTTCGCAGATGAGCAAGCAAGAAGTCTCTCTCTCTCTCTCTCTCTCTCTCTCTCTAGTCGAGCATAAGTCAAGCATGAGGAAGAGGGAACTCTCTCCCTCGAGAGTAAGCAACACAAGACAAGGGGAGTCTCTCTCTCTCTCTCTCTCTCTCTCTCTCTCTCTCTCTCTCTCTCTCTCTCTCTCTCTCTCTCTCTCTCTCTCTCTCTCTCTCTCTCTCTCTCTCTGGGCGTGTAGAGATTTTGAGAGCTCTTGACAACTTAAGGGTAGATCGAAAGAGAAATTTGAAGCTTATGGTTGGTAACTGAAACAATGGAAGGAGCGTAAGAGAAGGCTAAGGAAGGCACTCATAGAAGTTTTATGAGGACAATCAAAGGAACGGGAGTAGTGCAAAGAGCTCTTGAAGGTAGTTGAAGCGAATAAAGCAACTAGAGAGATTTTTCATCACTCTCATCAGGTTGAAGATGGATTAATCATCTTGTTAAGTCTCGGTGTCGTTTTAATGGGCCGATTAATCTTGTAAAACAAGAGCTTAAACTCCTAGTTATCAAATGACCCAAGTGATAGCACTGCTTACAACCCGCCTTGGCTACATATTAAAATATACTCAGAGCTTGAAATGATTAATTGAAGGTTATGGTGATTACCACAGCCATTTGCATATGGTGTTCTTGTTCTCTCTCTCTCTCTCTCTTACACACACACACACACACACACCTCTCATATCCAGAGTCCTCGCACCTACCTGGCTCACGTTTTGAACCCATATCCTTGGACATTGCAAAATATCAGGTGTCTCTCCTTGGCTTGCAAGATCTTGCCCTTGGCTTGCTTATGCAACGAGCATCTTTGATTCTTTAGGAAGAAAAACTATGGGACGTTTGCGTGCAGGCATTGGATTATTGGCATGACTTGCTTCCACTTTCTCTGCAATCTGACCATGCCCAACACCAAAATTCTTGGGGCGGTTTGACCAATCTACACGTCTCCCAAGGATATCGTAAACATAGCATTGCTGTATAAAGTAGAGTTCCATTTGGGTATTGTTTGGCAAAACTCTCTCTTGACGTATGAATCTTTGTAGCAATACTCGTGCGAGTCCTTTGTGTTGCAAATCTGATAGCTTTACATGAGCTAATTTCTTGGCATTGTCGCGGATTCACAATAGTTTCTTGCACACAAAGTGGTTTGGACATAGCTTCCTGTACTCCTTAAGGCTAGGAGGCTTGCCTTGCAACCCGGACTCGTCCTCTTTGATTCGCGCAATAGCTTTGAGGTCTTTCTCTTGGCCATAACGCTCTCTCTCTTCTTTATAGATGGCATGTGCTTAAACGTGGTTAAGTTATTCTTCCATATGGTGAATCAAGTGAATATGTCATCATTAGAAATACTTACCGTGAAGTTAACAAGTCATCACTTTCAAATCTTCAAAGAAAAAGACAGGATAACTTAATCATGTAATTGTAAGAAAGATACATAATATTTATCACCATGTCATTGGAAAGAGACGAGATAACTTGATCAATTATTAAATTTACAAGCACAACTGAAGAGTACAATAATTAAATCATCACTTTAATCATCAACTAGTCATAGACTTGAAATAATTACACAATGTCCCAGCCCACTCTATGGGCATTGTTTAGACAGAGAGAAAGATAAAAAGCGTTAGGTCGGGTTGAGGGATTGTTTCGCTTGCCGCTCTCAAGGTGGGTAAGTATATTGCTTAAAAAATCCCTTTTGTTTTTCTCTTGTGGCACTGACATGCACTTCAAGATTCGTTTACAAGTATGCACATAGAGTAGATATCCATGGCTTTATTCCAAGGAGGGGGATTAGTAGATATGAATTTTTGGGTAGCCCATGGAAAATCTCTCTCGGTTTGCTTTCTAGTTTCTATTTGCAAGTTGCAGAGAGGAGGAAAGCATATCATTGTTTTGGTCTTTGTACATGATCCCAATCCATAATGCCTGCGTAGACCCCCTTTTGTCCAAAGTGAAGCATCATGTTGCGGGAGTGAAGGTCATTGTGGAGATAGTCGTGCACATGTAGATACTTTAGTGTCTAAAGAAGAGTGTTTATTATCCGCAAAATGTTATTTAGGAATAGCTCTATTGTTTCTTCAGTGGTTATATAATCGTGAATGAAAGGTTGGCTGCCATCTGTAGTGCACTCTTTTATCCACTGCTCTACATGGCCGCCATTACAAAAACGTGAAATGAGCATTGGACGCTCTATGTGGTAGACCATGTCAAGTGGATAAATAATTCCGTGATGAGTAATGTCCAAAACTGTGGCTTCGTCTTTAACCTTTTGATCCACTGTGGGTCCATGCAAGTGGGCTTTGAAGATCTTCACCGCATACAGTGGCTCTTTAAATGCAGTATGTGTGACACCTACATGCTTCATGTGTGTCCATCCCCCTTCTCCCACTTGTGGAGCTTGTATGTTGAAGATTGCGGTTTCTGGTAAAAGATGTAATACAGGGGGGAGATGAGATTGATCGAGAGTGAGAGTGGCACTAGAAACAGACTCTATCTAACGGTATCTCCAGGCTCTTTAGTAGCATCAGAAAAGTTGGCTTCCACTCTCGTGCACTTTGCTGCTCTTTACAGCTTTCCCTTGCTCTTGAACTCAATATACAACTATTGCACAAGTTGTATGCAAATAGCTATGCCTGGCAAAGTAATGATTTCAGGGTTTTTTAGATCCTAAAAAATCTTTGTGATATGTTCAATAGAGTGCTTGACCATGTTCAATAATGAACCAGATGTCATTAGAGATATGTCAAAAGCAACGGGCGTAAATGCAAGCTGAAGTCACTCAAATACAGACTTTGCTAAGGCCTCTGTAAATTGGTAATAATGTTCTAGAGCAGAGGGGTTTAGGCAACAACGAAGCTTAGGCTCTGACATGTGATGAAAGTAACATACTATCACTTCGAAGGAAATTTTTTTTTTGATGTTTCACCAGCTTAGTATTTGCCATATTTGCAAGATATAATTTTAAAACATAAACGTTGTCAGAGGAGAGGGGAAACTATCAAAATCGTGTCATGACCCTAATCCATACACAATTGACATAATTCATAGCAAACAATGATATATTATGATTGCAATCCATACATTGTACAATAGAGAGGATAGCACACAAAGAGAGAGATGGAGAGAGGTGAACATGCCAGGAGTGTGAGGGACGCTCATCACAAAATTGGACCCTCTTATGTGCATTACATAATACACGTAAACGATCAAAGCGTACATGTGAACAACCCAGCTTGTGTGAGGTAGACTCAACACAAGTCCTGGACGTTGTTGTAATGTTGATTGATAGTTTAATCAATCTAATCCCAGATGAAGTGTGTGGAATTCATAAGACAACCATCAACGGACATTTTAACAATCTCAGGTTGTGATCAAACATTGTACATATTTACATCCAAGACAACACCAAGTCGTTTACTGATGAGCGGTGTATCTACGGATCAGAAAGTACAAGGGCAAGGTGTGTCATGTTAAGATGAAGGGGGCATAGGTATGCATCTCTCCACTCTTAGGTAGACAAATGTATCCCTCATATTTCCATGTAGTAAGAACAATGATGTGACTTAATCTAATCCCTGATGAAGTGTGTGGAGATCACAACACAAACATCAGCAGACAACTTAACAATCTCAGATGCAGGCCAAATATCCTATGTATCTACATCCAAGACATCACCAAGTCATCTAGTGATGGACAATGACATGTATTTGGAGTTTGAAGTGCAAGAGTAAACAGTGTCTCACACAGAGATGAAGAGGGATTAAACTATGCATCTCTCCACTTTATGTTTGATGAGCAGAACTCTTGCGTTTCTAAGTGATACAAATGATGATTTGAGCTGATCTAATATTGAGAAACCTATAGGTCACTTTGAAGTGAGAGGTGTAGCATCATGCCTACTGCACTCCACGAGTTGAGCACTAAATTCTAACTCAGTCTTCTGTGAGAGATATACTCCTGCACTATACGAGTGAGAATCTAAGTCTGTCATAAAAACCTTCTCTACAGTGAGCTAAGTGGCTACACAGCATGAGAAAAACAACTAGCTTCTATTCACTTTTGGAGTGATTCAGATGGCTACAATTCACAAAGTGGTCTATAATCTGCAAGCCAACTCTGTGGTGAGAGAAAAACTACTGCACCACACAAGGCTGGGACAGCACTCAAAAAAAATCTAGAACAAATGTAAACAACTTTAAAATTATACCTCATTAAACTCTAGCTCTCTGTTGCACTGTCAACTGCAATTGCTGGTTTCGATCAAAACCAGCGATGATCTTATATAAGTAGTTCTTTTGATCGAAAGATATTTTGATCAAAAAGATAAAATATTGCTATTCGATGATTGTTTGGGTTTTTTTGCGTATAATGATGTTTTATACATATATTTTTTCAGTACGGGTTTGTAAATTCAACGCAGATCTTTTCATGTAGGTGTAGCACTCCTCTCTAGGAGGTTCACCTACATGTGCTCTCTTGCTCTATCTCGCTCTCTCGCTCTCTCTTATCGCGTATAGCTTGGAGCTCGCTACGCTCCCGTTTGTAGCAGTGGTACGAAAGCTAAGGCTACGCTCCAGATATTGTAGATTTGGATAATCAAACGTTAAGTGCATTTAGATGATTCTTGTTTTCTTTCGGTTTTCAAAATCTATCATTCTATTTCTTTGTTTTATATTACCTTTATCATGCAAATTTGGCATTTAATGTGGGAGAATAAACGGGAACAAGGTTAATATAGAGACATGGTTTATGGATCTATCTCAGCACGGGGCCAACGTCAAAGGGTCCAAATGAGAGATGGTGTAATATTTAATGGTCTAGTAACTTGTGTGTAGCGGAAAATAACATAGACATAGTGAACATTTCATTAAGAAAAGATTCCTAATGAGCATAGCAAGGGTGCTTGGATGGACAGAGCAATAAAAGAATAACACCTAGTTAGATATGCATGAACAATACTTCAAAAAGAGAGAGAAATTAAGCTATTGACAACATTTGAGGACTGGATTTACATGGAGCTGTTCCCCTCTCCAAAAGGCTTTGTATTATAGGTTTCCCCCCACCAAGGGAGACATTTTACAAAATAATTCTTTGTGTTACTTTAATAACTTGCTGGTGCAATGAAGATGGAAGCTTCAAGCACCAAGCTTACACTTGAAAACACAACATCAATTCCCTCACGGTCTCAAACCCAAGACCTCACACACCTTTGAAGATGGTGAGAGCTAGCGGGTATGAGAGTAGATCGAGAGGAAGAAGGAGTATTCTTACGAGAAAGAAGTATGTCTCCTCACATAATCACTCTTAATAGCTTAGCATAGATTAGTAATTAGCATGGTAGAGGAGATGAGGATGCATTGGAGCTTGGCTCTTGGATTTGCATCACAAAGCCAAGAGTTGTTTGTACGTGTAGTCCTCCCTTCTCATAAGCTTGGAGTAGATGATGAGCTTTCCATTAAAGCTTGAGAAGGAGATAGTCTTCTTTACTTCACACACAAGCTTGTGTGTGTGTGTGTGTGTGTGTGTGTGTGTGTGTGTGTGTGTGTGTGTGTGTGTGTGTGTGTGATAATGCCTTGCAAAAATCAGCCCCCTCCCTCTCTTGGTCCCCTCTTGCTATTTGCTCATACTGGCATGCTATTGGCCCCTTGCAAAGCTTAGCCAATGACAATTAAGAAGCATAAGTGATAGCCTTGTGACATGTGTCCCCCTTTCCCCTTTTGTGAGAGATTTAGGTATTTAAATATATCAATTAAACTCTCATTGGACCTCTTAGTCTTCTGGCTAATAGGAATAGACAAAAAGCCATTGGGCTGCTGAATGCTCATTGGACCCCTTGAGAGACTATCCAATAGTTTTCTAGAGAGATTAATTTCTATTGGTTCTTTTATCAAGTGTTTTTAAATGAATTAAACTAAATTTACTATAGCCTAATTCTCATTGGTCCACCTCCATGGCCATCCAATAGGATTTGAATACACCTTGGGGGCAACTGGGCTAGGAAGCTGACATGTGTCCACTATGCCCTTTATGTAAAGGGATCTTGGAAGAGCATGTGTGTTTCTCTCTCATCCCCTACTAATATGGCTCGCCCCCTCCTAGATAGGGATGTGGGAAGACTTTTGAGTCTTGCCAAAAGCATCCAATTTACCCTAAGGCTTGACCATTAAAGATTTCATTTAATTTTGGAACCTTAGCATTTTGGAAGTCTTAATGGGCTGAACCTTAGGGTCTTTGAAGCCCATTGATGCACATTGCTTTTTTGCAGATGGCCCCCCCTTTGGATCCTTATTTTCTCTCCTTTGGATCCCTACTATGACCGGTCTGCCAGCCTAACCAATATTCTAGCTTTTTCTCCCGTGGTACTTCCCCATATTAAATGATCAATTTAACATGAGAAAATCATTTAGGAGAATTAAATATTAGTTATTATGACATTACCTCTCTCTTGAAATCATAGTCGTCCTCGACTATGAGATAGAGAAGATAAAGCCTAGTCATTAGTAGGTTTGATAGCGGGTAGAGGATCCCTATTTTACCTTGCGACATCGTCCCAGAATGGATGACTAGTCCATTTGGTGCTTGAGGGTGTTAGCTACCGGAAGCATGTCTGCACATTAGTCCGTATCAATCTTCCATAGTAGAGTGACAAGCTCTACTTGGTGTTTGGAAGATGTCGTCTCCACAAACTTGATCCTAAGCATGCATACTTCTTAACATTTATGCACAATAAAGAAAAAGAGAGTCTTATAAGACAAGAACTTTGTTCATTTTAAACATTTTTACATTTTCTTACTGTAGGGAAGCATTGTAAGCATTGACAAGGTTTAGATTATCATTTAATTGTATGCCTTGCATCCATCTAGCATCTTCAAAAGGATAGTTCTTAAACTTAATAAGCTACCGTCGGATAATCTTACCACCTTTCAATACCTTGTCTTCATGTTGGAAAATGGACTCGGACTGTAGCACCTGTTCTTGGTCCTCCATCTCCGGTGGGTCTTCAATAGTTGGTTCTTGAGGTGGCTCTCCTTTGTAAGGCTTTATTAGGCTCACATGAAAAGCATTGTGTATGAGCCAATGACTGGGCAACTTGAGTTGATAGGCCATCTCATTGATTGGTCTAAGAATCTGGAAGGGACCATAGTACCTTTTTGCTAATTTAGCATAGTATTTTTGGTGTCCCATAGGATTCCTGCCCATTGTCTGCCTTAGTCAAGCCTCGGGAAATTTAAGTAAGACCCAATCATTTTGTTTAAAGGCTTGAGCTCTTCTGTGCTTATCAGCAAAAGCCTTTTCCCTTTGCTGTGAGATAGAGATAGCATCCTTAATCTTTTGGAAAGATTCTTGTAGGTCTTGGCTATACTCACCTGCAGCGAAGATCTTCCGTGTATCTTAAGTAGCAGGGGACATTTAGATCTTCCCTCATTTACCTCAAAAAGTGCTTTTCCGGTGGAGGTATGCATAGTGTTATTGTAAACATACTCCACTAATGGTAAGTACTTCTCCATTGGGACCTTTGATCTACTTCTGTTACATATATTTATGAATAGATTTGTAGGGAGAGAGCTTCAAGATTCACCATTCAATGAGTACTTTGTCTTTGCCATCGGTAGCCAAAAACTGTTTCATGATGGAAGCTCTTAAAGCTTTCCATGTTCGTGGAGCTTCACCATTTTCTGGTAGGCTAGACCACCATTGCCTGGCGGACTTTTGAAAATGCATAGCTATTTGGTGTAGCTTAGAGGACTTTGTGAAGCCCTCATCTCCAAACACCGGATCAAATTGTTGGATGAAGGCCAAGACTTTGTCCATAGCACCAAAGGTGCCATCGTAGGTAAGGAAAGAGATTTTATTTCCTCCCTCTTTGAACTTTTTGATCTTGGATGACCTCTTCCATGTGGCATAGGATTTCCTATGGCCTCTTCTTTTAGGTGATTCAAAAGCTGCACCATCACTTTCTTTAGAAGAGAAAGAATTTGAGGAGGATGGAGAAGAGGGTGATCTCTTTCTCGCCTTTTTCTTCCCTTGTTTCTGCTTGTCTGCACCATCACTTTGTTCATAAGAGGAAGAGGATGAAGAAGATGGAGAAGAGGGTGACCTCTTTCTCGCCTTTTTCGTCTCTTGTTTTCTCTTGTCCCTCTTAGATTTATGGTGTAGAGAAGTGTGAGATGGTCTTCTATGTTTAGGGGGTGTTGGAGAGCGTTTTACCTGCCGTCATCGTGGATCCGTCTCCACCAAGGAGGCAGGAGATTCACTTCTTTCTCTTTATTTTGGTGGGGGCTCTACCATTGAGATTTGAGTTCTCCTTTGGGAAGAAGATGCGTCGTCAAATAGTAGATTTTGGAGCCCTTCGTACGGATCCTCTTCTTCTTCCCCTATCGGAGAGAGCCTTCTTTTGAAAGTCTCACAAGGAGGCTTCCTAGGTACTCTCTCTTCTTGGTGGAGAGTTTGGAGAATTCCATGAGCACGTAGTTGCCGTTGCACTTCACTTTGGACGGATGGATTGCCCATGGCTTGTTGAAGCCTAGTAACAAGGTAATTAACAAGCTTAGGGGCATCATTAGTAGCCTGTTCATTAGCAAAATCAAAGCTATCAACATTAATTTCACTCTCTTTACTATTGTTAGCCATTCTAACAACATTTAGGTGTAAAAGTTTTAAGTGTACTTTGGCACTTCAAGCCCTAGTTGCTACTCCTCTTAACCCCTTTAGAAATGAACTCAAGCTCCTGTACGCGTGGCTCGAATATCATTAATTGCAAGAAATAGAAGAGAGGGTCTTTCACCACCAGAATAGTACAGGATCCTGTCAAGCTTCTAATAGCTCAATAGTGGTTAAGCCGTAGGCAAGCCCTGTAGAACTCCACTATTAAGACCATAGATCTCGCTAGTGATGCCCCGTTATCTGCACGAAGCAGGCACACTACAAGGATGAAAAATCCCTATTCTACTTACTCAATTGCAATTAATAATACCAACCATTTATAGCTAGCTTGAGGACCTCTCTTCTTGAGCAAGAAAAGAGAAACCTTGTGCCCTAATACCAATGTAACATTTAATGGTCTAGTAACTTGTGTGTAGCAGAAAATAACATAGACATAGTGAGCATTTCATTAAGAATAGATTCCTAATGAGCATAGCAAGAGTGCTTGGATGGAGAGAGCAAAAAAATCATAACACCTAGTTAGATAGGCATGAACAATACTTCAAAAAGAGAGAGAAATTTCGCTATTGACAACATTTGAGCACTGGATTTACATGGAGCCGGTCCCCCCCTCCAAAAAGCTTTGTATTGGCAAGGCATCAAGAACAATCTACACAAGGGAGCTGTCTGAAATGACTTCACCTGCAAAAATAAGTTGCTCATTGATATCCTTGGCACCAGCAAGGAAAGTGTCCATATCATCTTCCATATGCATAATCTTTCATTCGAGCTCTTTATGCAGCAAAGCAATTTTAGCCTCATTGCGGTTTGCATAAAGACCTTTAGAATATCCCAAGCCTGTTTTGTAGACTTTGCTGAACAAATGTGAGGAGTAATGGTGCTCTTCATAGACAACACAATCAACGCATGAGCATATGCATCCTTTACATCCCAACGAGCTTGTTTTGTCGTAGGCAAAACAACTCTAATAGCAGTAATCCTTGCAGCAAGAACTGCAACATCCTCAAGATCGCCTACATCCTCAGGATCTGAACGTACATCAATCCCCTGCACAATATTCCAGACTCCCTTTGACACAAGAACATGCTGCATCATGTAAGCCCACATAGGGTAATTGTCCCTATCCAATCTGTCCTCAGCAGCAACAAACATCTTAAACACATCTGTGTTGTTATCAGCCATGAAAAATGCATGCACTTGATGTGAAAACTACCCGAAATGAGGAGAAACTGAGTGAGACCAGCACGTGCTATATAGCACAACTTCACAGAAGACTGTATGGAACATGTTATACAGTAATTTGCGCTTACAAAATTTTGCACAAAATAATGAAATTGCCTGTGCAGACCTGGTTGTAGTGGATATGGAGGTCGAAATGAGCCTGAATTAGAAATCTGACCTACGAACACTGACCAAAGCTCACAAAAATTGGAGTAAGTGAGTAAGCATGTGCTGGACTGTTGGTGACTAAGCCCGGAAGGATGCAACTGCTCTGATACAAATTATTGGAATTAGGGTTGCAGGAAAACACACACAGATTGGAGAAGACAAAGGAAGCTCAAGGCATACAAATAAGAGTGTATTAGTTAGTGTGCAATGGAAAGATAGATAGCCCTAGAGTGATGGACATATATACAATGCACGGGGGAAAACCTCGTAAAGAGGGAAAAATGCCCCACCAGTCCTAGTATGTTCACAGACATCACTACCACATGTATATGGTAACATGCATAATAATCTGAAGATGGCGTCGGAATGCCCTGCCTTGTATTGTACCAAAGTCCACCTCCCCGCCATATTTTTCCCTCTTGTAGTATCACCCATGCGTGTCTTGCACGGGTGCGTCAATATCCTCGTCCTTTGCGTCAGGGGAAACACGCTTTGAAATAGGGGACTTCGTTCCCGCACCACTACAAAAACAATCAAGCCACAAGATCCGTTGCCTCTTTGTCTCTCTCGGCGCTCGCAGCCTTGAGATGAGAGTCGACGCGCACCGCTAGAGAAAATACATCAATGGTGTTCTGGGAAAGTAGGAGCGGAATGGAGTAGTGTAGGACCCTGTGATGCCATGGGAGTGGGACCCTGCGATGGTAGGGGAGTAGGACGATAAGAAGAAGTAGACTATGGTGCTGTCGGTGCGAGGCTTTGGATATAAGGAGTCTCTCCCTGACTCCCCCATGGTGTGGATTGCATGGAAAGACCGTAGGTCGCAAGATTCTACGGACTGTAGCGGCCAAACAATCCCTCCGTTGAATGGAGGTACTGGTCTCGTAAAGAGAGAGCTCGCTGTAGGTCTGGATCTACGACCGGTGGAAGAACCTGAGTAGAGTAGGTGTAGGATGGCCATGCCTGCAAATAACAAAAATAAACCTATGACACTCATGGTTTAGGGTGAACTAGCCAAAAATAATCTTTATTTCTTTGCTCATTCTCACCGCCTCAAGACTCGGGTCCACTAGAGGCGACATCCACCCCGGGTGGGAGCCTGGTATGTGAACCAATCAAAAGAAGAGCCAGATGACTGCTCCCCACCAGGTGGTCTCTCCTCAGACATCTACATTACAAAGAGCTATATGAGATTTAGCTTCCCTCCCTACTCACTCATCTATAAATACATACACAAAGATTTGAGGCTTTTGAAATGTCTCCCGCCTCTACTACTCTACGCCATGCCCCCAATGGAAAGATTGTGCTTCCTAGCGCACCATGGATGCTAGCCAAAGAAGAATTAGACAAAGTGAAGGGTACCATTGCTTCTATTCGCACACCAACTAGCACTTCTTTTATGTTCACAATAATCTTAACTAGCACTTAGTGTATCCTTGTGTGTTTTCTTACAGATTTGTGAGCTCCAAGGAAATTGAAATAGATGAAATTCCTGTTGCTCAAACACTTGCAACAAAAACTGTGTGTGCCATTGAGGATGCATTTCCTTGATCCCTCCATCTTAGTTAAATACACCTCTTGGTTCATGTAGTGGAGGAGATCGCTACATGTGCAGTAGTGCACGCACGATGGATGTTCTTCTTAGAGAGGTTTTTAAAGACTCTCAAAGATTTTGTGCAGCTACGGTTTCAACCAGAGGCATGTATGGCCGAAGGGTGGATCGTGCAAGAGACATTTGTTTACATCTCATAGTATTTGGCACAAGTTGATCCTTCAATGCCTTGCATGTGGTCAGATGAGGAAGATGCAAGGATGACTTCACACTTGCCAAGTGGAAAGTGAAAACTACTTAACATGGATATGAATCTATCTCGAGTGGTCAATAACTTTTGTATTTTCAATGCAAAGGTTATGACCAAGTGGGTGGACTTGTGGACAGTGGTAAAGGCAAGGCGTTTGCAAGAGAGAGAATCATGGAAACAAGCACATGGAGGAATGAGGGCACCCCCAGTGCCTAGATACCTTGCATGTTTCCTAGTTCTCATTAGTGGGAGTGGATTCATGAGAGAATGACCGAAGCAAAAGCGCACGGAGAAGACATCACCAACAAAGAAAGGGAATATGTACGAGGCTGCGTACCAAAGGTAGAGTACTTATATACGTAAACCATATTGTAATTTTTTTCTTGGTTTTATCTTTCTATTTGATAAAAAATATTTTCCTATTTTGTAGTGCCTTTCCTTTAACTCTAAGTGGTCAAAGGGTCGTCACCATGGATTGTGGCATCATGGGCAACTTTGACACAGACGGTGATGAATCCAGGTGTACTGTGGAACTATTGAAAGGATACTAAAGGTTAATTTCAAAATCGTTCATACCTTCATCTTCGAGTGCAAGTGGTTTGCAAATGTGTCTAGACGACATGAGAATGGCCTTTACATGATGGAATCTAGTGTGCATCACACAGGGAGGTATGACAATTTAGTTTTACCGTGCAATTGTGAGTAGATGAGTGACTACCTTTTTTATTATTATTTGCTTGTAGCATTAATAATACCAATGTTACTCACTTTGAGCGTCTCTTCTATAGGACATCTATATCCCAGCAATCCACCAACCAAAACTTTGGTTTGTAATTCCCATAACACCTCGGAGGAGAACCATTTTTTCCACTAATTAAGTGGAGACCATCTTCGACCCTCTTTCACCTCCTACTTTGGATGAGCGAGGTGGAGGCAGAGGAGAGGGAAGTCGATGAATCAAGTAAGTCTTAGCGAGGATGATTGTCATATATTTCTAGATGCCAGGTCTAAAACATGGTGGCCGTGAGAAACCTATACATAGAAGCTAGTGTTCAACAGTGTGAAAGAGAAATCAATTGTCTACATTTTCTTAAGGTTGCTATGGGAGTTAATTTGGATCTAGTATCCCAATACATCATCTCGGTCACCTATCACATTTATATGAAGTTAACCAATTGGTAACTTCTCTAGGATCCATTAAAGCAATGGGTAAAATTGAGAGAGGCTGATCTCTTTAAGGATGTATGCATATCCCAAGTTCTCCTATAGGTTGCTCCCTGAGGGGGGCAATATATGAGAGTGTTGAAGCATGTGCAAGAAATGGAGCCTATGAAGATTATTTGTGTATAACAAAATTAAAAGCTCGAGTGAAGATGAAACTAGGTCTTTGAGGATACTGTAAGTCCAAATAGGTGGTCGATCATGGATGAGTGGATGTATCAGCTCTATTTTCTTAATTCCCTTTTGCTATGGCACCATTGCCCGCTTGTATGACACCAAAAAAATGAGACAGTTGTAGGTATGTCCATATATAACGTTCGCCATCGACTAAAATGGAGTGGTACATCTTTTTCCATACCGAAAGTTGACAATGAGAGGGGATGTTAGGTGCTATGCCCAATATTTGAGCAGTCACCATATATAATATCCTATTTAATTAATGTAACACCAATAGTAATGTAATCGTTGAGTCGTGCCTCCTACTACGAGTATGCATATGCTCATGTGTGCCCACTCAAAGAGCAATGAGAGAGGACATGCAAGCCTCCCAAGAATTTAAGTAATCCCCCATAGGCCCCGAATTAAGGTGCCCATGGACTTGTGTTTTGGAGAAAGGGCCATGACTAACCTGAGAGACTTAGAGTGCATGAAGCTTTCCATCTTCATAGAATCACCTAGGTCACAAGGAACACAACGATTGTATTGTACCAAGTCTCTCTTTACATGGGAGAATATATAATATAAAAGCCTATTGGAGGGGGGACTGGCTCCACATAAATCTGGTCCTCAATTGTTGTCATGCTCTCTAATTCTTTCTCTTGCAAAAGTATTGTTCATGCTAGGTTAATTGAGTATAATGGTTGTGCTACCGCTAATTAAGTTCACCTGCTGTGTTCTCAAAGTAGTCTCATAAAAATGCTCACTTTAATTCTCTTAATTTTGCTATTCCCAATGTTCATTGGACATTTCCATTACATACGTAGCATGTCTCATTTGTGTAGATTTGTTGGTTGAGGCAACACCGATCATGAAATCATGCTGCAATGGCTCGCCACCACTATCCTTAGTATGATTTTTCTACACGGGTATATAAAATAAAATATATGTTGGATTTGGACATATATTTGGAATTACAATTGGCCCCATGGCTTCTACACCAGAGTGATGTTCTTACCCTCTTACTACATGTAGACTTTCAAAGAAGCGTTCTATATGGGCTTGGAGTTTGCTACGCTCTCGTTTGTAGCAGTGATATCAGAGCTGAGGCTACGCACTAGATATTGTAGATTCAAAAAATGAAAAGCTAAGTGCATTTACATGATTCTTGTTTTCTATTGGTTTTCAAAATATATCATTCTATTTCTTTGTTTTATATTACCTTTTTCATGCAACTCTGGCATTAATCCTTCATTAATTTGTAATTAATGGAAGAGATCCAAATAAGATAGTAGAAATGATAATTTCATACTGTGAGAAAAGTTTACATAGTATGAATGTATATATATGTTGATAAGCACGATAAATATTGTCATAGGATCTGCATAGTTGTAGCAAAACAAGAATGTAGAAGAGAAGATTCAATAGAATAGGAGTAATCCTAGGAGACCCCAAGGGATCTTGGGATAAATAGGGTGCAAGATTTGATTGTAGAGAAGAACTAGGGAAGATTGAAGGAAATTGCATGGGACACAACACTAGGAGACTCCAAAGGTCTCACAAAAAAAAAGGGGGTGAATTTTGTGTCTTCATGGCCTCAGAGACTTCACGATGGCATTGTTAAAAGAGGGCAGAAGCAAGGGAGTTGAGAGCTCTCTACAAGCATATAATCCCCCATGCGGATTGTCGTCTATCGATGGATGTCTTTGAAGGTAAATGTCATCGGCAACCCCAACGGAAGTACCAATCTTGCTAGCTACGGCTTTTTCGACCAGTGATAACTGCCTCTACCTCACATGCACACCTTGTGTGGATTGCATGCACGAATGGGATCCAATGAGGACATGCTTAGAGAATTTGGCGTTGATCTTCTTAATGATGGAGAGAGTGTTTGTGTCTTTCTCATGAGCAGTTTAGCGACAACAGTGGGCAAGCTATCAAATATTGGTGAAGAAGCACGTTGCTTGTGTAGTACTACTTCAGAGTATGCAATTATTGGGCTTCTTGCTATTGATGTGAATGTGCAAACTAAGGCTAGAGGCATCATGTATTTCTAGATGCCAGGTCTAAAACATGGTGGCCGTGAGAAACCTATATGTAGAAGCTAGTACGTGTTCAACAGTGTGAAAGAGAAATCGATTGTCTACATTTTCTTGAGGTTGCTATCCATGGGAGTCAATTTGGATCTACTATCCCAACACATCATGTCCGTCACCTCTCACGTTTTTATGAAGTTAACGAATTGGTAACTTCTCTAGGATCCATTAAAGCACTGGACAAAATTGAGAGAGGCTGATCTCTTTAAGGATGTATGTATATCCCAAGTTCTCCTACAGGTTGCTCCCTTGAGAGGGGCAATATATGAGAGTGTTGAAGCATGTGCAAGAAATGGAGCCTATGAAGATTATTTGTGTGTAACAAAACCAAAAGCTCGAGTGAGGATGAAATTTGGTCTTTGAGGATACTGTAAGTCCAAATATTTGGTTGATTGTGGATGAGTGGATGTGCGAGCTCTAGTTCTTAATTCCCTTTTTCTATGGCACCATTGCCGGCTTGTATGACACCAAAAAAATGAGACATTTGTAGGTATGTCCATATATAAAGTTCTCCATCGACTACAATGGCGTGATACATCTTCCTCCATGCTAAAAGTTGACATTGAGAGGGGATGTTGGGCGCAATGCCCAAGATTTTAACAATCACCATAATATCCTATTTAATCAATGTAACACCAATAGTAATGTAATGGCTTCTCAAGTCAAAGACTGGAAACAAGGTCAGGTGAGCGAGCGATGGAGAGGGCGAGCTAACTGTCATTGCTCACGAGTCAGTCACCCCCTCCGGTACATGGCGGGTGGTTCCTCTACCTTTCCCCACTACCCTCACCTCTCATGAGAATGCTTGGCGTGCCTCAAACACAACAACTTTTTTCAACACCTCCCTCATGACATCGCTGTCCAGCTACCTGAGGCTCTAAAACAAAAAGGCCCAAGTGATGCCCTTCCAGAGGACTCTCCCACTCAGGCACCAAGCTGGAATCAGGGCCCTGCTCAAAATGACAACATGTGGAGCTCCCCGGATGCTACGCCTTTCGACCGCCACCACCAAGGCATGGACGAAGACTGTCAGGGATGAAACTTTGGAGGTAAGCCTGTGGTACTTCTCCCATCGGTTCAAGTTAAGAAAATAGAAAAGGATTTAGAAGACAGAGCCCTTATAGGACTAATTGCAGGACCTAGACCTCCAGTGGAAGTGCTCAGGTCATGGGTTAAGAACCAATGGGGTAGGAGAGGTTGTGAAGTTCAATCCATCCAAGCATTGCCAAAAAACCACTTCTTGTTTATGTTCAAAACCCTTGAAATGGCAAGGAGGTTTGAAGTAGCCCGCGACTTTGTGGATCGTCTACAGGCTGAGATTGACAATAGGTAATGTATCGAATGAATTTTAGTAGTCTCAAATATCCCTAGCATATACTGCTTTGGTCGACATATTATTGACTAGTTTGACTCTTGTCACCTAACCCCTTGTAATCTTCTCAGTAACCCACTCCTTGGGTAGTCTGATGTAATTTTTTTTTTAGCTTCTTACTTTAATTCAACCTGCTTATTTTGGTTTTTTTTAATAAAAAAATTGTAATGTAACTCTTGAGTCACGCCTAGTATGCGTAAGCTTATGTGTGTCCACTCTAGCGTCCCAAGCATTTAAGCAATGCCCTATAGGCCCCTAATTAAGGCGCCCATGGACTTGTGTTTTGGAGAAAGGGCCATGACTAACCTGAGAGTGAAAGAGTACGCATGGGGGGCTCGAGAGTCGAAAGACACAACTCGTCCCGACTGGAAACGTGGGGCGCACAAAAACCAATATTGTGCTCAATATATCGTCGACGACGAACGAGTTTTTCAATTGTAATCTGAAGTCAATATTTATGCAACCATCAACCATGACAACGTCGACGACTTCTGCACAAGCATTAAGCTCTTCACTCCTGCTGCAAGACCGTGCCACGGCCTCTACACAGCAGCTGGCACCTGCTAAGCCCGGAAGGATTGCGCTGTTGTCAACGCGGAGCCGGCAGCTTAGCGGGTGCATCAGCACTGCTAATTTCAGAACAGGCCAGCGGCTGCTGCTAAATGTGAGAGCACTACAATGTCTGCGTATGCCCACCACTATTTTACGAGGAGAACGTGCCATGATCATTAATCCCCGCGCCAGTGGCAACTCAGGTGGATTATCAGCTGACGATGGTGCGGCCATCTATGATGACGACAATCTGTTCTCTCACTTCAACAAGATGGCCACTCGAGCGCTGCAGCTGGCCAGGAAGGAGGCGCAGCTTCTTGGCCACAACTATCTTGGCTGCGAGAACATCCTGGTGGGCCTTATCCTCGTCCTCAGAGATTACCACTCCGAAGCTCCTGAGCTCTCCATCGCCGCTGAAGCTCTACGCTCCGCCTACATGCATGTGGACTCTGAGAGCTTCCTGGATTTTCTGCTGGAGGCTGTCCGCGATCACGTTATCCATCTCCATTCCCCGCCCAGCTCGGATAAGCGCCGGCCGAGATCAAGCGGAAACGGCTCCGTCATGCTCTTCACCTTCCACTACGCCTCTCTCACGTTGGTCTCTTTCCGCGCCGTCAGCATGCTGCGGCTCTCGCTTCAGGCAGCTCGAAATCTGGGCCAGGACCACGTGGGGCTCGAGCATCTGCTGCTGGGCCTGCTCCACGTCGAGCAACTGCAGCCTGAGGGTTATGTGGGGCTCCGTTTCCTGGGAGCTGTAGGAGTGGATGTCGACCACTGCAGCAACCACCTGCAGCTCAAGCTACATGAGTCGACGCTACCTACGCCCATTATTTATATAGCTGGCGATCATGATCAGGAGGAATTAGTGCACCAGGATGCAGAGATCGACAATAATGTTCTGGATGACATACCCACGTTGAAGGCCTTCTGTACAGACCTCACCGAGCTCGCTCAGCAAGGCCGTCTGGACCCTGTCGTCGGCAGAGAGGCGCAGATTACCCGCGTCGTCCAGATTCTGGGCCGCAAGGGCAAGAACAATGCCTGCCTTGTGGGCGAGCCCGGTGTGGGGAAGACTGCCATCGCAGAGGCCATGGCGCAGATGATTGTGGGCGGCACCGCAGGCCACGCGCTCGCTGGCAAGAGAGTGATGAGCTTGGATGTTGGGCGGCTTCTCGCGGGAACGCGCTATAGAGGCGAGCTGGAGGAGCGCGTGAAGACGCTCATGGACGAGATTCGGAGGTGCGACCGCCGCATCATCCTCTTCATCGACGAGATCCACACAATCATTGGAGCTGGAGGTTCCGCCTTGGACACCGCCAACCTCCTCAAACCGGCGCTTGCGCGTGGCGAGCTTCAATGCATCGGAGCTACCACTCTCAAGGAGTACCGACAGCACATGGAGAAGGACCCTGCTCTCGAAAGGCGTTTCCAGCTCTTGGATGTACCGGCTCCTTCAGTAGAGGACACCATTCGCATCCTCAAGGGCCTCTGTCCACGCTACCAAGAGCACCACAAGGTGCAGTACGCTGAAGACGCACTCATTGCAGCGGCAGAGCTCTCCGATCGCTACATAACCGACAGATTTCTTCCCGATAAAGCTATTGACCTCATCGATGAGGCCGGCTCCTATGTGCACATGCAAGCAGCAAGCAACTCCGGCAGCGACAGCATGAAGGAAAGTACTGGTCAAGAAGAAATGCGGGCCGCGAGATGGTACTGTGATTATGTCGTAATAGTAAGCGCAGCCCATATCCAGCGCATTGTAGCGGCGTGGACAGGCATTCCTGTGGAGAATGTATCTGATCAAGAGACGGACAAGTTGTTGGGGATGGAGGCCCAGCTGCATCGCAAGATCATCGGGCAGGATGAGGCAGTGAAAGCCGTGAGCAGAGCTGTGCGCAGAGCTCGCGTGGGGCTGCGGGACCAGAGTCGACCCATCGCAAGCTTCATCTTCTGTGGGCCCACGGGGGTCGGCAAGTCTCAACTCGCGAAAGCGCTCGCATCCGCCTACTTCGACTGCGAGGACGCTATGGTGAGGCTCGACATGAGCGAATTCATGGAGAGGCACAGTGTGTCCAAGCTCATCGGCTCACCTCCCGGCTATATCGGCTACAATGAGAGCGGGCAGCTCACGGAGGCTGTGCGAAGGCGGCCTTTCACCATTGTGCTGCTCGACGAGATAGAGAAGGCTCATCCCGACGTCTTCAACCTCCTGCTACAGATCATGGAAAACGGCAGGCTCACCGATAGTAAGGGGAAGGTGGTGGACTTCAAGAACACGCTCATCATCATGACCTCTAATGTGGGGAGCAGCGCCCTTCTAAAGGGCCAGAGCACTATCGGGTTCCAGATAGCGGACCATGCACTTGACCATGACAATACGATGAAGCCAGGAAATCAGATAGTGAAGTACTCTCGAAACCATAGCATCGTGGAAGAAGAGCTCAAGAAGTGCTTCAGGCCAGAGTTCTTAAACCGCTTGGACGAGATTGTGGTGTTCGATCCCCTCACCCGAGAGGACATACTAATGATAGAGGAAGTGGTGGTGCGCTTGAGGAACAATATGAGGATAGAGGAAGTGGTGGTGCGCTTGAGGGACAATATGAGGATTCTAATCCAAGTGAGCAACAGGCTTGAAGAGAAGATCGTGCAGCAAGGCTTTTGCCCCTCCTATGGTGCTAGGCCCCTTCGGCGGGCTATCACTAGGATTATTGAAGATGGTGTGGCGGAGCACATGCTTGCCGGCCACTTGAAAGAGGGTGACTCTGCGATACTCGATGTAGCAGCTTCTAGCCTTACTACAATCGATGACGATGTTGAGCTGATTGTCAACATTATTCAAAGCTAATTAGGAAACCTCTCTTGTACTAATGGTCTTCTTTATGAATCCAAGAGAACATCCTTTGTAATTTGTACATATTGTTTTTTTGAAGCGTTATAATTAAAAATGTTCTCTTTATCACTTGTTCCAAACAAGAAACTTGTGCAAACCATGCTCAAAACATGTCAGTGTTCATTTCACTTTTTAAAGCTTAGTGAAGCCACATTTGTATGTGAAGCACTGAAATTTTCTTTGTATTTAGAGTGAAAGAATCCAACAACAAGCAATGTGACGAACAATAGGTAAGAGTGGGTGATGAGGTGTGATTAGATCTCTTGATGTCAAGTGATGTGTATTGTATGTTAAGAGTTGAGATTTTAAAATTTTATTTGATAAATGTATTGTAGGGGTGAAAGTCTGAGGATCGATGTATATAGTTTTTCTCTTAGCCTTTTTTGAAAACATAAACACAAACTTAATTTGATGTTTGATCATATGCGTTTTTTGCAATTTGACATATGTCTCTCTCTCTCTCTCTCTCTCTCTACATTGAAATACATCATCAAAGATTTCTTGTCATCTATCACAATCTCCTCATGAGCTGGAGGCAACTTTCTGTCAACTGCTCATCTAAAATGTTTACATAGTCTTCCCACATTTTCTTCTTGATGATCTCCCGAGATATAGTTATTTTACACAAGGAGACCTCTTCAAAACATGCATAGTTTTTGGCATTCCATATAAAAAAGAGCAGCAAGACTCTCAATGATTGCATACAAAAATCCATAGCCACATCAAGGATTTTACATACACCAAATTTCAAGGAAAAAATAGACAGTTTAACTAGAATCCGTTGGTGCACATGCTATAAAATCCAATGCCACCAATCCTTACATTCTTATAGTTCCAAAAGGTGTGCTTAAAAGTTTCCTTTGCCTTACAATGCGGACATCTACCATCAGAAATACATTTTTTAACAAGCAATTCACCACAATCGAGGGATCCACTAAGCAGTCTCCACAGAAAGACTTTATGCTTATTAGAGCAAGGTAAACTCCAAATTGCTGTCAGCCTCTGAATCCACCATTGTTGAGATCTATTGAACCTCCAATACCTGTTGCATCTAACTGAGATGAGAAGCATGTAGAAGTGAGCAGTAGAGGACTTCCAACAATTTCCTCATTCCCTGGAAGCTGCCAGTCCCTGAACCTTTCCCCTAAATTCTTTGTGGTGGGAACCTGAAGCCTGAATGTTTGAGTATACAAGTCAGCCCAACATCTTTCGAAAACATTCAATAGCCTATATTGTCTTCTAGCTTCCAAAAAGGCGACAAACAATCCCTAAGAGTCCATCATTTTCTCAGTACATGTGATACCCTTTCTAAATATCCTTATAACAGACTTTTTGATAATCAGAGCAGGTGGGTGTTTAAATACAAAACTCCAAAAGACATTTTTCTCGCCAAGAGAGGAGGGAGGGGGAATGTTTTGTATTTAAACTATTATCGTGACTATTTTTGCTAATATCATCACATTTATTACCTCAATTATTATCGCTATTATTTTCGAGGGGACATTCAGCGCCTAAACTTTCAAATTCTGGCTTAAACATCCCCCCACCCCCCCCCCCCCCCCCCCCCCCCCACACCAATTTAGTGTTTCCTTCCTCTCGATAAAGATTAAAGAATATTATATGAAATTTTAAATCTAAAAAAGAAAAGATATGAAAACATGTAACAATAGTTAGCTATTTAAGATTACACTTGGTTACAGCTAAACTAATCACTGTCACTCAATTAACATAATTGAGCATGTTCACAAAATTAGAGAGAGGAAGAGGGGGGAGAGAGAGATGAATGGATTACATGACCAAAAATCTTCATAACTTAAAGTATGAAAAATGTTTATGAATCATCTTCGAAAAGATCCCTACATTAAGCATTATCCAATTCTAAGCCCATGGCTCCTTAATCAATAAAGAGAGAAACGGAATTATCGTTTTTGGATGCGTTGGCTTCATCATCTTCGAATTCGTCGTCTTCCATCTCATCATCTTCATCATCATGACAATCATCCTCGCTAAGACTTGCCGTCTCCGGACTTGATTCATCGACCTCCTTCTCCTCTATCTCCACCTCATGCAAAGTAGGAGGTGGAAGAGGGTCGAAGATGGTCTCCACTGCATTAGTGGAAAAAATGGTTATCCCCCGAGGTGTTACGAGAATTACAAACCAAAGTTTTGGTTAGTGGATTTCTGGGATATAGATGACCTATAGAAGAGAAACTCAAAGTGAGTAACATTGGTATAATTAATGTTACAAGCAAATAAGAATAAAAAAGGTAGTCACTCACCTGCTCACAATTGCACGGTAAAACTAAATTTTCATTCCTCCCTGTGTGATGCACACTAGAGTCCACCATGTAGAGGCCATTCTCATGTCGTTTAGACACATTTGCAAACCACTTCCACTCAAAGATGAAGGTATGAAAGGTTTTAAAATTAATTACCTTTGGTATCCTTTCAATAGTTCCACAGTACCTGACTTCATTACCATCTGAGTCAAAGTTGCCCATGATTCCACAATCCATGGTGGTTCTACGCTTGTCAATGTGGCATGTACGAAAGTGACAACCCTTTGACCACATAGAGTTAAAGGAAAGGCACTACAAAATAGGAAAATATCTTTTATCAAATACAAAGATAAAATCAAGAAAAAAATTACATTATGATTTAGGTATATAAGTACTCTACCTTTGATATGCAACCTTGTGCATACTCCCATTCTTTGTTGGTGATGTATTCTCCCCGTGCTTTTGCTTCGGTCATTCTCTCATGAATCCACTCTGCACTAATGAGATCTAGGAAACATGCAAGGTGTCTAGGCACTGGGGTTGCCCTCCTTCCTCCATGTGATTGTTTCCATGCTTCTCTCTCTCTTGCAAACGCCTTGCCTTTGCAATTGTCTACAAGTCCACCCACTTGGTCATAACCTTTCAATTGAGAATACAAAATTTATTGACCACTCGGGATAGATTCATATACACGTTAAGTAGTTTTCCCTTTCCACTTGGAAAGTGTGACGTCATCCTTGCATCTTCCTCGTCTGACCACATGCGAGGCATTGAAGGATCAACTTGTGCCAAATACTATGAGATGTAAACAAATGCCTCTTGCACGATCCACCCTTCGGCCATACATGCCTCTGTTTGAGACCGTAGCCGCACAAAATCTTTGAGAGTCTTTAAAAACCTCTCTAAGAAAAACATCCATCGTGCGTGCACTACTCGACGTACATATAGTGATCTCCTCCATCACGTGAACCAAGAGGTGGATTTGACTAAGAAGGAACGATCGAGGAAATGCATCCTGAATGGCACACACAATTTCTATTGCAAGTGTTTGAGCAGCAGGGATAGCATCTATTTCAATTTCCTTGGAGCTCACAAATCTGCAAGAAAACACACAAGGATACACTAAGTGCTAGATGAGATTATTGTGAACATAAAAAAATTGTAGTTGAGTGGATTCTTGTGGTGTACCTTACTAGCTCTCCAAGTTTGAAAATAGCATCCTTTTCTTTCTTGTCCCGACATATACACATACTCACTGGCAGAATGAACTACAATGTAAATTAGGGAAAGGGAAAGTGAGAGAAAGTCATATACACAAACTATAGATAGAATAGGGAGAGGGACATTACCTAAATCATCTTGTTCCAATCATGGGACTTCAACCCATACAATTGAACGCTTCCACCCTTCTTCACTTTTGTGAAATCTCCCTTTAGGGACCTCTTATCATGTTGGTGTGTGAATAGAAGAAAAGGTACCCTTCACTTTGTCTAGTTCTTCTTTGGCTAGCATCCATGGTGCTTTAGGAAGCACAATCTTTCCATTGGGGCCACGGCATGGAGTAGCAAAGGTGGGGAGACGTTTCAAAAGCCTCAAATCCTCCCTCGGACAAAGAGTCCTTCTTGCCAATAATGTGGTCCCATACTGTTTGGGCTACATTCTTGAATGTGTGCATGGGATCCAAGAGGTGTTGTATTTTTAAGTCCTTCCAATATGGAAGCCTTAAAAATATGGAATACCTTGACATACCTTTTGGTGGAGGACACGGAACCGGATTGTTATTGTAGTGCTCTTCCCAAATGGTTGCCCAATCTGCCATCGTGAGCTTTAGAGGTTTCTTCCCATTTGCTGGATTCTTGTGCTTGCAATGACCTTGGGGTAAGAAACTATGGTAGTTTGGATAAATTACCTTGCGCAAGGCATCGGGCCTCTCTGTCACCAATGATGGCCCGCAAGTAGGACATGCATTGTGACCCGATGTGGAAAACCCTGCATACATATCTTATCATTAGAGAGATAGAGGCCAGGGGGGAGAGAGAGAGAGAGAGGAGAAAGGATATACCAAAAATCTCTCAAAGCCCAAGATAGTCGTGCATAGTCCACATAAGGATTCCCCTCACAATGGCTTCTCTCCTTCCCTTTACAAGTGAGACATCTACAATAGGAATGCCTCTCCATAACTCCACCAACTCCTCGATGAGGGGCTCAAAGTAGGCATCAATATTTGACACTTTGTACTTCCCTGGCACAAGAAAATAAAGAATTGTATTGCTCTTTTTGGTTGTCTCCCATGGTGGAATATTGTAGTTGATGATCACCATAGGCCAAGTGCTCCATGAAGTAGACTTAGTGCCGAAGGGGTTGACACTATCACTTGCTAACCCAAGCCTCAAGTGTCGAGGCTCCAACCCACGGGCCAAGATCTAAGCATTGGCAGATTGGCAAGAGGATTTTTTGCTACTTGAATGGCACTTTACATCTTGGATTGTTTTATCCCAAGAGGGGATCATTGCCACCAGATTTACATGTTTTTTTGTACTTAGATTGGGCTCATTGTTATGACACGCAAGTGTCCACAAGTGGTTTTTGTTTCATGATAAAAGTGAGATTTATAACTCAATAAGGAGGTACAATGAGAAAAAGTGAAATAAATTATCATGAAAAGATGTTTACATTTCACCATCTATCACAGGCACCAGGTCATCAACCTCTTCATTGTTTGAACATTCTGTAGCCACTTCCCACTCCATCTCGTCATCACTAGATCTATGTTCCACCACATCTCATCATCACTACATCTCTGTTCCACCACATTTTCATGAGTTTGAAGCACTCCAAAGTGTACTTCGATCGCACGTGTGGCTATCGTTGTGGGTGCATGAAGGAGATGCATATTACAAAAGACGTACACAAGGTCTATGGCACGAGCACGACTTAAGCAATTTCTGCGCTTTGAGTGCACAAAGTCATAAGAAGACCAATTGCCCTCACAACTACCACTGGATGCCGCAATCAAAAGCGCCCTGGTCGCCACGTTGGAGAGGGGGAAAGGGGAACACACCCAGCACACAACACAATGCCTCACTATAGCCCAGGGTATACACACTACAAGAGGTTGTGTGCTCTTGTGACGCTGTTAGCGACGGAAATACACTGGGTTTTTATAACCCCCGGCGTCGTTAAAACCGTCGCTACGAGAGCGTCGCTATATGCATCTCTATAGGCGTCGCTATATAGCGACGGTTACACAGAAGTCTATAGCGACGCTCCAGAGCCATAAATAGCGACGGTTATAGCGACGCCGAGAGAAATTGTTTTTGGTGACAGGGCATTGAATGCCCTGCCACCCATCAACCATATTGTACTTGATTCACTTTTTAAAAAAAGTGCAAGGGTAGATAATAGACCCAAAATAGTCACCCACAAGACGCATTGTTTGCAAAATTGACAAGCGTAAAATTGACAATTGTACACATCATAGGAAAAATGAATTGATTGGCAAATGTAATAATGACAATTGTACAACATCATAGGCATAAAGAATTGATTGGCAAAATGAACTGCGGTGACAAATGTAATAATATACATGGTTCAAAAAGACATATAAAATCCGTCTCATGATACATAAGCTATGAGAAACCCTAAACTAATGCTATCTAGCTACGGCTAAACTGACGTCGTCTAGTCAGACGTCTCATCGCGTCCAAGCGGCGTATCTATCGGATTCTGCAAAAAAAGACAATAAGACAGCTTTCAGTAAGTATAAACATATAACGACATTTATAAAACAATACAAAAAATAGAAAAGAGTAAACCCTAATACTAACAATGCCGCCGCGAGAACTGAGAATGTCCATCAGGGCGTTTAAGCCCTTCCTGCTTGCGTACTCGCGCTCGTACAGTGTGGGATCACGTCCTGTCATCGACCACTGTCAAAACATACAAAGATTTCATTATGTTAGAATTAAAAAACTCATAAACCCTAAACTATCGAACATAAAGAGCAATGCGAAAACACTTACAAAATCGGCCTCAAATGATGCCCATCCACCGCTTCCCAAGTGGTGCGAGCTCCCTGCCTCTACTCGCGCTTTGGCTGCATCCTTTTGTTGCTTCCACTTGTCGGGATTCTCGCGCGCTGCTTTCTTCGCATTCTTCCAATCTTCTTTGGCTAGCCAATCTGGCCTGTTCCACCCATGCTTGATTGCTTTTTGCACTTCGAAACGCTTGTGTTTGCAGTATTCGCGCATTAGAATCTTCATCAGGTCTTCATTGAAGCGCTGATTCCGTGTTGGAACGGGAAACTCATCATGAAGTATGCTGATGACTCTGTTTTTTAAATCACTTGGTACTTCACTCCATTTGTTTAGTATGTAGTGTCTAAACAGCTGAGAGCAAAGACCACGCATGCGCGAGATCACCTTCTTGCCGTCATCATCCATGATGATGCCACCGCTGAAGTCGACGGAGTAAGGCAAGCCCTCTGGCCGGTGACGCGTGAACCTGGGTGTCCCGGCAGGGGTCTCTAGCGGCGTGTCGATGGGGGTACGGACGTCAGGTGTCTCCACCGGCGTCTGGGCCCCGAAGCGAGGAGTGTCGAGTGGGGTGGCTCCTGGCGGAGTAGGTAGAGGTGTGTAGCTACTAGGAACAGTCAGCCGTGCAAAACCTGGCGTAGATGGCGATGCTGTGGTTGGTGTGGGGGCGGGCAAAGAAGGGGAGGGTAAAGAGCCTCGTCGAACACGAGGCGGTGTGGAGGCATCGGCGGCGGAATCCCCACAACAACCACCACCGCCACCGCCACCGCCACCACTAGAGCGCCGGTGTCTAGACGAGTGTGAAGATCGTCTCGTCGACGCCGAAGCTTTGGAGCGCGCCGAATGCTCCAAAAGAGAGGGAGATACGGATGGAGTAGGAACGCGCAATGATGCGCCAGAGCGATGACGCTCCACATACCACTGTCTCTGCTACGGTGACAAAGAAGAAAGAAACTCCTCATCATCCATACTTGCATTAAACACACGAATATTTAAACTTAATATTGAATGAATAGAGTAGACAATGATGCAAAGACCATTAAATACAATGACGTAATGACGCAATGACGCATATAAATACAATGACGCAATGAATTGAGTGATAGAAGAGGCAAGTCGAAAACTCAGAATTTTCAATCAAAAGATGTGAGCGCGAGTAGAAAAGAGCGTTATACACCATGGAAGGTACTTAGAGAGCCAGAGCTTTTACAACACGGAGCAAAATTGTTCAAATACAATATTTGTGGCTTTAAGAGATCTCTCTCTCATCCTCGCATAACTCAGCATAACTTCCTATATCTATATAGAGCTCTCCGTTTAAACACATATCCTCTGTTTCATTTTGTAGCTCCTCTGCATGCACCCCATATAGAGTAGTAGCATCTTGATGCTCGTCTGGCACCACCGTAGCGGCTTCTGATTGAGCATCTTCTCTGATCTCCTCCATTGATGCCGTTGTGATTGGCACATGGTAGCCTTCATATGTCCTTGCACTACGAGGGACTACCTCTATGACGTACCACCAGTTTGATGTAGACTTTGTAGGATGAAATATTACCTGCCAGAGCCACATAACTTACATGAGAGCTTTCAAGCACATAACTTGTAAAAGGGGGATGTTAACTATTTACATACTTACTTGTTTACGCTAGCCATAGCCAGGCCTAAGCGCAAATTTCGAGCTTCCCTGGCAAAATCCGACCATGTTCCATCTATATGTTTCCAGGCTGCGCAATCTGCAGGAATTAGTAGCACACCATCCGAAGATTTATTCTCCTCATGCCATGATGCTAGGGCGGCCATGGACTTACATTCGAAGAAATGCTTGATGCGAGGAAGCAGAGGAAAATGTCGCAAAACCTTTTGTGGAATTTTTGTCCCGTGGAGATCTACTCGATATCTTTCGGAATCACATTTCGGACACTTCTCCATGTCTATGTATTCCCCTCTGAAAAGAATGCAGTCCTTAGGACAAGCGTGGATAGAATTGTAATCCATCCCCAAGTTTCGCAAAATCTTTCTTGCTTCATCTCGGGAATCTGGCATCACATTGTCAGCTGGTAGTATGTGCTCTTTAAGCAATCTACACAACATAAAAATACGATACAGTCGTGTAAAAATCTATCAGATCATTATACATTTAGAGTTTTATTAAAGTAAACTAATTGTAATAGATCACCTGAAAAGCGCTGTGACACTAGTGTCACTCCATCCAAACTTTGCCTACATGTTGAGAAGAACCAGGAGTGCTTTCAATCTAGACATAGGTGCTCCATTATACAATGGCGTATCGGCTTCACTTTTCATATCATCATAGATAAGCCTTTCTGAATCCATGATCGCCTCGATCATTTCATCAATCTCGGGCTCAAACATTGCCTCGTTGGGAATGTGCTCTGCATGATCATCCCTCGAGCTGTCAGAGGCTACATCTTGTGGCCTCACATATGCTGCTTGACCAAAGCGCCTGCGAACACGTCTATTGGGTTGCAAGATTGTTGCTTGTTGGCCAGCGTCAGAGTTCGACGAGTTATAATTGGCAACAACTCGATCTATAATAGATGGATCGAACTCGCCAAATTCGCGAACCTGCTGCAAAGAAACACGTCTTGTCCGTCGCACAACATGCTTGCATTGATTACAAGGACATAAGACCCTCGTTGAGAGATAGGTGTTTCGGTTGGACGGTCCCACATCCTCGTCACTACTCATAATGAGGATAAAAATCTTATAACCTGGACAACAAATTTAATATTCTATTGGCATTCTTCATCTTATCTCTCTCTCTCTCTCTCTCTCTCTACCTCACATTCTCTAGTTATGTCCAATCCCCGCACACCTCGGTCTAGAGGTGCACGGAGATCAGAACCACCGGGTTATAATCTCGTCTTTATTGGTCAATACCTATATTTGTGGGTACAAGAAATCTACAGACCCACGTCTACATGATACTGCATGTAGTGGACAAAACCCCTTTGCCTCTTCTCTAGCTGTAGCACTTCACAGCATCTTAACATCTTTTCACAGTAGATCTTTTCACTGTTCGTCTAACTCTAAACCCTAAACCGTAAGTGATTCTTGCGTGGACTCGATCTAACGTAAGTAAGCGTAAATCTAAATAAACGTAAATCTAACTAAAAATAAACCTAAATCTAATTTAACGTAAGTCTACATCTAACCTAATCTTTAACGTCTTTTGGGATAGTTTCTTACGACGTTAAAACTCTCTTCTTCTTGTGTGTGTGTGTGTGTGGGTAAACCTAAATAAACCTAAGTCTAATCTAATATAACATAAATCTAAATCTAACGTAAATTATGTTATATTAAAAACAAAGAACTAAACTAACAGGGATTATAAGAACCTTAAAACTGATTTAACACATAATTTTTCACATAACTCGGCAAGAGTTGGCATTCTCATCACTAAAGATGTGAGAGTTAACTTCCGGCGGTGACGTTGCCTCATCTCCATCCACATCTGACGATAGCAATTGGCCCTTTGGACCGTTCTTGCTCTTGTTACTAACTTTGAAGTTGCTGTTGAATGACTAGAGGTTGTCTAGATGGTCATTTTCGGGGATGTAGTGACTCTTGCCGCCCTGAAGATCCACCTTCTTCCCTATCTTCTGAAGACATTTCACCAGTACTTTTGGATCGACGGAGCCCACCATGAGTGAAGGCAGCAATACCCTATATTCCATTGAGGGCTTTCTTCACCCGCTTCATGCAGGCATCGTAGTCTATGGAGACCTAAATCTAATCTAATATAACGTAAATCTAAATCTAGCGTAAATAAACGTAAATCTAACTAAAAATAAACCTAAATCTAATCTAATTTAACTTAAATAAACCTAAATCTAATTTAACGTAAGTCTACATCTAACCTAATCTTTAACGTCTTTTAGGATAGTTTCCTACGACGTTATAACTCTCTTCTTCTTGTGTGTGTGCATGTGTGTGCCAATAAAAAGAGATAAATGGTATAACCTTTCTATCACCCATGCCAAGTATGATAGATTGATTATGCCATTTCCCTCTTGAATAATAGGTCTTGAGTTCAACTCCTCGTCGGCTAGATCTTTAGGTCTTTTAATTTTAATTAGTTTCCTACGACGTTAAATTAGTTTCTCTCTCTTTCTCTCTCAATGTGTGTGCGTTTTTTTGTTTATGCATGTTTTCTCTCTCTTTTCCTCTCTCAATGTGTGCGTTTTTTGTTTATGCATGTTCTCTCTCTCTCTTTTCCTCTCTCAATGTGTGCCTTTTTTGTTTATGCATGCTCTCTTTCTCTTTTCCTCTCTCAATGTGTGTGTGCATTCTTTGTTTATGTATGTGTGTGTGCGTTTTTGTTTATGTTTGTACTCTTTCTCTCTCTCTCTCTCTCTCTCTCTCAAAAACACTATGTGTGTGTGTGTGAGAGAGAGAGAGAGAGAGGGAGAGAGAAAGAGGGGAAGGGAACATGAGAGTGAGGAGAGGGAAGGAGCATACCTGGCTCTCCTTCCTCTCCTCGTGTGTGTGTGTGTGTGTGTGTGTGTGTGTGTGTGTGGAAAAGAAAGAGAGAGAGAGAGAGAGAGAGAGGGAGAGGGAGAGCGTTACCTGCTCCTTGCTTGAGGGCGCCGAAAAACTCAGATCTGAGATCTGAGTTTTTGGGCGCTCTCTGTTATTTTTTTTAGCCTAGCCGACGTCGCTATGAGCGTCGCAAATTTACTTGTAAATTTGCGACGCTCATAGCGACGCCAGGAAATTTTTGTTTTGAGCGTCGCTGTGTGAGCGTCGCTAATATGAATAGCCTCTTGTAGTGACACAACGCACCAATCTACTAGAGTTCACCTTCAAAACTCAAAACTACCCGCAAACAAACCATCGATTTCACACAACCACACGCACATACGGCTTGCAATGCATTAGACAGACTCAATCACTACGCTCCGCTCAATTCACAGCCTCCCACACTCACACAACCTCTCTCTATCTCTCTTTGCACGACCAACTTCGGGGGGGCACACGCACCTACACACGCCCGAAAACACACGCACACAAGTAGAGAAGAGAAGGGGGAAGGGGGAATGACGCCTTGAAACCGTGGGGAATAGTCTACTAGCACAGGCAATATCATGTACATCCAACACACCGCCGGCATGAACCTCGGCAACCAAAACAATGAGCTCCAAAAGCTTTGGCAAAACAATCCTCCTTGGTCCAAAGACACTGGTCCAAAAGACCCTTACAAATGAACATAAGCACCCTTTTATAGGGGTGTGCCTAGAAATCTCAAAAAAGAAAAATGGTGGTGTGATTCCATGTCGTGCACTCCATTGGGAGTTCTTTTTAGAAGTTTTATGCATTGCCAACACTTGGCCTAGTGTATTTTTGGAAACTTTTACAAGGTGTGCACACTTTGGGCTTTGGTCTTTCCACCTTGGCCAGCCTTAGCTTTGCTTTATACCACTTGGATGCTTCCGGATGCTCTCTCTCACTCCCTGCTGTGGGGCTCACCCCTTACCTGAGGGGGGAAGGCAATAGCGATATCGCTATTGCCCCCCTCCTCTTCCTTCAAAATTTTCGGGCTTTGAGAGCCGCGGGAACCCCCCCCCATTTGGGCCTGCCACGTCATCACTTGGCTCACACCGCCGCGGGTGCCCTGCGCCGTCTGGCCTCACCGGCTACGCCGCTCAAAACCGCCGCATCACCGCCACAGCAACGCCCAACGCGCGGACGCCATAGCTACGCCCAAGGGGAGCTCCCCTCACCCTCTCTTGGATACTATAGAGAGAGCCACGCTCCGCATTATATATGGCGGCATCCTGCCTACTCGTTGCGCATATGGGACTTACAGGCTGCCACGTGGCGGCCCCACATGCCTTGCGTTTTTAAGTTCAAAAGAAACACCCATTATCTTTTTAACATAAATTTTTTTTTTGACCTGCCTTCACCAAGCTTCCATACTCTGTTCCCATATCCTATTGCCAAGCCGCAACCACCACCTGAAATGCCACTTTCTCGGCTCCGACCACACCATCTGTATCTACACTTTGACCCCTCGGCATCCTCGAACCAAGGGCTTCTTAAATGGAAAAAACCATCTGCCACCAACCTTGGACAAAGGCACCCCAGCTCCCGACTGTTGTAACTCCTTGCTCCGGACTCCATTTGGCATGCAGTCACTCCCTACTAGCTCCATACGGTGTACACTCTTCTCTAGAACCTCGTCGAGGATCAGAAGATGCCAGATGGCACGTACTCCAATGCGGTCAGTGGGCTCAGACCTGACCCCCGGAAAAACTTCAAATGACCATATCTTGCAAACTGTGGCTCCGATCCACAATCCGAAAAGACGGGTAGGCTCCATGAATTGAGCTCTACACATCCATACCTCAAGATCCACTTGGACCACCCTTCTCCAGCTGCCCTGTCCGGCAAAAAACTGCAAATAACCAAAACTTTAACCTTCAATAACTTGGGCTCCGTAGCTCGGTTTGATGAGCCGTCTGGACCTGCTGCTTCAGCACTTCAAGCTCTTCATTTCTGGACCCAAAATCTGCACTCTACATCTCCTTCACTTGCTACCCCAATTAGCACATTATGGAGCCTTTCTTGGCCTATAATCCGCATCATGCATACACTTCCGCTGCTACCTGCTATCCCGTGACCTTCCTAGCTGCTCCAGTCCTTTGCCATGCTTCTGCTTGCCTGCACACACCTGTCCATGCCATCTTCTATAGTTGACACACTTTGGCTGCACCATCATTGCCCACCCCCCTCTTGAGCATTTATGTTCAACCACATAAAAGATTTATTCCACTATAAATTGCAAAAACCTGTCGTACACTATGAGAAAACTAAAACCATATGTACAATGTTTTATTATATCCTATTGCCAAACCTTCAAGTGGGTTGCCCCACCCCCTGCATCACATAGCTTCCCGCTGGATCAAACACCTGGCTCTGTTCACTTTCATCCATCTGCAACAACCTCCAATAGTGCCCTACCCAAGCACGTAGCCATCCATGCACACAAAAGGCCCATAGCACTTTAGCACCTCTTCGAACATCATCCTGCCTCATCAGCCTATATAGCTCTGCAAACACATCATCTGTATGATCCAACACTTCTGACCCTCCCTCCCAGCCATGTAAAGTAGAGCTCCCCTCTAAGGAACCCCGTATCTGACGGATAACATACTGCACAATTGCACTTACAAGCATACCTTTCAACCATGGGTTGCATACCTCTTTTGAAAGCTTGGACACATCCTAGGAATCTCCTCCATATGCCATAGAATACATCTCTTGCACCCGCTTCATGCTCTCTTGCATCTCCTCTTTGAACTCACTTACACTGTCATCAAGCCCTTCATCATCGATTGGCCCTTCAAGGTCGCTCAACACTTCCTTTTGTCCAGCTTCAGTCTCCTGCTCTTCAATCACCTCTTCTACCTCTGCATCATGCTTCTCTATGGAAGAGAGAAACTCATCCTCTACCGCATCCATCTCCAGTTCTGCCATAGACACGGCCGCTTTATCTCTCTTGGCAAAAGTCTGCACATGTTGCACCACCATGGCACATTCCACCGCTACTTTCATCATCATGGCCATTAGCATGGCACCGCACACTACCTTCACCTGCATTCCATCATCTGTAGGTCCGGACCATACCCTTTGGCTTTCATCAAGCACCTCGGCTTGCTCTGTTCCTTGCTCTTCTTGCACATGGGCTACTACCATATCATCAAACATATAAGAGGGCAGCTTTACCTTTACCAGTTTGGATTCATCAGATTCCGTCTCTTCGTCATAGGATGTGGACTCATCCGCTCTATCCTCCTTGCTTGTCTCCCAACAAATCGAGCTTGTATCATCATCGGCATCGGCATCATATACCTACTCCGTATCAGCATTTGCATCCACTTGCTGCTCCACAAAAGCTTGACCATCTTCACCGCTTTGCTCACTTTCTTCATCAGCTTTTGAACCCTCGGTATCTACATCCTGATTTCATTCTGCTTTCATTTCATGCAAACTTTCAACAAGACCATGCTTTACCTCTTCAATCCGTACTGGAACCTCCACATCTGCTACCACTTTTGCATCTTTGGTTCACCTCTACATGGAGCTTCTCCTCGTTGACAAGCTCTTCCACCCTTGGCACATGCACATCACAAACTGGAAACCTCCAAGGAATGTAACCAATAGTAGGTCTTACCTCCACAGGCCTTGCATTTTGCACAACTGGAACCACCTTTGGTTGGACCCAAGAGCACTTCACCACCTCCACAACAGGCATATAGTCTGTTGGCTTTAGCATTCCCAACTCCAGCTTCCACTTCACCTTTCTGCTCTTTATTTTTTCCAAATAGACCATGTCTTCATAGGTATTGGCACCATCTTTGACCTTTTCTCTAATCCTCGGATGCAAGCACTCTAACAGCTTTGAAAACTTCAAAGATTGATTGCTTTTGACCCCAGTCGCAATCTCTAACTGCTTCCAACAAGCTTCAAATTGCTCAATGAAAAGAGAGAAATCCTTACTTACATCCTGGCATACCGCCTTCAGTCTCGCACCAGCTTTCTCTGCCGTAATCACCTCTCGAAACCACTCCAGAAACTGACTCTCTAACCTTTGCCATGATTCTCGATCACTGTTCTCTAAGCCATCGAACCACACCTTTGCTTTACCTCGCATCAACAGCGGCACCATCTGTACCCTTTTTGAATCCGTCGACATACGCATCGATAGCAACCATAATTCGAAATATGATCACCAATCCTCGGGATCTTCCACACCCGTAAATATGGGGCCAAAACCTGGCTCCATCATCTCTGTCAGCTTAACCCTTGACCATCAAATATCTCGACCATCCACCAACCTCTTTGTTGGAGAAAAAACACCACTTTGAACCGCAAATTGGAGCACCAGACAGGTCCTCAGTGGGGGCACCAGAAGATGGAGAGGGGGAAAGGGGAACACACCCAGCACACAACACAATGCCTCACTATAGCCCAGGGTATACACAGCGCCCCAATCCACTAGAGTTCACCTTCAAAACTCAAAACTACCCGCAAACAAACCATCGATTTCACACAACCACACGCACATACGCCTTGCAATGCATTAGATAGACTCAATCACTACGCTCCGCTCAATTCACAGCCTCCCACACTCACACAACCTCTCTCTATCTCTCTTTGCACGACCAACCTTGGGGGGGCACACGCGCCTACACACGCCCGAAAACACACGCACACAAGTAGAGAAGAGAAGGGGGAAGGGGGAGTGATGCCTTGAAACCATAGGGAATAGTCTACTAGCATAGGCAATATCATGTACATCCAACACATCGCCGGCATGAACCTCGGCAACCAAAACAATGAGCTCCAAAAGCTTTGGCAAAACAATCCTCCTTGGTCCAAAGACACTGGTCCAAAAGACCCTTACAAATGAACATAAGCACCCTTTTATAGGGGTGTGCCTAAAAATCTCAAAAAAGAAAAATGGTGGTGTGATTCCATGTCGTGCACTCCATTGGGAGTTCTTTTTAGAAGTTTTTTGCATTGCCAACACCTGGCCTAGTGTATTTTTGGAAACTTTTACAAGGTGTGCACACTTTGGGCTTTTGTCTTTCCACCTTGGCCGGCCTTAGCTTTGCTTTATACCACTTGGATGCTTCCGGATGCTCTCTCTCACTCCCTGCTGTGGGGCTCACCCCTTACCTGAGGGGGGAAGGCAATAGCGATATCGCTATTGCCCCCCTCCTCTTCCTTCAAAATTTTCGGGCTTTGAGAGCCGCAGGAACCCCCCCCATTAGGGCCTGCCACGTCATCACCTGGCTCACACCGCCGCGGGCGCCCTGCGCCAACCGGCCTCGCCGGCTACGCCGCTCAAAACCGTTGCATCACCGCCACAGCAGCGCCCAACGCGCGGACGCCATAGCTGCGCCCAAGGGGAGCTCCCCTCACCCTCTCTTGGATACTATAGAGAGAGCCACGCTCTGCATTATATATGGCGGCATCCTGCCTACTCGCTGTGCATATGGGACTTACAGGCTGCTACTGGCGGCCCCACATGCCTTGCCTTTTGAATTTCAAAAGAAACACCCATTATCTTTTTAACATAAATTTTTTTTTGGCCTGCCTTCACCAAGCTTCCATACTCTGTTCCCATATCCTATTGCCAAGCCGCAACCACCACCTGAAATGCCACTTTCTCGGCTCCGACCACACCATCTGTATCTACACTTTGACCCCTCGGCATCCTCGAACCAAGGGCTTCTAAAATGGAAAAAATCATCTGCGACCAACCTTGGACTCGACACCCCAGCTCCCGATTGCTATAACTCCTTGGTCTGGACTCCGTTTGGCGTGTGAGAGAGGATTTTTGAGATGGGGCTCAACTCAAGGCTCCCACCAGACAACCACTCCGTGAGACCCTACACACACATATTTCTTACGGGCACCACCCTCTTTTATGGAGAAAGAAGGAAACCAAAACAAACCATATACAACACACACACACACACACACACACACACACACACACACACACCTTATGTGCTTCAACACAAAATGCCCTTCAACCATTCAACACACACTCCTTAAGCAATCCCTTTGAACGCTGCACAAACTCACATGCAAAGATTGACCTTCACCATATTAGTGCTCATATACTTCTAAGAAAAGCAATCACAAAACCTCAAAACTCAAAACACCACAATGCACAAATACTTGACAACTCCTTTCCTTTCCCAAAAGAAGAGACTACTTCCACACATAAGGCGGCATGCATAGAGAGCTCTTCTCCATCTATGCAGCCCCAAGACTTACTTACACACAACATAAGGAGAGAAGCCAAGAAAATAGACACCATGGTGCACAAAAAACTTTCTCAACAAACAACCAACCCAATGAGCACAAAATATGAGAAGCTGCCAAGATAGGCTTACCAATTTTACATGCGTTTAGAGCAAAAGTGTGACGACGACACCCCAATTGCAACAATTTGTTGATCAAACCATGAGATAGATCATTGAACTTGATATCCTTGCTCTCATATAGAATCTACAATCCTTATTTAGGGATGAGTATGGTAAGAGAAATGTTTGCAAGAGAATGGTAGCAATAGCATATTGATGCTCTCTCTATGGTGCCGCTTATGATAGCGAGCTTAGGAAATGGATAGGGAGACAAGAGGAGAGAGAGATTAGGGCTTCCCTAACCTTAGAGGAGCTTATTTGCAGCAATGGAGTAGGTGTGTGTATTTTTGTGCTTGCCAAAGGGCCTTTTTATAGCTGTACAAGACCTTGGGTTAGGTTAAACTTGACTAGGGTAGGTAATTAACCATAGTTAGGTTCCCTTTTGACCATTCCTTCAATTATGCAAATAAGGGACTTATTTTTTCATTAAAAATAGCCTTTTAAGTCGTGGAGGCTCCATAAGGGTTGATAATGTATGTGGGCCCCACCATGATGTCCCTCCAGTGGCTCCTGCAGAGTGTCCCCATCCTGTTTGTTGTGTCTCTGGAAGCATCTTGAGCCGACCCCTCCAAAACCCTGGACCACGATCTGACAAAATCTCTAATGGTGTGCCGAATCTACTGCATATGTGATCAAAGATAAATTTTGATACCTCCTCGGCTGTAATTCGTGTTGTACTTGCTGCCTCCGCCCATCGTGTCATGTAATCTACTCCCACAATGATGAAGACCTTCCCGGTAGATGTGCGAGGTAAGGGGCCTATTGCATCCACACCCCACTTCTCAAAAGGACCATACGAAATTATTGGAACTCGAGGTTCGTAAGTGAGTCGTCGATTTCCAGCAATCTGACAACCTTTGCATGACTTACACCAATGCTGGACATCATGGTGTAGACTTGGCCAAACAAACCCTGCTTGCAAAATCTTCCTGTTTGTAATATCATGAGAAAAATGACCCCCACAGACATCATCATGGCATGAAAAGAGGATTCTCTCTATTTCTTGAACAGAGGGCACCCTTCTTAGCACCAAATCTTTCCCTTTATGATACAGATCATCTCCTATGAGTTGGTAAGGAATTGCCTTTTTTACCAACCTATGCCTTTGCACTTTATCCAAGTGTTTAGGGCACTCACCAGTTTGGAGGAAAAATATGATGTCCTTCAATTCCTCCTGGCCTTGGTACTTTGGTTCGTAGAGCTTCACACCTCCCACCATGATCTGAAGTTTCTCATTGGCGAGATAATCTGCTTCCTTGTTGAGGGTTCTCACAACATGCTGTACCTGTGTAGCTTCAAAGTTCTTTATCAAAGCCTTCACCTGTCTAAGCCACTCCACTAGAGTAGGGTTCTTGCACTTCCATATCCCTTGGATTTGCCTAATAACTAGTAAGGAATCACCTCTTATTATAAGTCTTTCGATGCCAAGTTTTCTGCATTCTTCAAGCCCCAACTTTAAGGTGACATACTCAGCCTCATTGTTAGAATGAACATTTTCCAAGGTGATACCTTTCTTAACAAGAACTTCCCTTTGTGGACTTAGAATAAGAACCCCCCCTGCTGCCTGATCGTGTTGTCGTCGGTAAGCTCCATCAAAGCACAAAATGTGTGCATTGTCCATCTCCTCCTCATTATTTTGTGGTGTAGCTCTTTGGTGACTCTTTCCTTTCTCTCACTTTGTATGTGAGAATGTCTGCAAGACCTGCCCTTGTGCTATCTTCCACAAGAAAAGTGTATTCGAACTCTTGAAGTTCTAGAACCCATTTGGCTATCCTAGATGAGAGGCTCATGTGTTGCACAACATATGGTAAATTGTTTTCCATGGTGAGAATGACAAATGGTGCAGGTAAGAGATATGATCGGAACTTTCTTATCGCAAACATAATTGTGAATACCACCTTCTCCATATCGGTGTAGCCCTTCTCTGCAGCGATCATGACTTTGCTTGCAAAGTATACTGGCCTCATGTAGCATGTTTTTGGGTCTTTTTGCATGAGAACTACACCGATGGCCTCCATTCCTACACTTGGCGTGATGTAATATGTATCCTTTGGATTTGGTGGCATTATTGTTGGAAGAGAGTTGAGAATACCCTTTACTTCAGTAAAGCATAATTCGTGTTCCTCTCTCCATTCAAATGTGGGTTTGTTTGCTAGCTTGTGCAAAGGTGCAATAGCTTCCGCTAGAAGGTGAATGAAACGAGACATGTACCTTACTTTGTGGTTGAAAGTCATGAGCTCCTTGGTTGTCGTTGGTGGTTGTAGTGACAAGAGAGCATTTACTTTTGATGGATCCACTTGAATTCCTTGCAAAGAAACCACATGACCTAGCAATACCACTTGTGACTCTGCAATGTGACACTTCTCAGGGTTAAGCTGTCCCCCAAATTGATGAAGCCTCCCAAGCCCCTCCTCAACTTTTTGGCAATGAAGTCTTTGGCTACTATAGATACAGAAGTCATCCATAAAAACCCTAATTGACTTTCCAAAGAAGGGCTGAAAGACAAGAGTTGTAAACCTTATAAAGGTACTAGGAGCATTTGTGAGCCCAAATGGCATCACTCTATAGGCAAAGCAACCCCAAGGTGTGATGAAAGTGGTTTTTAACTGATCTTCCTCTGCTATTCTGATTTGAAAATACCATGAATACCCATCACACACTGTGTAACATTCATAGCCGGCTACTTCGTTTAAGATTTCATCTTGGAAAGGAAGAGGAAAATGATCCCTCTTTGTTGCAGCATTGAGCGGTTTGTAGTCAACACAGACCCTCCATTTTCCGTTCTTTTTAGGGGTTACTACAATTGGGGACACCCACTCAGAGTTAGACACAGGGTAAATGAAACCAGCTTTGAGGAGTCGGTTAACCTTTGTCAAAAGTGCCCCTTGTTGTATTTTTCCTAGGCGCCTTAGCTTTTGAGCCACAGGTTTAGTACCTGGTTTTAATTCTATGCCATGCTCTATAACATCCACACCTCTAATTTGTGAGTAATCAGTGATAAACAAATTGGGATACCTCTTGAGCATATCGATGTAGGACCGCTTCTCCTCAGGGGTAAGATCTTTTGCAAGCATCCTCTAACTCCACACTGTCAGTTAATGGAATAGGCTTAGGACTCCAAGCCAGCTTTACCCGAGGAAAGGCCTCTAGAGTAGGAGCCCAATATAGAAACTGCCAGACATACCAAGCTTTGAATACACTCTATGACTTCAGCTTAGCAGTCTACTATAAGACGTTGTGAGATAAAATTTGGCATAGAGCTTTGTCCTAGAGTCACTAAAAATGTGAGTGAATGAGAGAAAATTGGAATTATTCCACATGTCGTGGTGCAAGGTTGTAGAGCTACTTAAAGATCCTTTCATGAATAAACAAATCCTTCCATGTTTGTATTATATCTCTCCTGTCTATGGTGATCTTGTGATGGGTTAGCAAACTACTCAATATTGTGTTTATGAGTTCAAGTTAATCTATCATGAAACCTAATTTTCTTGAGTAACAATCTAGCCTACACACACTCACTTGTGTTCATTATGTTTGTCTTCCCTCCACCCTAGCAGCACAATCCCATTTCATCATATGGTTTTGTGTTTGTCATTGGAGGTGCAGGAGATATTTTCTTTTCATTTCCCAGTGGAGGACATCAAGAACGTATATGAGTGATGGAAACAAATTTTGCATCCTTAAATGAAAATGTCATTAAATTATCCACATTAGTGATACAGTTTATGCAACAGTAGGCCAAGGGTCCTATTGACACACATATGCATGAGCATGTGGCCGATAAGGGGCAAGGCCCTTCTGGTCATGGACATTGTCCATCTCCAGACTCTTTAACCTCTCTCACTACGAAGGAGGTGGATGAGTTGTTGAAAAACACCAAACCACCAACTTTTAAGGGAGAGGAAGAAGACCGCAATAAGGATGCAATGAATATATTTCTCAGCAAGTGGGATGGAATTCACGCCTTACAGCATACTCTTGATGCAGTTAGAGCACTGCACACAGGTCTGACTCTAGAAGGAAATGCCTATAAATGGTGCAGTGTCTCTCAAGGAGAATAATATTATTGTACTCATGTATGGTTTTCAACCTAGGTCACCCATTACGGTGGGGTTGGGAATCGAAAAACTCCAGCAGGTTAAGGATTTTATCCAAGACCATATGGATATGTTGAAACTCGCTTGTCAAAATGTTCGGCAAGCATAAGATCAATATAAGAAGTACGCTGATGAGAAACATCATCAAGTTATCTTTGAAGAAGGGGAAGAAGTGTTTTTGCATGGGCTAGAGCATTCAAAAAGTCCAAGATATTGTGGGCCTTTCAAGATACTCAAGCGAGTTAATGATCATGCCTAAAAACTCTCGTTATCGTCACACTCTCGTGTCCATCCGGTATTTCATGTAATCCGTTTACGTAAATGATTACATGGGGACGACAATGTCATTGACCAATAGATTTTGGTCAATTTCGTTGAAGTCCTACCACACCGCAAGAACCTGAAGGATTCTTGACTATCATGATTTACGTACGCATCATCATGTACTTTGAAAAGCTTTAATTAAGTGGAAAGATTGACCTGAAGAAGGCACCACTTGGGAAAACATTAGTGCTCTTAAGAAGAAGTTTCCCACTTTTGTTTTTGAGGACGAAAACACTTCTCCAAGGGGGAAGTAATGTCAGACCAAGGGCATACCCAGGGGGCTCACGGACCGGGGCCAAGAGGCCAGTGTGGACTTGGGATTCAGAGGGTAAGGAGGTTGGGTGGTGAATCCAAAGCAAGGCAATTCCCTAGGCTTCATAACATGTGTATAGTGTACATAGTGTTAGAATTCTATTAGAATGATTTTGATTTTTGGTTAGGTTGATTTTTGGTTTTATTTTGTTATTTTTGAGGAATTTTTTTTTAAACAAAAAAATCCATAATCCAAATGACGAACAGACTAGAGAGATACCAAGCCATAAAAAGCAAAGAAGGTCCAAAGACATATTTAAGAATTATGGGAAAAATGACAAAAACGGGACAATTCTTTTCGTTCTCTGTTTATTGAGGAGAGGTAAACAATGTTTTAGGATGCTCATTGTGTTTGTTTGTAGTTTTTAGTAGTTTGCATGGACTAGAAAAATCACATATGACGTTTAGCTTTTGAGTCTTGGAACTACAAACTTGTTCAAAAATGACTACTCGTAAACCTCCGTCCTCAAGTATGATTTTCTAGGAAAAGACATTGTGTCAAAACACAACTTTAGGCCCAAACTCTAGGTTGAGCCTTGTTAAATATACATGGTATTCAACCATGTGGCTATCCTTGTCCTGCTGAAAAAGACAAAAGAATAAGTGTTACAATATAGAGTCGTGAGGATTAGATTCTACACAATGTAGACATTTTTATTGATGGCAAAAAATCCACATTTCAATCCTCGTGGTGTTTAGAACCAAATTGTTGTGACTAGAAGATATTGAGTCTTTGTCTCAAACTTGAGATTAAGGGCCCTTGTATAAGGATTCTGGAGTGAAGTGTCCAAAGTCCAGAGCATGATCCAAAATTCTAGAGTCTAAAGGCCACATGATACTCTTGTGAAAGACTAAATCATGCTTCTAAGATTGGGTTCAGACAGTGTGAAACTAGGATCTGTGCAGGGTCATTCTTCTAACAAGGCAGTACGTGATTTGATGAGAACCATTGGTTTCTTTCTCAGACCTCCATGAGCTGGAACGACCTTAACCCTCGGAATAAAACTATGCTAAGGGCCTTTGTCAACTGAAAACACGTGTAGTTGTTGAAATCGCAATTTTTAGCCTTTAAGAGTGGTGATCTAGCCAAGTTCTTAGTTTCGATTAAATTGTGTGTATTCACAAAAATGAGCCTTGGACACCTTGTGTGAACGACAATGATGCAAAAATGCTTGAGCTAGAATGCGATACAAGGGCACTTTGAACCTACCCTGAGGCTTGCTCATTCGAACTTGAGGTTGAGCTCTTTCAAAAAATAAACAAAATATTAGCAAGGCATAAAGGTAAATGATATGAAAACGTGATGGAAAATCATGATGGGAGTTTGCTTTAATTTGAATTTTAGAAATGACAATCGTCAAATATGATAGCTGGGAGCAGGGCATGCTGTCACTGCTCCACATTTCCAGCCTTCTGAGACTCCTCATCAAGGTGCCTTAGCTTCCCATGCCTCACTCAGGTGACTCAAGCTTCTCCTCAGATTGTGTATCTAGAATTCTCGCTTGCAAGCAGGCCCTTCCTGTTCACAGAGGGTGTGGACTGCATGATGCATGCTCTTCTTACTTTTGTGTGTGCCACAAGCTATATCAGTTTGTGTAGATTGTTGATTTGTGCTCCTTATCACTTATTATTCGCACTTGTGCCGCATTATGAGAGAAGTCTATCACGTTGAGAAGCCTTGTGCATAGCCTCTGTTTTCTTGGTAATAGCATACAAGAGCATCACACTAAGAATCCTTGTGCATAGCCTCTGCTTGCTTGGTAATAGCATAGGAGATCTTGGATATAAAGGTGCTCATACAAGGCGCACCAGATTGAGGGCAGTCATAAATTGGATCATCTACGAGCTCCTTCATAAATAGTCTCTAAAATAGAATCATGTCATGCGGTGCAGCCTTATGTATTAGATCCTGCGTGTGTAGTCAACATGGCACATGAAAGCATTGTAGGGAGAGAGGGAATGCATCTACTCCTCATGCAAGCTAGATCTACCCCTAACAAGCCCGTCTTCCACCAATAGAAAATCCATCCTACTTATTGGAGCCTATAGGTGTAGCTGACATGGTGCATGAGGGTATCACAGGGGGACATGATTGGTAGCCACTTATGTGAGATGGAGTTGGACATAACAAGCTTGTTTTCCACCACCTCCACTAGAAAGCCAGCCTGCTGTGCCAGCTGCTCGTCTTCTTCTACTTCCATTTCTATTACACTATACTCTTGTTAGGGGCATATAGCCCTAACAGGTATTCAATGCAAAAACATGTAGTTTACAAGGAAGCAAGTACAGTAAAATGATCATTGACACATAGAACTGCAAAATAAATTAATAGGAAACACCATAATAGATAGGAAAAGGTACTACCATCACTACGTATTCATAATCATCATAAAAAATCTGAAGAAGATAGCAATACAGAGTCAGGAGATAGCGAACTGCATCGATAGGTACATCCCAAAAAACGGCCTCTTGCCATGAGACATTCTCCGTATTCATATAACTACCCAAAATATAAGTACTTGTGTAAAGATGTCCCTAAGGTTTAAAAGTCAAGATATTAATTACAATTGCACTCAGTCAATCTAATTGAACTCTTTTGCCTGTTTTTCAACAATTTCTTAGAGGAAGCCAATTCCTGCTTCAACAATTCCTGTCTCTCAGTCAATTCCTGAATCTTATCTTTTAGCACTACTTCCTCAATCTGACCTCTCTTCTTTATCTCTATCTCCTCTTTTAATTGCTCTATTTCAATATGTAATCTAGTGTTTTCCCTTTTAGCCAAACTTAAATCCATAACTTGCTACTTTACATACTCCTTAACCATTCCAATAGTATTTTGGACTTCACTAAAAGAGACATTTGCAAAACTTGGTTTATTCACCTTTGGCAGTTTAGGTACCGAGTCTCCCACATTTGTAATAGGTGTCTGTGTCGCAGTTTTCCCCTTTATCTTTTTTAGTTGAAAACCTTTTACTGACATGGGTGTTGCTGCTCTTATCACTGGTTTGCAAAGCACCTTTAGTAAACAAATCACCAAACTCCTTATCCATCTTTACTTTGACTATCTCCAAATATTCTTTTGTAGAATATCCTGCAGCAAGTAAACTTTGTACATCTCCTGTCATTTGCAAAGTCTTTGGTTCTCCACACAATTTCTGTCTCTTATCCCTCCTAAGTGCAGACCCTGAATCTTCAAGAGGCAGTTGTCCCTCCCCTAGAAAATGTCTCCCCTACAATATACTTTTGTTTGTCACATATTGAAAAATTGCAGCTAAATAGGGTCCCACCTTTGTAGACTTGTCCTTCCTTTTTTGTTTGGTATACACCTCAAACTTAATTCTATCAAAGAGAATAATGGCCCAGCCAACTTGTCTCCGACTTTCAGCTGCTATCAATATTCCATAATTCTCTCTGGTTACATATTCTGACTTTAGAAGGAGAAATACTTTCTCTAGAAACCATTTGATCTGCTGCAGCCTGAACTGATTCTTCATTTGAGATAACTGATAATAGTGCCTGCCTCCATGAGATTGACCAAATCCTTTAGTCATATCCTTCTCTGTTGCCTTACTGATTTCATTGTCATCTACTTTTGGAACATCAAAAACTTGTGGAATAAGCTCTTCGGTGAGGTAATCTTCATAAAAAATGTGCCCATCATTAGCTTGCACATGGTTCAGATAAACCCCTATCATCTAACTCTGTCTCCAGTTCATCCATGGCAGTCTTGCAAAGTTCAACAACCGGATACTCTTCAACCATGGAGTATTTTCATTAGCCAACAACTCATACCTGAAATCAAGGAATGTATACTTTGAACTCCCCTTTGAAGCTGGTGATGCCTTGATAGGTGTTTAAATTTCAAGGTCATCATCTTTACTAGACTCGCTACCAACCAATGCGCATAGGTCTTAAGGTCACAAAGGGCTCCTCACCATCCCTTCGCGAGTCAAATTTAGCAACTAGAGGTGTACTGTGTGGAGTCGCCATTCCGTTGCATGCAAAAGAGTACAACAGAGAACAAAAATTTTGTGCACTGATGTGATGGGCCCTCCTTAAAATGATGACTTTATTCCCGGGCTCACATGGATGAAATATACAAGTATAATTCACATCATGAGTTTTATTGTCCATTTGGGTCTCCAAATTTTGTCCAAAAAATGGTTTAAGTTTGAAACCATTTATTGGCTTGACAATCACTTTTCCAAACTCATCAGCCAAATTGAAAGTATTAGGCCCCACTGCTCTGATTATTTGAAATGGTCCTACATATCTAAGCTTCAACTTGCTAGGCCTGTGTCCCAACTTATTGTTGTAGACCATCACCCAATCTCCTGCAGAAAAAAATTTAAATTTAATTTTCCTGTTAATCCATGCCTATCTTCTCTGTTGAATGACCTTTGTAGTATATAGCTTTGAATCCTATCCTCTTCAAGTTTCAATAGTGCCTCCTTTCTGCAGTTGACTGACTCTTCAGGAGATAACTTCTGCTGAATTGCTACCCTGAGACTTGATACCAAAAATTCCATAGGCACTACTGCTTCCAATCCATACACTAGCTTAAAGGGTGTCATGCCTGTTGTTACTTTAAATGCTGTCCTAAAAGCCCAAAGTGCAGAATCTAATTTTTCATCTTAGTTTGTCCTGTTCTAATATACCAGCTTCCTAATTATCCTAACCAAAATTTCATTGGTACTTTTTTCTTGTCCATTTGCCTGAGGATAGTACACATTTAATTTCTTATGTAATATCATATGCAATTCAGTCAGTTTACTGATCACTTTGTTAATGAAATGTCCTCCCTGATCAGAAACTAACTCAATTGGGAATCCAAACCTGGTCATAATATTTTTATACAAAAATTTTTCCACACTCCTGGCTGCATTATCTCTCAAAGCCACTGCCTCAACCCACTTTGTGCAGTAATCTGTTGCAACTAAGATATACATGTTCTATGTATACCTTGCAGGTGGCTTAATGGGACCAACAAAATCTAATCCCCACTTTTGAAATGGTTCCAAAGGTAGTATAGGTTGCAAAGGCATCCTATCTACATTCAATGGTCTGACCTCTCTTTGACATAACAAACAGTTTTTACTTAATCCTTGAGCATCTTTTATTATAGTTGGCCACCAAAGTCCTGCTTGAAATATTTTCCTTGCAGTAACATCACCTGAAAAATGACCTCCTGAATTGCCTACATGAGCCTCTGCCAGTGTTGCTCTCTGTTCAAACTCATGAACACATCTCTTGATCACTTAGTCAATTCCTCTTTTATACAATACCCTGCAATAATTGTAAATGGTTTACTTCTTAATGCCAATCTCTTTCTTTGATCCTTATTCACTGCTTCAAGTAGCACTCCTTCAGCGAAAAACTAAAGCATATCTTCATACCAGTCCCGTGACTGTTTAGTCACCTGAATGAGAAACATTTCTACATCAGGCAATTGATCAGGTACTCCTCCAAGATCTTCCTCTCCTGTCTCCAATCTGCTCAAATAGTCATCCAATACATGAAGTCTACCAGGAATATGTATTACTACATGATCAAATTCCTAAAACAGCAGTATCCACCTTGCCAACCTCCCTGAAAGGTGTGGTTTATTTACCAAGTAGATCAATGCTTGGTGACCTACATGAAATATTACTCTGTTTGCCAACAAATAATGTCTAAACTTTTGCAATGCATACACCATTCCCAAGCACTCCCTCTCTGTAACTGTGTAATTATTCTCTATAGACAAGTGTTAACACCCTGCTTGCATAATAAAAAGGTTTGAACCAACCTCTACGGGATTCCTGCATTAAAGCTGCACCAACTGCTACATGGGATGCATCTACAAAGATGTGAAATAGTAACTCCCAGTTAGAAACAATCAACACTGGTGCTACAATCAACATAGTCTTCAAAATCCTAAATGCCTTGCTCTGCTCTTCTTTCCATTCAAATACACTATCCTTCTTTGTAAGCTTTGTCAATGGTGTACAAACATGAGCCAAATATCTCAAGAATCTATTAGGCCACTTGACTTGCCCCAAAACTTTGCTTAATTGCTTAATTGTTTTAGGTGCTGGTGCCTTTTAGATAGCTTTCACCTTTCTGGGATCAATAGAAACTCCTTCTTCAGAAATCACATGCCCTAAAAGAACTGCTCTCTTCACTGCAAAAGCACATTTTGCTGGATTTAATGACTACCTGAATTCCCTACATTTCTGAAAACTTAGTCTCAAGTGTCCAAGATGCTCCTGCTTCTTTCCAAAAACACTAGAATCATCCAAGAAAACTCTCATAAATGTTGTAAGGAATTTAGAAAACACATGTTGTACTGCTTTTTGAATTTTTGGGGGAGAATTTTTCAAGCCAAATGTCATCACATTGCTAGCATACACCCCCATTCAGTCACAAAAGTTGTTTTTTCCATGTCTTCAAATGCCATTGCATTTTGGTTGTAACCACTAAAACCATCCAAAAAACTATAGATCTCATGTCCAGCTACTGCATCTAGTAGTGTATCACAAAAAGGTAAAGAAAAATGGATCAGTTACTGTAGCTGCATTCAGTTTCCTGTAGTCTACACACACCCTGATCTTTCCATTCTTTTTTGGAACTACAACAATTGGTGACAACCAAGTAACTTCCTCCAGAGGATAAATAAAACCAGCATCCAAAAGCTTATCAATCTCTTCTTTCACCTGTCTGGCATAATTAGGATTCATCCTGTATCTTTGTTGTACAACTAGAACTGCATCTGTCTTCAGGTTAATTTTGTGTAGGCAAAAACTAGCATCTACTCCCTTCATATCTATGTATTTCCATGCAAAAATATCTTTGAATTCTATTAATAGTTCCTTCAGTTTTAGTTTAAATTCCTCATCCAAATCTGCTGATACTTTCCCTATTTGTGGTTCCTCCTGAGTGTTCAAGTTCAATTCCCACAGTTCATCCTGAGTAAGTCTAGCAGTTCTTGCCGTTTGATTTTCAAAAGCCCTCTCTACTTGCTTCACTACTTCAATAGATTCCTCCTCTTCTCTATTTTCAATCTTCACGTTTTTCAGTAGGTCACTCCCCATCTTGTTGTTTGATTGTTTACTCCCCTGAGTAATCACTGATTCCTGATGTACTGACTGTATTCCATCATTTTCTGACTGTATTACATACCTATTTGCTATCTTGTAGACATCCACCTCAAATATAGGTACTACTGATGAATTAGTTCTAAGAAATTTTTCTTCTTCATTTTCTCCAATTTCTTCTACCATATTCAGTCCTTCTGCATGCAGTGCCCTGAAACTAGGTGGTATCACCTTTTTTGCATCCATTTGCATTCCCACTTTCTTTTTTCCTCTTTTGATCACTATAGAGTCTGCTCCCCATAGCTGCTTTACCCTTGCTACTCTTAACCAAGGCCTTTCTAACATCATTGGATATGAACAAGTAGATTCTTCCAATCTCAGAACCACAAAGTTATCCACAAACTGCAGTTCTCCAACTGAAATTTACAAATTTTTGAGAATTACCAAAGGCTGAACCCTTCTCTAGTCTACCATTTTCACCTGAAAAGGTGTTGGATCCCACTCCAAGAGATTCAAACGTTTGCATGTGGACTCTAGGAGAAATTGACTCCTGACCCACCATCCAAGAAAAATCTTGGAACAAATGCTTTTCCAATAGATACCCCTAAAACTGGTACCTTGTAATCCACATCCATTGGTAAGACTTCACATACTTCTCTAAAAAATAATTCTTCATTGTCCTTGCTTCTTGCCTGATTAGCATTTACTTCATTAATTAATCTTTTCAATAACTGTTGAGAGAATGCAGGTATCAACCTCAACATTTTCTTTACAGTAAATGTTTTTGGAGCTGACACCAAGGATTCATAAAGTTAATCATCACTGTCTTGCTCTTTCAGTTCAATTTTTCCTTTTTCTAATGTACTTTTCCGCTTATCCACCAAGTATCTTACAGGAAACTCCCATTCTTCAGATAATGTACTCCCACCTTGGGATTATTGTACTCCCTTAAGTGCTTCAGTTCTGACTTCTTTTTGCTCCTTCTAGTTTAGAGTACCCTTGTCTGCTTTATTCTGAACAACTTCCTTTACTGGCTTTGTTTTTTATCTTGCTACTACCATGACATCAGTGCACCCACTACTTTCAGGGATATCTTGAATTTGGATACAAGTTGCACAGTCACAGTTGTAATTCTTACTCATCCTTGAGTATACTGACATTGTTGTACTCTTTTAACAGGTTTCTGCTCATCCTGACACAATGGTGCCCTATCTTGAATCTATTACTCCTCAATCCATTCTTCATCAATCCACTCTTCCAACACGACTAAATTAGCCTCACCTGGAGGTCTCTGTTGTTGTTGGGGTGGAGGTTGTTGATTCTGCTCATGAGGCTTTTTATTATTGCTATTATTATTATTGTATCTGATGATAAGAATACCTCTATCATTTTTGTGTCTACACCACAGTTCACAATTAGGACCTTGTTTATGTCTTACTGCTCCACAGTAATTACATTGTAATTGTTGCATGTTGTTTTGACCCCTGTTATAGAATCCCCAATTGTTTTGGTTCTAAAATATTCTTTGAGGTGCAGGTCTCCTGTTAGCACGCTGAGGAGCTACCACATTTGCAGTTGCCTCCCTCATTTTCTAAGCAATATACTCAGGTCTTCTTCCCCTGAAATTTGGATTATAATAACAATTTTCATATTCATGACCAAACTGATAGTGGGAAAAAGAGTAGTGCAATCGGGTGGCCTCTGTACTCGTGCACACTCCACAAACCACGCCTCATGCAAACAAGCAAAGAACAAAACAAAGGGGGCACCACCCTAAATTAAGAGGTTTAGGGACCTCACACATAGTGCACATAGGCAAGTGAGACTTCTGGCATTATGATGGCATCAAAACATATGGCAAAACACATAGAAATGAAGCGTAGGGACCTTATGTAGCATATATATACACAAGACATCAGCTTAACAATACAACGGCATCTGATCATACATAACAAGGATATAGAGAAGCAAGCCAAGGATGGCATAATCCCTTGTCAAAAACAATCAACCCAGCAAGTAGGTATGATCCTACTAGCAACACATCAATACCTTAGAGAATGATGGCGAGGATGGTGGACATGGAGCATGAGAGAAGACTCCTTATTTAGGTTTTAGGGGTAGTAATGTAGCATACTAGAGGGAGAGAGAGTAGAGCTCCATCCATAGCTCCTCGTTGTGAGCAATGTCGTCATAGCTTCGTTGCTTGGTGAAGTGGGTGAAGTGTTGGTTTTGAGTGAGAGAAGGCCTCCTTATATAGGTTTCTGAGAGGGTTTAGGATTAGGGATAAACATGCTTAAATCCGCTGATTGGGGTTACTTTTTGCTTAGGGTGGTCAACAGATTGAGGTCACCTGATATGTCACCATCAAGATATTCTCTAGAGTGATGTGAGAGGGGAGGGTAAATGCTGATTTTTCTGATTGTGACACATGGGGATAAGGCCTTGACCAGCATTTAAGAGCAGGTAAGGTGGCTGTTGAAACAGGAGGTTCTGCACATGTCAGGGGGGGACCTGCTGGGTCCTCCTGAATATCAAATTCTCAAAAAATCCTCAACCATGGCTTCTTTTGACATGTGTTCTTTGAAAAAATCAGCATGTCTCTTTTCAACTCAAAAGTCTTTATCCCTGTTGACTCACCTTTACCATAAGATTTTCTCCTTTTCTCCTCCTGTAACTGCATTGTTGATGCCCAATCACTGCTTCTAGTAACAGTGAACTGTTACCTACCAAATACTTATGGGGCAGTAAAAAATATTTACCATGGGTAAAAAAAGTTACTGTAGGTAAAAAGTGATTTGTATTTACCATGCAGGTAAAAAAGTTACTGTGGTAAAAAATATTTACTGTCGGTAAAAAAGTGAAAACGGAGTATGCTGTGCTGTGAGTCCACACAAACATCCTCGTGTAAATTTCACTAGAAATTCACACCTAGAATGGGCTATTCTGTAAGATATAGGTTGTAGGCATGCATAAGAGCTCATTCCCACGTATCTTCTGTCCATGGCACTTTTTACTCTTTGGTGCTTGTGAAGTAGATTTTTCTTCTCTTTCGAGATCCCTTGGACTAGAGTATCCTCATCTCCCCAACAAATGACTGTGCCTTTATTGCATCTTCAGAAGGGGTCCTAAAAACCATGCATCATATAGCCCTCCCCCTGAATCTAGAGGTATTTGATGCCTCTAGCTATAGGTTGTGCTACAATAGGGTTCTCTTGAATACTTACCCACCTGGTACCAATTGAATTTGCCATGTTACTGCTTTCTTGGCTGATGCACCCTGTTTAGTCCTTTCTGATGAATAATTGTATCCATCCATGACTAACAACTGGTCTCCTAGACCCTTGAAAGCCATACCCCATCCATTGTCAATATCCGCTTTCACTGGTAGCATTCTCTTTTTTTCTTTTTTTCTTCTCTTTTTTTCCTTTTTTTTTTTTTTTTGAAACGACTATGTACATGATTGTTACCTTAGTTGGAGCTCGAATATGATGAGCTCTCCTCTGAACCATCCTTAGCATGGATTTCACCAGCATATGGCTGTGAAAGACGACATTGGTAGGCCTTCAATCGCCAACCATTTACCGGGGTCTGATGTACCTTACCATCTAGGTCACCTAGTTGGTAACTACCATTTGAGAACCTCTGTATCACTACAAAAGGGCCTTCCACTTAAGCAAGAACTTACCATCCTTCCATCCTTCCTGCGATCAAAGAGATTGTCGTATTTGAGCACTGAAGAACCTTCCTTGATACCTTTCTTGACAAGGTTGCGATTGAGCTTCTTTCGTTTCTTCTCTGCCTGGGCTGCATAGTACTTCACTGCTGACTCTCGATCTAGCCCTAACCTCTCCAAATCGATGATTCTTCCTTCCACCTGCTTCTCTTGACTATCCTCTTGATGTGCTTTTAGAACTCGGAGGCTCGCTAGCTCCACTTCTATAGGCAATAGTGCCTCTTGCCCGTAAACCAAGTGAAAAGGTGTATACCCCAAGGATGTTTTAAAGGATGTTTTGTAGGCCCAAAGTGCTGCATCTAGGTGTTTGTCCCATGCCTTAGGATGTAAATGCACTTGCTTAGTGATGATTTTACATATAAGACCATTTATTTTTTCCACAATACCATTGCACTGAGGGTAGTATGGTGTAGAGTGCCTGCACTTGATTTTTAACTTGCTCATCAATTGCCCGACTAAATCAGCTCGAAATCCCGGTCCCCTATCCGAGAGAATCTCCAAAGGTGTGCCAAAACGGCAACAAAGGCATTCAAAAATGAAATCACTCACGTCCTTGGCTGTGATGCGCTTTGTGGGACGAGCTTCTGCCCATCTGGTCATGTAATCCACCCCCATAATGATGTATTCCTTCCCTGATTGAGTGCAAGGTAGTGGCCCTATTGCATCTATCCCCCATTTTTCAAATGGCCCATAGGTTTTGATTCGATGCTGATTTTCATGGGTAAGACGCCTTGGTCCAAATTTTTGGCAAACCTCACATGTGCGGCACCAATTTGTTACATCTCGATGGAGGCTTGGCCACGTGAACCCTGCTTGTAAAATCTTTTTGCTAGTAATCTCTCGTGCAAAGTGGCCACCACACACACCTTCATGACAACTAAACAAAATATCCTTTATCTCTTGGGATGCAGGAACTCTCCTTAAGACAACATCTTTCCCTCTACAATACAAGTCCTCATTCACTAAGCTATAGATGGTAGCCTTTTTTGCCAACCACCTACGTTCACTTTTACTCATACCAGAGGGTGCGTCACAATGCTCAAGAAAGTAAAGTAAATCATGCAGCTCCTCCTTTCCCTGGTATAAAGGACTTTTCACAAGGATAGCACCTACTATGAGGGTTTGTAGTTCTTCACCTGCTAAGGCATCTGCTTCTCGATTTTGATCTCTAGGTACAAAGTGCACTCGAACTTCTTTAAAACCCTTCAACAAGGCCTTTGCTTCCCTCATCTTAACAGACAATTTGTCATTTTTACAGGCCCATACACCAACCATTTTCTTAACAATCAACATGGAGTCACCAAAAACATTTAGCTTTGTGATGCCCTGAGAAAGACAACATTGCAACCCTAAAACAAGGGCATGGTACTCTGCTTCATTGTTAGAATGAACCTCTTTTAGATGAAACCCTTTTGCAAAGATCTTCTCCTTCTCTGGACCTAATATTACTATGCCAACTGATGCCTTGTCTTTGGTCCTCTTGTAAGCCCCATCAAAATATAGACTGTGTGCTCCCAGTAGAACTTCAGGCTCCGGGATAGGCGGTACCTTACTAGGTGCCTCTTTCTTAGCCTTCTCATAACACCTTTGTGTGAGGACATCTGCCAAACAAGCACGGGTGGAATCCTCTACTTGTAGTGTGTAGTCAAACTCTTGAAGCTGCATCACCCACTTTGCTATTCTTTGAGACAATTCCATGTGTTGTAGGGCATATGGAAAAACCTCCTCAGTTGTGATCACCACAAATTGTCTCGGAAGTAAGTAAGCCCGAAACTTCTCCACTGCAAACTTAAGAGCTAGCACCAATTGCTCAGTTGCGCTGAAACCCTTTTCAGCAGCTATCATCACTCTACTAGAGAAGTAGACTGGTCTCATGAGAGATGTCTTTGGGTCTTTTTGCATCAAGACAGCTCCTAGAGCTTCTGGACCTACACTAGGATTTACATAGAATAATTCACCCCATGTGGGTTGTAGGACGACAGGCAATGAGCTCAAAATGGTTTTAACTTCTTGAAAGCACCTTTCACCCTCCTCACTCCATGTCAATGTAGTGTGTTTAGTGAGCTGCTGCAAAGGATAGATTGCCTGAGAAAGGAGATGTATGAATCGTCCCATGTAGCGAACCTTATGAATGAAGGAGACTAGTTGCTTCACGTTTGAAGGAGTAGGTAAAGCTAACAATGTCTTTACCTTTTCAGGGTCAGCCTCAATACCATCTTGAGACACAACATGGCCTAGTAGAGTGACCTTGCTCTCACCTATGTGGCACTTGTCTTTATTCAATTGCCCACCCAATTGGGCCAGACGGGTGAAACCTTCATCAACCTTGGACAGATGTACTTCCCTAGAGCTGTAAATGCAAAAATCATCAATGAAGACTCGTATGGACTTACCAAAGTAAGGTTGAAACACCAAGTTCATAAACCTCTGGAAAGTAGCTGGGGCATTAGTTAAACCAAAAGGCATAACTCTATAAGCAAAACACCCCCAAGGTGTTATGAAGGTAGTCTTTCTTTGGTCTTCATCTGCAATTCTGATTTGGAAGTAGCCTGAGTACCCATCACACACTGTGTACCTTTCATGACCAGCCACTTCATTTAGTATTTCATCTTGAAAAGGCAAAGGAAAATGGTCCCTTTTTGTGGCTGCGCTTAGAGGCTTGTAATCCACACATACCCTCCACTTCCCATTTTTCTTTGGTGCTACCACAACTAGAGACACCCACTCAGAATCTTCCACTGGGTAGATAAGTCCTGCCTTGAGTAATCTTTCTACTTCTTTTAAGAGTGCATCTTGTTGCACTAGCCCTAATCTCCTTAGCCTTTGCACCACTGGTTTGGCACCTTCCTTTAATTGGATATGGTGTTGGGTTACCGTCACTCCTTTAATGTGCTCGTAATCAGTTATAAAGAGGCCAACATTCTTCTTTAGTACCTGCAAATAGGGTTCTCTCTCTTCTTCTAGTAGGTCCTTAGCTAGCATCTCCTCTAAGCCTGTGGCTTCTTCCTTGTTTAGAGAGTCTTGACCACCTTCTCCTTCTAGGTTTCGCAGTATTATACCCATGACTTCCAAAGAGCTAGCATCCTCCTCAGATGACTCATCCTCAGATGAAGAGCAGCTGCTTGTGCTCCATTCATCCATAGAAGTCGCCATCTCTAGGTCTTGTTGTCTACCCTGCTTCATGTCATACACAATTTTTTGTTGCTTGCCACCTACCTTATGATTTGGTCGCAACTCAAGGGAACCTGTCTCCCAATCTTGCCTAGCTTTCATAGCCATAAGCCAAGGTCTTCCAAGGATTAGCGGATAGCCCTCCCCCTTAGTTGGGATCACATAAGCATCAATTGAGATTGCCACACCAAAAGCTGAAACCTTCACTCCATTAACCTTTCCCACACAGGCCACCCTTACATTATTTGCCATCTTAGCTTGTAAGGAAGTTTGCTCGTTTACTTCCAAACCCAACCTATGCATTAATTTCTCTGTCATAACACAAATCTCGGCTCCACCATCTACGTACACATTGGAGACTCGCCGACTCTTAATCTCTGCATCAATGACTGGCACGATATCCTTCATGCCTCTTGCACTAATAGACCCAACTGACTTTGCCTTAGCCCTCCTGGTGCTGACCATCTTAGACCAGGTTCTACGCATCTTTGGGGAAAGGTGGAGGAGTTTCTTCCATGAAATCTTTGGTCCTTGCTTACTCACATCTGCTACCAGGTCGTAAGGTATGGATCCTACCCCAAGTGGAAAGTCTTCTACTCCTATGTGCATCCTTGACCTACTCTTACTTTTCTTGTCTCCTATCACTTGGGAGGAATCCTCATTCCCTTTATCCGGCTCTAAAGCTTCCATTTCATCAATTCTTTGTCTCCTAACTCTCTTTATTGGCATGGCAACAGCTTCCTCCATTTTTTCTTTCCCTTTATCCTTAACATTGTCAAGACTTATGACAGGGAGAGCCTTGTCCTCCCCTCCTGATGGTAGTGGGGGGATCTCTGCTGGTGCTTATGGTGGTGGAGGAGGGGGTCTCAATATTTGGATTGGTGGAGCCACGTGTGCATTTTGTCCACTTAGTGGCCTAGCTCAAGGAGGAGTGACTTGCTGGCGAGGAGGCCGTCTTTGATTACCATTTCCTTGATAGCGTCGTGGATGGGGGCAATAATACATGCCGTGACCTACCTCTCCACAGTTGTAGCAAATGTACTCACGTGCTTGCCTTTGTCCTTCTTGTTTATTTCGTTCATTTCCTGGCTGGGGAGCCCTTACACCTTGAACCAGATTGATGGACAGGCTCTCTAGTTGATTGGTGATTTGTTGAAGTAATTCTTGTTGAGAGGACTCTTGGTCTGTTGCTCCTGTCCCTGCTACTACCCTTGCCGTAGGTTGAGCTAGCGGTGGAGGCTCCATTCCCCCTTGTAGTTGAGCTTGGAATTTTAACTTCCTATCCTTCTCCCTTGCATAAGTCATAGCTTTATCAAAGGTATCTGGGAATTTATCTTTTACCTTTTCTCGAAGGATGGGGTAAAGCCCTGCCAGGAAACAGTCCTTCTTTAGGCATTCTGGCGCCCTTTCTCCTTCACCTAGTGATGCACACCATTTCTCCCACAGGTTGGAAAACTTTCCTTCATAGCTTCTATAGTCACTGGGTGATGTTTGGCGTAGCTCTAAGAGCTGTCTCCATATCTCCTCTGGAGGCTCATGGCGGCGAAATTCTTCGATGAAGGCCATCTTTAAGGACTCCCAGTCTCTTCTTTCTTCAGGTGCCAAAGTTTGATACCATAATTTTGCACCTTCCCTCAAGACCAAAGGAAAGGCCCTTAACTTAGTAGCTTCGTCATCCCTTCCCGATACCAGAAAGGCCATTTCCAAATTATCCAAAAAGTCTAGAGCAACCTCCCCAAGCTTACCATAAAAATTAGGGAAGGCCATAAGTGAGAGAGTAAACAATTACACAAACAGCTCCAATTTATTTTAAAATAGAGTATGGTAATTACAATTTGGAGCTTTAGCACAACTTAGCTCAAAATAGGATGAAGATCGACACATCAAAGGAATGGTAATAGTCTAGTAAGGGTAGAATGACAGGATGAGGAGAGCGCAAGATTTCCCCAAGTCTCTCGGCTCCAAACAACAGGGCTATTCTTTGGTGATAAAAGATTTTTCTATCAATACAAATATTCACACGGATATGATGCACAAAATGGAAAGGAAACATGCGGGGATCATCATTCTCATTATTGGCATCCATACTTACACACAAGAGCCTAGCTTAGTTGCACCACCTTGGGACCAATGAGCTTATCAGCCACAGAAGGTTAGCACCTCGCATCACTTCGACTCGTCCTGATGCATCTGTGAAGACGTAAGGCGTGATGGCAACACTTTGTACAATGCTGATCCTTTTAGCAAGCAACAATTGGATGCTATTACCATAATTAGCATGACGAATGAAAGTGACACCATTAATGTGCAGCACATCATCAACTAAGATAGTTTCCTTAGATTGAGATAACTTCTTGAAAATTAGCAGCAAAGGTAGGGCAGGGAGGCTTTTCACCCGGTCTCCAAAGCACTTTGGACAATATCCAAAGTGATCTTCACACGAACAGGAGGTTGGCTTGGGATTGGTGGTGTCTGGATGCAAGTTGCAAGTTGGAGGTTGAAGTTGGTTGCTCACTAGCCTTTTTCTTGCCTGTAGTGGTCATGTAATCCCTTATTAATGAGATTAAGCCAAATGTTACCTTACGCTTGAGCACGCGCTGCGGCCTTGGGCCACTCAGGTGTAGAGGTGATCTTCCTCCTCTTAGTCGGCTCCTCAGGAAAGAGAGGTCTGGTGATGCTTTCTCTTCCCTTAATATGTGTCACAGTACCTTCGTGTATGTTGATGTAGAATATTTCAAGCTCGTGTTTGTTGGAGGTTTTTGGAGCACTCATAGGTTGAGAGGAGAGGTATATCAAGCTCTTCTTCTTACTCTCCTTCGTTGGCGACGATCACAAACAAGGCATGTAGAAGAACTTACTTCTTGAATTTCAATGACACTGCAACCTGGTAACAAGACCTCGATGAAATCTTTTAAGGCCTCTAAAGCCTCCTCCTCTTCTGTTCTCCAATTTGTAAACTCCTCACGCCATTCGTCCATGTTGTAGATTGCACATCTTCATTGCTTGTGGACTGAAGGTCTGTGTAGCCCTCCTTAGTGGGGGCATAAAAATGATAGCGGGAAAAAGAGTAGTGCAATCGGGTGGCCTCTGTACTCGTGCACACTCCACAAACCATGCCTCATGCAAACAAGCAAAGTGCCCTGTTTTTCTACCAAGTTTTGACAATTTATTTGTCAAGCTAGAAAGAAGTTTTTTACACCTTGCTTCTACCATAGATTGATTATGAGGGAAAGAAAACACTGGATTTTTCTTCATATCAAAATACAATCCGTATCGAGAGAATTCTGGTAAGTTCTAAGACATATATTTTAGTAAAATTTCAAACTGTTTTGCCAAAATAATCATAAAATTATTATATCTTTTTATATAGATGACATTTTTTACGTTTATAAAATTCAAGTGTTAGCACTTAGTGTGGAATACACTTCAAAGATAAGTTTTCAAGTCACATGGAAGTTATAGACATAATTTCATACTTGAGCACGTGCTGAATAAGAGCATAATTTTGGTCTTCCAAAGGTCCCCTCATGGAATTGGTACTATTCTAATGCAATTTGACAACTACAAATGACTTTATATGTTTAAACCAAGAAACTACATATTTTTTGGGCTCTCTAACTCAATTAAATCTCATTGCTTGAACTCTATCTTGAATTTTTTATCGTGCAAAAACTCTTGAAAATCTTGAGTTCTCCATAATAACATTTAAACCAAGGTTTTAGGCACCCCAATTGTGTATGTACCATTAACTTTGATACATTTAGTTGATCTACATGGAAAGTTTGATATTATTTGAGGTTGTGAATGCTTATGTGTCAAGAAACAAAATATGAATTTTTTCTCTTATGCAGTTTTGAATATTTAAAATGATCCAATAATTGTTGCATACCAAAGCCCTTCTACTTGCCACCTTGAGTGCTCAATGCAAAGGGAAAGCAATGTATCACTTTCTAAAACTCACAAATACATCAAAAGAATATTTTTCTTTGTATACAATGATATGCTTGAAATGACCATATCAAACACATGGAACTTTTCATTATTTTATATACTCCAAAGTCAATTTTTTTTGCACATGAAACTTTCAATTATCTATAGAAAAATTGTGGAAGAGTCACCTAAAATTTTCTACAAGGTCGCTTCATTTTTTTTTGAGCTTATAAAGGCGATTTCTTCAAAGCGTCAATCGTAGTCTTACGAGGGTCAACTTGATGAGTATAGTTCTTAATAATAATAGATTCTAAAATGCAAGGTTATATTTTTAAAAGACCCTCTAGCTAACATATTTAAGCATACCAAGAGGGTTTTCTGAAAGAAACCGCTTAATGTAAGTAGCATTTAATTTAAATTTGTTAAAAAATGACACTTAAACTGTCCTTTTTTGGTACCAAACTAGTGTTAAGTCTTCCATTTCCATACAGTCGATTAATGCTATAGCGCGTAAGAGCTTAAGACAATTGAAGGCCACTTTGTGAATGGATCACACCAAGCATGAATCATACTTAAAAATTCCATCACATTGAGATATTCCTCTTTGTGAACAAATCATGCTAAACTAATTCAGTCACACTATCTCATGCTGACATGAAAAATTGTACACGTTTACGACAAGCTTCTGAGAGCAAACACTATAGTCAATCAAAGCACTTGGAAGGCACAATGCTAGCAAGATATTTCTACTATAGGAAAGATTGGCACACCTTATCTCTCTCTCTCTCTCTCTCTCTCTCATCTATTTCATATTTCCCTTTTTGTATCTAGCAAGGGTAGAGGCTTGAACTTAAGTTTGAGCCTCCATGCCTTCTTCCATTCAGTAGGGTTTTAGCCTCTACCCTTTTTGTATCTAGAAAGGGTAGAGGTTCGAACTTAAGTTCGAGCCTCCACGTCTTCTTTTATTTGTTAAGGGTTTTGACTCTACCATTTCTGTATGTGGCAAGAGTAGACACTCAAACTTTAGTTCGAGCCTCCACGCCATCTTCTATTCGGTAGGGGTTTAACCTCTACCATATTTTGTTTTGGCCAAGGTAGAATTTCCGACTTCAGTTTGAGCTTGATGTGGAGGCTCACACTTAAGTTCGAGAGTGCGCACCTTTTGGGTACATGCCATGATAGAGGCTCGATATTTTTGAAAGTGCTTGTCATATAAAAAATCTCTATGCTAGGTACCTTGACTTTCATGTATAGATTCAATTTTTCACCTCTAGAGGGAACCAATTGTATGTTTTTTCCCTCCAAAACGGCCACTAGTTTTAACAAATTGTTAACTTTGTATCCAAAAAACTTGTTTTAAGAGGAGTTATTTTTATGGGATAACAAGAATCTAACTTGTTCCAATAGACCTCCAAGTGACCTAAATTGAACTCATTAACAAGCATCAAACTCCTTCTAGCTGACCTCCAAGTGCCCTAAAGTTCTTGTTATATTATGACTAGAGGAGAGTCATCACATTATTTAGACAATATTATTAAGCTATGGGCAAATAGCTAAAGTATGACAAAATGAAGGTGCCATCTAAATAAAAAAGGAATTGAATTGAGTGTGCTCTCAAACAGATAATAGATCAAACTACACATAATGTTAAGTTTGCGAGTAGGATTATAAAAAATGGGACTTGAATAATTCCCAAAATCCTAAATATGTCTCAAAATCTATATGCGCAATGGGTAGAGGAAAGAAAAGAATGGGACAATTCACAAAGTATGTCTCAAAAAACATATGCACAATGGGTAATGTCAAGGAAAGAAAACAATGCCGGTCAGCCTTCAACATGACCATGCGGCCAAATATGACTAAGAATGTTCATAAAACTCTAGGATGGCCTACAAGGACATAGAAATTTGGTGATGCGACTAAACAGAAGCACCCACCAAGTGTAAAGCTGCATATCAGACACTTCATGCGACTACAAGGCCGTGTATAGGAAGTGGATCTTTATACTGTAAATTGTCTATCTTGTATGTGACTTAATGAAGCCTAACAAGCAAAAGGGACTAGCAGTGAGCTGGTAGTACTAAAAAAATTAAAAGGGGCAGAAATGAAAATTCAATCATCTATCATGATAGATGCCTGCAAGAGCAACCAAGGATGTAGCCAAATTATGGTCATCATCATTGGTTTTACATGTGTTTGGTAGCTAGAAGGTGTCAAATATGCCCATCAGTCATTCTCGACATTGAAATTCAAAAAATTAAGCTTGGAAAGCCAAATGTAATTCCAAATCAGGCTAAACTTTTTCACGAGGCTATGCATAGAGAGTACAAGCTAAGGGTTTCATTAAAAAAAAAGGTATAACCCCTAGCTAGCCAAAGATGCATTTTTTTCAAATTTGAAGCCATAATAGCCATCTACATATCCTGTACATCATGTATATGAAGTTTGGGGACAAATGGACCATGATAGCTCATAGATGGTCATGTATCATGAATGAGGTCGGATAAGACCTTTTCAAAGCAAGTTACTAACTTGGGGAATAAATTGGGGTTTGTCAGGCTAAACTTAAGTCAAGTATCAAGTAGATGTAGTAAAATGATTTACAAAGCACATAAAAGCTAATAGTGGCAAATGTGACTTTGATCACCTTGATGCAGGAACAAAGGAGTCACCAACAAAGAAGAGCAGTCACAAATGATACACAAACCAACCTTCATAGGGCTGCATACCTTGTCCTTGATGAGGCGGATCAAACGTTGAACATGGGTGTTGAACCTCAAATGAGAAAAATTATCTCCCAAATTTGGCCTCACAGACAGACTTGGTATTGGAGTGTAACTTGTCCAAATGAAGTTGAAGGTTTAGCTAGACGATTTCTATAGAACCCTTACAAAGTTTTCATTGTCTCACAAGATTTGAAAGCTAATCATTCAATTATATAGATTGTAGAGTTGGTTCTGAGAATGAGAAATACTCAAAATTGACATATTTTCTGGAGCAAGTGGTGGATGGAGATTTATTTTTCCATGATGATAAGAGTCAAGCTGAACGAGATTGGGTTCTTTCTAAATTTCAATTTGGAAATAGCCTTATCATGACAGCAACATGCTATTGCACCTCGGGGAATGGATATGAAGGACATAAAGTTTGTCATCAATTATGATTTTCATGGATCATAGTTCTTGTTGTGGTATGACAAAAGTACAAGCAGTGGAGCATAAGACATCAGAACGACAACAAAGACGGCACTGACATTGACAACCCGGTCATGTCGAGGACGACATGAATTCCAAGGGGGGGAGTGTGGACTTGTGGGTCAACATCATGACATAGCTCAACAAAGTCTTATTTTTTGAGAGTTATGAAATGCTGCACATTATTGTAAGAAGCATCATTTGTAATAAGTAGCTAGTCTAGTTGCAAAAACGGAGGTGCAATGGCACTTCCAAATTCGACCCATTAAAGTCTATTTTAGGTTTAACCAATGGTAGCCTTAGTTTATAAGGTACCTAGATCATTTTGTAAAGAGAACTTTTATCATAATCAAGTATTAAGCTGATGTCGAATGTGTATGAGAGAGAAAGAGAGAGAGAGGTGAGTTTATTCTTGATGCAAATCCCCACTCGTTCATCACATTGGAGATCAGGCAACACCATTGTGCTAGGCTTGATGAAAGCTACATGACAATGTCAAGCATTCCACGTGAGATGCAGCACGCGTGCTGACGCATCTATGAGTCATTTGTGGTCATAAGTGTATCAAACAATGTTTTTTTCCTATTTGCAAGTATTCATTAGAATAGTGGGGACATAGGCTACGCAAAGGTACTCTTACATTTCAGTTTTGGGCACTTCCAAAATACTTCTCTATCTTCATATACGTTTTTTGCACATGGGTCTAAAGTGAGGGTTTGTAGTGTAGAGGCTTTGGGACAGGTGTATCCTAGTGAGGGGATGGTGTTCCTTAAGTCTCATACGATTTTGGTATGATTTAGTGAGTCTCCTTTTGGTTGTGTGCATGTGGTTTGGTGGTGTAGTTGAGAGAAGTGAGATTCTAGATTCTGGTTTAGTTGGCCTTCTTTGTTGATCTAGGTTGTGTTGCATGCACTTTATAGGTGTTGTGATTCGCTCCAGCAACAAGGTCCACCCTAAAGGAGATGATAAATGGATGCTTTTTTGAAACTTTCTAAATCTTCTCCACACCTTTCATCACTCATAGTCCAATTGATTGTCTATTGAGCAATTAAGGATAGTTGTTATGAATGGTGGGAGGGACGTTACAAGTTTGGGCACCCTCTTGTTGTATGTGACTAGCATTACAATGGGGATAGCTTGCATGTAATGGTTAATTACAATGCTGTCTTTTTATTTTTATTAATAGTGAGATTGATGTTGTGTAGATTGAAATTGAGGAGAAGTTGCCAAATAATATCTCTCGACCATCTATATTTGCACAATGTTTTAGTTACTTTTGCGAATAAGGTTTTGTTGTATATATCTAGTGAGAACTCACATTATGACCTCATGCAAGAAGTGAAAGCCACCACTCATGGACTAAAATACAAAAAGTGGCCTCAAATACATGGCACCTAATATAGGTTTCATAATGAAAATTAAATACTCAACTCCACAAGAGGTACCGTGGATTTTGGGGGATAGGATTTTAGGTCCTTCTTATGCAAGATTCTCCTCTCTCACTCTTATGGTAAGTTGTGTGTGCAAAAATCATGTCTATGTCTCTTTATCTTACCTACTTTCACTATCTAATATATTGTGTGTGTGTGTGTGTGTGTGTGTGTGTGTGTGCGCGCGTGTTTGTGTTGTCATTGCTTAGTTTTGTATATGTAGGTTTTGGGAGAGATGGTGAGAGGTTGATGGCTATGCATGTGAGGAAAGATTGAATAATCCTAGATTCTATTCTCTTGGTCTCTCAACAATGCATATGTGACATCAAGTTGCCAAGTGTGAGCAATCTGTAAGATGCCAGGCTTAGTCAACGTTTTGTTTGTACTTGTGTTTTTGAGAGAGATGGTGAGAGGTTGATGGTTCTGTTTGTGAGGAAAGATTGAATAGTTCAAGATTCTATTTTCTTGGTCTCCCAACACTGCATGCGTGACTAGAAGTTTCCAAGTGTGAGAAAAATCGACAAGCGCCAAGTCAGGACAAGAATCTCTCCAAGGTAGTGAGGAGATAGCACTTGAGCATTGAGGAGACATGTCACAACAATGAATGGAGTTGTGGCAAAGATTGGGTATATTGCTTGAAAATTTAAGTGTGAACAAATACAAGTACTTTAAGGTTTTTTGAATTCAAGGCCTCATGCCTTAATGACCTTGTAGAGTATAAAGTTGTGGTCCCTATACATTTATCTGATGTGGCTATTTTTAGAGTGAAGGATAAAATAAAAAGCACAAGATAGAGATCCAAATATTTGCATCTTTGTAAGAAATAAAACCACATCACCTACATTTGTACACAAAATTGCAACAAAGTGTGACTCTTGAGTCCTACCACATTTTGATTTTTTGAGGGTCTTCATTAAACATAGCCATTAGAAGAGTTATCTCCTATTTGAGGAGTGTTTGCGCTTAGTTGAGTTCCATTAAACCAAAGAGTGTAAGGGGGTGTCAGTGAAAGGGAAATCTTTTTTTGCAACTTTTACCCTTTTGCCTACTAAACACTTCTTGGGGGAGTGGCTACCATTGCTACCTCTTTAGAGGTTTCCTCTCCTCTTTGACTTAGGAACTAAAACTCATATTTGAATAGATATAACTCATATATTACCATATTAGGATGTAAGTTCAATTTCTAACCAAAGAGACTTATATTTTCATATTTTGTAAAAAAAATTCTTTGAAAATCATTTATTAGAGCTTTCCCTTCCTAATGTAGGCTTAATTTTTGTTGAGATGTAGAGAGAAAGAGGGAGGGAGAGAGACAAGACAAGAGACACACCATGCTCCCAAAAGCTGATTCATATTGAGGACCCTAGTGCAACAATCTACTTTAAACCTTACAAAATAATGTCAATGGGTGATCTAGTCATGACACCTTCAAAATAATGGAAGTACCTTATAATGTTCAGTTGTTAGATATGAAATTGATAGTATTGATGTTGATAGAATAACTAATGGCTACGTAGTTACCATTCAAACTAGTTGAAACACCATAAAGAACGATTTGGGACAGATGATGGAGGCTCACACAAGCATGAAAACCTCTAATATCGCTTGTCTCAAGAAATAGCTTGAACAAGAAGTCGTCAATGCGGATAATTACAAAAATGAGGGACTAAAGTTAAAAGAGATTCTAATCGAATAAGAATATAAAAGGGAGCTACATAGTAAAATGATCAAGGAATTACAACAATAGAATGAATAGCTAAAGATCCTTAACTCAAATTTAAATACTAAAGAATGGAAACTCACCAAACAAAGAGATAACAAAGCACAAATCATTGCTAGATCAAAAGCAAGTAGCTAATGAGGGTTGAAGGAAGATCACAATGTGTTGAAGCAATCCATAATAGACAAGTATATCAACCAATTGCTACTTTCTATAATGGACTCTAAGAGAAATCTTACCCTCACATTGGGAGGAATTATGGAACCTGGTGATAACTATCAAAAAAAAGATATGGAGTACAAGAGATCCATGTTCACTAGTGACTTGGCCAACCAAGAACTCTTAGAATATTTGAGAACAAGCCAAGATGAAGATAATGAGATGTCAAACTCAACATATACAGCTCTTGGATGACTACCACATAGATAGTCATCATCACTCACCTTCCTTGGTGGATACACATATCTTTTCTAGTGATACTACAATTGTACCACATCGAGGTGGTCTACCTACCGAAGTGATGGCACACTTATCTACTCACCTCACTCACTAGTGGTTTACATTAGACCATTGTACTAGTTTTCCTTTTTATGTTGTACTTTCTCCTTATGTTTTGTACACCTTTTACCTTGAGTTAGTGAAGAAGAAGAAGTACAACCTTTTTCCTCCATCTCTCTCTATGTATGTGTGTGTGTGTGGTTACAAGACCTCAATTAAAATTATTCGCAAAGAATAGGGTGTATGGCTTTCACAAAGAAAATATTCTTTGAACATGTTGAAAAAGTATGGTATGGATGAGTGTAATCCAATTTCAGTGCCCTTAGGTTAGAATTTGAAGTTGGGAAATGATGCAGGTCAAGTGCTTGAGAAAGCTACCATGTACATGAAGATTGTGGGTAGCTTGATCTACTTGACTATCTCATGTCCCAACTTGAGCTACAGAATTGTATCAAAGAGTCAGTTTATGCAGCCTCCCAAAAAACCACAATTGGATACTATGAGTTGCACTTTGTGCTATGTGAGTGCTACTTTGGATTATGCACTCTTTTATAGGGCTGATATGGAGTTGTAGACCTATGGTTACAAGATGTGGATTAGTTTGGTAGTACACACGATTTCACATCTACCAGAGCTTCATGTTTTCACTATGGTTACAAGATGTGGATTGATCTGGTAGTACATAGTGGAGGGATGGCACACTTATCTACTCACTTCACTCACTAGTGGTTTACACTAAACCAGTGTACTAGTTTTTGTTTTTATGATTTACTTTCTTCTTATGGTTTGTAGACCTCTTACTTGAGATAGTGAAGAAGAATAAGTACATTCTTTTGCCTCTATCTCTTAATTTTGTGTGTGTGTGTGTGTGTGTGTTTTAGTTATTTACTTATATTACCCATTGACGAACATATACATGTTCAAAGACCAAGGTACCCAAATAAATACAAGGTTTCATATACATGTTCAAAGACCAAGGTACACAAATAAATACAAGTTTAATATTTAAAAAAACACTTAAATAGCATGATTTTGTACAAATGAATATCATTAGGTTTGTACAAGTCACCATCCCAAAAGGTAGAAATTTCTTCACAGATTTTGAACTAGTGAGGCGGTCCGGGGCGGGCAACAAGAAGAGCGGCCTCTAAACACCCTTCGAGGCTCTCGTGCTGCTCAATTGGGGCTGGGGTAAGCACAATCAGAGACAACAGCAACCCACAACTAGAAACCAAACAAGAAAAGGGGCACCACCTAGTTGTAGATGCGAACTAGGACGCACGTGATATCTGCTTGTACTCAAACGCACAAAGAGAGGGGACTGCAAGATAGCCACACACACCAAACACAAACATTCACCACGCCAGAGAGAGGTAAAGAGCACAAATCAACTTGAGCAACTCAGTCTTAGCCTTAAAGACTAGATGCACACAAAGCTTGATGAGAAATAGAGGGACAACACAAAACTTGACCTTGTTGCCAATACACAAATTGTCTTAGGGTCACAGGAGCCCTCTCACTGAGCACCCTCTTACAATTTACCTTTTAGGCAAACAATTCAACAAGCCCTCAAACCACCAAGCATGAAATGACACAAGAAACTTCAAGGACAATATACCTTCAACCACCTGATGCACCAACTTATCAAGTCAATTTGGAGAGAAGAGTCCTAGTTGCAGCATACAATTGCACCCAAAACTATGAATCTTATTTATGGACAAGAGTAGGCTACAAGTGTGATTGTAGAGTATCACTCCACTCCTCTAGATGGCATAACTAACTTCAAGCTTCTCCATGCACCTATGTGTAGTGATGGAATACTAGAGCACTCACAATGGACACACTCTACACAACTAGGCTTGAAGAGTGGTCTGTTATGTGTTGAGAATGGTGTGGTGTAGTGTGATCATATGATTTACAAGGGAGAGAAGGGCTCTATTTATAGGTTTTAGAAGCCCCGATTAGGATTAGGCCTAATCCAGTTTATTTGAAGGAATAAAAGATTATGCATATTTTTATTTTTTTTTATGAGGGTGGGTCTGTCTTGTCCTTTGAGTCACATGGATGTGGGCTCAAGGGAAGAGAATTATTGAGGATGAAAGGAGAGAGGATTGAGTGAATAATTTGGGAGTGCCTACTCTAGTAGAGGGTGCATTTTACAATAAGGTTAGTGGTTAGTAGTTAGTAATTATCACAAAAAAATATTTACAAAATCATTCACCAAATGGTGAGATATATGATGAGAAAATTTAGAGAAGGGATGAGCTTGTAAAGAGATGTTGAAGCTTTGGAGAAGTTGACATTCACCTCTTTACAGCACAGGAAGAAGAATCAGTCAGCATGGCGAAGTAGCGCGTGTCGATGAAGCTATGTTATCTTCAAACCTTGAAAAATTCATGATAAAAGCCTTCATTTGCAGAGGTTATCCTTGGATTTTTGCTGATTTTTTTGAAGTTCTTTACAAAGCTGAAGAGAGTATGGTAATATGGACATATATGTAGAGAGAAAGGGGGACACATAGGGTGTAGAAATGGAGGATGAAGGCTATGGAGGTGTGAGAGATGTGGCAATGGTGAAAAGGGTGAATTAGGACATGGGAGTTGCAGGTTTGGGAGTGGGAAGGAGAGGGAGGAGTGTGTGGGAAAGAGGAAAATGATAAAGTGGAAGAGGGAGTGTGGCTGCATAGCATGGGCAAACTGGGGTCCACCAATAAAATCATAGCTCACAGCTCGTAGCTCAAAAAAATATGAAAACATTTGAGGTAAAAGTTCAGGTCACGAGCTACAACTTTTGTTTGTATCACCTTTTCAAATTCGGGGATCATGTGATCTTTAAAAATTCAGCAAAACCGACTGTTTTTTCCACTGCACAAGGTCCTTGTGAGGTGCTTCTTTGGATGATTATTTTGAATACCTCCAAGAGTGAGCTCCCCATGGTGCATGCATGCATTCCACATACCCTTGATCTTATTTGGTAGGTCTATAATTGAAGATATTGTTGAGATCATGATATAAGTGAATAGTACAACTAAGAAAATCAAATATTGAGGGGTTTAAAAAATATATGTACATGTCAAATATAAATAATATAGGTGGAAAAAATATAAAGGGGTCAAAATAAATCTCTCTCATTATAAGTCTACCATAAAAAGATGAATATTTTTGGTGTTCTAATTTATGAGAGTAAAAGAGAATAGATGTAGGAAGGAAAAATCACAATAGTGAAAAAATATACACATAAATAAAACTACTTTTTTTTGGATTTTTGTTGGGATGGAGTTACACCAAAAATAAGAGAAGCTTGCATGAAATTATTTTTATATGGAATAAAGAGTATGCAAAATGGTAAGAAAAAATATTTCAATGGTGAGTCAATGTACATAGCATAAATAACACACCATAGGTAGAAATATTTAAATAAATACCAAAATAATAATGAAAAATCCTTTTATTTAGGCCCTATGTACAATGAAATATTTCGACACAAATGGGCCATAATATACTTATATTTTTTATATATTTTTGGCTCAACTCGCCCAGTGACTAGCTATTTAAGGGTTTTTAAGAAGATATGGGAAAAGTCCCCTAACTCACACACGCCTATGTACAGTGAAATGGTAGGGATAACCAAAATGTTTGAGTGATTTGATAGGGTGAGGTAGCTTACTATGGCAATTATGGAAAGCCGAAAAATGGCTATCATTAGCCCTCCCCCAGGATGATGGTATATTCATGTACCATCATAGAGCATCTTTTCCAAAGAGAGTGCTTCAAAGTCCTTGACGAGGTCTTCATTGTTTGGCCCTCAGAATTTTGGTTTGAGTTACACTCATGCTTCATGTAACGATACTTACATGAGACAATTGCCCTTTTACAGATCTTTGGTAGATCCTTTGGTAGAAGGTGACTCTAATAGGGTTTCAAGCGATACCCGTTTACCTTCCTGGAGTGCTCTCTCCCATTCAAGTCCATAAGTTGATATTAACTTGAATTGAAAGCCTTCTTAACTATGTATGGCCCTTGCCATCTAGTTTCAAATTTGGCATCAAAACGATTATCGAGTCGATTGTCATACCTTAGCACAAGATCTCTTTCATTGATGCCTTTGTCCTTTAGTTTCTTGTCAAGATTCTCCTTCGCCTGCGTAGCTTTCCTCTTGTAGCACTCGTATGCTGCTTCTCTTTTCCACTCAAGATCCGCTAAGGTAAGAAGTCGATCCATCCATGCTTCTTGATCATCTTCTACTGCTTTGCCATGAACTCGCATCGTTGGAATGTTGAGCTCGATGGGTTGCAAAGCTTCTTGACCGTAGACTAAGTGAAATGGTGTAAACTCCGTGGCTTCCCTATATGTGGTTAGATACGCCCACAAGGCACCATCCAAGAATTCATCCCACAACTTTTTCTTGTTTCTCACCATGTTTCTAATGATGCGTGCAATGACACCATTAGCTTTTTCTACCAGACCATTGGATTAGGGATAGTAGGGTGTACTATGACGATGTAGAATGTGAAGTTCTTCACAGACCTCTGTGAGCAAGCCCTTTCTAAACCTTGGACCATTATCAAAAACAATCTCCAAAGTTGTGCCAAATCTACAAAAAATATGAGTGTAGACAAATTTGCTCACTGTCCTCTCATTTACCTTTGCCACACTTTGTGCTTCTACCCATCTTGTCATGTAGTCTATGGCCACCAAGATATACGATTTCCCATTTTTAGTCCTAGGCAATGGACCCATAGCATCAATGCCCCATTTTTCAAATGGACCATTTGCAAGGACTAACTGACGTGGACCATGTAACAGACGCTTGTTTCCATTAATCTGACAATTGTGACAGCTTTTACACCAATGTTGAACATCAATGTGCAAGCTTGGCCAAACATATCCGGCAAGCAAAATCTTTTTTGCAGTGAGTTCCTGTGCAAAATGACCACCACACGCTTCCTCATGCAAACCTTTTAGAATGGCTAGGATTTCCTCAATAGTTGGTACTCTTCTGCACACTTGATCCTTCCCTCTTTGGTAGAGGGATCCTTCTAGGAAGAGATACGTGCTTGCCTTCTTCATGAGTCTCCTCTTCTGAGCCTTCGTGAAGTCTTGTGGAAACTCACCCTCCAAAATGTAGCTAATAATGGGAGTCAATGACTCCAATCCCTGGTATCTCGGTTTCTTGACAGTTGCTGCCACCATGATGACCTGCACTTATTTCTCAACACATGTAACTACTTGCTGTGCAAGTAAATCGGCATCTTCATTCTGTTTCCTAGGAATATGATATACCTGTACTTCTTCAAATTGATTAAACAATCTACGAATGGCATGAACTTTTGTCCTTAGGATTTCATTCTTGCATGCCCAAATGCCTAAAATTTGCTTCACGATGAGAAGTGCATCCCCTTTTACCATGAGACGTTGTATACCTTGGCCAATGAATATCTTTAAACCATGAAGTAGTGTGTCATATTCTGCTTCATTGTTGCTAGTTGTACCTGGTAGATTGACCTTAGGAGTGACAACAATGGGAGAGACCCACTCCGAATTCTCCACTGGATAAATGAAACCTGCTGCTAGAAGCTTTCTTACCTCCTTGAGTAAAGCATGCTCCTTGATGACTCCTAGCCTTCGTAGCTTCTGAGCCTTAGGTGTGGCCTCTGGCTTCAACTCAATTTTGTGTTGAACAACATCTACTCCACGCACATCGGTGTAGTCTTTAGCGAAAAGCCTAGGAAATTTCCTTAACACACCTTTGAGCTCCTCTCTTTCATCCTTTGTAAGTGTTGTAGATAACATACCTTCTAGCATTCTTTCATCCTCCACTTTTTGGTTTTCTTGGGAACCTACCTCTTCCAAACCTGGGCAAGAGGTCTCTTGGTTGTTTGCCTTAAACCTTACCCCCATGACTTCGATGGAAGACTCCTCTTCAGTAATGCTGCCGCTACTTTCTCCTTCTGAAGTGCTATCGGTCCAGCCTTACTCCGTCTCACTTTGAGATGATTCTTCATGGAGCTCCTCTTGGCGTTGCTCCTTCATGTCAAAGACAACCTTCTTATGATTGTCATTCCTGCAAATTATCTTTCCACTCCTAATCCTGCAAAGCTCGCATTTTCATTAGCCATGGTCTCCCTAGGATAAATGGGTAACCATTTCCTTTGGTAGACATGACATAGAAATCCACTGCCTTCTTAATGCCAAAGGCCTCCACAGAGACATTTTTACAAATGCCTACGCACCTAGCCTTGCTATTGTTTGCCATTTTGACTTTAATTTCAGGTGTCTCATGGATGTGCATGCCTAGTCTTTGCATGAGTCCTTCTGTCATGATGCAAATTTGTGCACCCCCATCCACTAGACCTTTCCTAACCAATCTTCCTTTGATGTAACAATCTAACACAGGTGTAATATCCTCATTCATTTCAGCATGTGCAATTTTTACAACAGGAACACTCTCTTTTATCTTTCTCCTAGTGCTAACTGCCTTCGTTAAATCCCTCCTAACTTATGGGCATAATGCAAGAAACTGAGGCCATTAGATATTAGGACCCTTACCTCTCATGTCTTCCAATAGGTTGTATGGAGCCATACCATGTCCAAGAGGGAAGTCTTGGAGATTGATACGACGTCGATTCCTCTTAGCTTCCTTGGTCTCCTTTGCCTTCTTTTCTCGTCCATGGTCACTTTGTGATGTGACACCTTCTTTCTCTTTACCTTTTCCTCGGCCACGCTTAATGCCATTTGCTTCCATGTCAACCTCTCATGAATTTTTCACCTCTACCACATGCACATTTGGATCTGGCAAAGGTGGAACTCCTTCCACTCCTTGTGGAGGTGGTCTTGCTCCATTTGGCCTTTGTAGAAGCCTTGGTTGTTGACCAATTCCTTCACATGCATTCATCACTGGGTAATTCAAGTTAGGTTTCCCTGGCTCCCCACGGGGCCAAGAACAATTATACATCCCATGTCCAGACTCTCCGCAATTCCAACATTGCAAGACTCTCCTAGGTCATGGATCTCGCTCTTCAGACTTCTTTGCTTGTCCCTTTGGACCTACAGCTTGTGCAAGGTGAATTGACAGGCTGCTTAAAGATTCATTTAACTTCTCAATCACTTCCGTCGTTACCTCAGGAATCTCCTTAGATGTTGATGCTTGTGACTTACCTTTGGGTCTAAGACCTTCTATTGGAACCTCTCCCCTTAGGCACTTGAGTTTCCTATATTTCTCAGCAGCCCTAGTTTCAGCTGCATCAAAGGTAGTAGGTGCACCCGCCTCAACTTTTACCTTAAGGTCAGGAAAGAGTCCGGCTATGAACCTCTCCTTCTTTAGGAACTCTGCACCATCACCAGGGTTAGCAACATTTCGTATCCATAGAGCCCAAAGACGTAGAAACTCTTGCTTGTACAAGTAGTAGTCATCTAAGTCTTTTTGCTTATGAGAAACAATGTCTTGCCATAGTTTTTGAGTGTTTTGGGGATCAAAGAAGTATTTCTTGAAACGATTCAAAACTTCAGTGTAATCCCCCTTAACTTCCTCAGGCAAAGAATCAAACCAAGTGCTAGCATCTTTCCTAAGGACCACCTCAAACATTTCTACACGTTCTTGATCAGTTACTATCGTCTTGATACGATAAGATATCTTGAAATTTGCTAAAAATAATTCTGCATCCTCTCCAGGCTCTCTAAAGAAAAGAGGATATCCGGACATTTGGCGTTGGGCCTCCATTGAATTGGTTTCAAAGTGACAACACGTTTTTGTTTTTCTTTCTTAAAAAAATTTACACAATAATGTTTTCTAAATTGCAATCTATTCTACAACAAAATAAAAATATTCACATCAAATGACCTATAATAATCAATAAGAGGCAGGATGACAGGGTTTGGTGATGCGAGAATTTCTCCTACTCTTTGGGCACCAAACATGAACACCATACGTTGTTGAAAATGGATTTTTCTACTAATTTCAATGTTTATTCTAATGTGTGGAGTGAAATGAAAGGGGAAAACCTCTATTCTTGGGCCATTATCCATTGTCTATGCATGAACTAATTCTTAAAACAAAACAAAAATATAGACATCCAAATTAAGGTCGTACCTAATGAGAGGCAAAATAAAAGGATTTACTGATGCGTTTATCTCTGCCAACATGAAGTGTCTTTTGATGTAGTTATTTTCATCCTTGTATAGTATGTTTTCCATCTACTGAGCACCCATGTATATTATAAAAATATAAAAAAATATAAAAAAATCTAAGTCGAGTTAATTTTCTCACTCTCACAATGGCAAGTGTAGCATTTCCAACATTTATTGGTAAGGTGGGTGAGGATGCTGCAGACTTTCTAGACAACTTGGAAATAGCATGTGTCATCTCTGCGAGAGATGATGATGCTTCGCGCTTGCGCATCTTCCCACTTCTAATGAAGGTGGAGGCAAGATCATGGTACAATGCCTTGGCACAAGAAACCAAGGAACGGTGGGACTTATTAAGAGCAGCCTTTGTCAAGCGTTTTGGAGAGGGCACAACATCAGAGAAGCTATGGCAATTGTTGACAGAGTTGAAGCAGGGCAGTATACTGGAATACGCATCATATAAGTCAAAGTTTGTAGATTTATGGGGGCGATGGGTTGCATTGCTAAGAGAGGATGAGGGGGCACCTGATTTCCTAAAAAAAGATCGGTTTGTGGTTGGGTTATGGCCAACTCTTAAAGAGAAGGTGAAGGGAAGGTTTCCTGCTATGTATGAGCTAGCAGTTGAAGTGGCCCACCTTAAAGACAAGAAGTTGCACCTACAAGCCAGGAATATCGATGAAGAGGAAGCCGTTAGGACCCGACCACCTCTAGCACCACCTACAACAGCCGCCCAGAGGATTCAACCACAAGAACCAATTGAAGATCAGCAAGACCTGCTCAATCGAATCACCAATCAACTTGAGAATCTCTCAGTCCATTTGATACAACAAGGGCATGCACACAATCGCAACCAAGAGCAAGGGAGAGGACAATGAAGGCAAAACCAAGAATACCATTGCTACAGTTGTGGGGAGGATGGTCATGGCATGTGCTACTGTCCACACCCAAGGAGGCAGAATTTCAACAGAGGAGCCAGGCAAAACCAGGTTTCACCACCGAGAGCAAGACCACCACCACCGAGGGCACCACAACAAGCACCACCCGTGCAAATCCTACAACCACCCATTCAACCACAACCACCACCACCACCACAACCTCTCATTCCACCCTTACCCCCACCACCAGTTGGCAATCAAACAGTAAGCGTCATCAGTCTTGAAGGTAAAGGAAAGGAGAAAGTGGAGGAGGATAAGACCAAAGTTAAAGGAGTAGATGCCATAGGGGTAAAATGCACTAGGCATGGTGAATCTTCCCAAAAGGAAGAAAAGATGAAGACTAAAGGGAAATCTAGCAAAAAGCCGTCCAAGTCACGACGTAAAATTGACATTGTAGATTTCTCTTTGGGTGAATGTTCTAAACCATATGATTTGGTTCAAGATGTTTCTGTGCAGAGCCCAAAAATCACCTGGCCCCAGTTACTCCACCTAGCACCTAGGGTGAGGAGACAATGGACAAAGATGGTTAGCACTAGACGACCAAAGCCAAAGATAGCTGGGGTTATCTCTGGGAGGAATTTAGATGACATACTACCAGTGATGGATGCGTACATCAAAGGGAAACACATCTCCAATATCTACATCGATGGTGGCGCACAAATATGCGTCATGAGTGAAAAAATGATGCACCGTTTGGGTTTAGAGGTGAGTCGGCCGGCACCATGCCGAGCCAAAATGGCAAATAATGTAAAAGTTCAATGTGTTATAAATGCAGTTAGGATAAAGGCACTCAACACCGAGGTAGATCTGGACATCTTTGTCATGCCACACAAAGGGGAGGGCTATCCTATCATTCTAGGGAGGCCTTGGCTTATGGCTATGAGAGCTAAGCAGGACTGGGACACCGGCATAATCCAGATGAAGGATGCAAAAGGGAGGCCAATACTTTACGACATGAAGACAAGTCGGCAATGCAACATGGATCTAGAAACCTCTATGGATGAGTTTTCTAGTGGTGACTCTTCAACCACTTTAGAGGAGGATTCAACAGTGAGTGAAGAAAGTGACAGTAGCATTGAGGTGATGGGGATCATTCTCAAGGACCCTAAGAAGATGGAGCAACCTAATGCCTCATCATCAAACCAAGGGGAGACACCAGGTATACAACCTCTGGTAGAAGCAAGTAAGCTACATCAAATGCTCTCTAGTGAGTTGTGTGGGAAGGAGCGTGAAGATTATATTTTGATGCTAAGTAATTTTACCACATTGTTCATTGATGAATATGATAAAATCACTGGCATCACAGTAGTTCAACATCACATTAAGCTCAAGGAGCGAAGTAAACCTGTAGTGCAAAAGCTCAGGCGGCTAGGAGTAATTCAACAAGACGCCCTGCTCAAAGAGGTGAGGAAGTTGCTAGAAGCCGGGTTTATCTATCCTGTTGAAGACTCAGAGTGGGTTTCTCCAGTGGTAGTCACACCAAAGAAGAATGGTAAGTGGAGGGTTTGTGTTGATTACAAGCCTCTTAATGCAGCCACAAAGAGGGACCATTTTCCTCCTCCTTTTCAAGACGAAATACTCAATGAGGTAGCAGGACATGAGCGCTACACGGTATGTGATGGCTACTCAGGCTACTTCCAAATTAGTATCGCTGAAGAAGATCAAAAGAAGACAACCTTCATCACACCATGGGGATGTTTTGCTTACATAGTTATGCCTTTTAGTCTCACTAATGCTCCAGCCACTTTTTAGCGATATGTGACATTTGTTTTTCAGCCATTCTTTGGAAAATCAATCCGTGTTTTTATTGATGACTTTTGTATCTATAGATCTCGCTCTCTTCATTTGGAGAAAGTTTATGAAGGTCTAGCTAGGCTACAAGCTTTGGGGGGCCAACTCAATGTGGAGAAATGCCACATTGGTGAAAGCAAGGTTACTCTTCTTGGCCATGTGATCTCGGCCGATGGCATTGAAGCTGACCCAAGCAAGGTTCAAGCCTTGATGGCTTTGACCTCTCCCACCACAACAAAGTAGTTGGTCTCTTTTCTTCAAAAGGTGAGGTATTTGAGTAGGTTCATTCACTTGCTCTCCCAAGTGGTTCTTCCTTTACAACAAGTTACCCATCAAGAGATTTTCACTTGGAGTGAAGAAAATGAACAACAATTCAATGAGGTAAAACAAATTCTAGCTTCAATTCCCACCATAGCACCTCCAAAGTGGGACGAGCCATTTTATGTAAACCCTAGTGTGGGCAATGACACACTTGGGGCTGTATTGATGCAAAAGGATCCTCAAACTTCTTTCATGCGTCCTATCTACTTCTCTAGTTGAATGATGACTCCATCAGAAAAGGGATACACGGCAGTGGAGCACATGGTGCTTGCATTAATGATTGCTACCACCAAATTTCGCTCTTATTTATTGTCTAGACCATTCATAATCTTAACAATGGAAGAAGTATTTCCTTATGTAATGCAGCACATGGATGTTTCTTCTAGGATTCCAATGGCTCACAAGGCTGCAAGAGTTTGACTACACAATGCAAGTGGAGAACTCCACAAGGGCCAGTCTAGGAAGTATTCTCACTCATTAACACTATGAAAAGAAGCTAAAGATAAAATCAAATGATCAAGACATTACACCCGTACTGGAAGTCCCTAAGGTAGAGGAGGCTCACTCTCTTTTCTTTGATGGAGCCTACAAGAGGAAAGTGGACAAAGCTGCAACATGCATTGTCATCTTCAACGAGCAAGGGGATAAGGTTTTCTCCATTGGGAATCTCTTGGACTCTCACTCTAACAATGAAGCAGAATATGGAGCCTTAACTCTTGGGTTAGAGTGGTGTGTGACACAGGGCATTCAATGGTTAAATGTATTTGGTGACGCCATGCTTTTAATAAAACAAATACAAGGAACTTGGGCTTGTAAAAATCATAGCTTGCTAGGCCATTTGCGCAAAGTCAAGGAACTTTTAGGGAAATTTCAAGTTGTACAATTACATCATGTTCCTCGAGCAGAAAATCAAGAAGCAGATGCTCTAGCTAGAGAGAAGTTGCAAGATGTTTCAGTGGTGGGTGCTATCAAGTTGAAGCTGCCTCTCTTCCAAGGTAGCGATGCTATGCCTGACATCATGAGTTTCTTGGACACAAGAGAGTGTCCTAAGGATCTTACTAAGGGCCAAAAGCAGTGGCTTGTGCGCAAGGAAACAAAATACCGCCTTATCAATGATGGCCTCTACTGCAAGGGTAAGGATAAAATTCTTAGGCGTGTACCTCTCTCTAGAGAGATCACTGAAATCATTTCAAGTTGCCATGATGGTGTTTGCGGAGGACACTTTGCACTTGACATCACTAGTAGAAAGATTCTACAAGCCGGGTTTGTATGGCCTAGTCTACATAGGGATGTGCATCATTGGTGTAAAACATGCAAGGAATGTCAAAAGGCAGGGGATAGGAGGCTCACATATGATCCACAGACTCCTATAATCTCATATGGACCATTTGAGAAATGGGAAATTGATGCTATTGGGCCTTTGCCAAGGAGCCAATAAGGTAAATTTTATATCATGATGGGTGTGGACTACATGACTAGGTGGGCTGAAGCAGTTGTCACCACCCGGATTACAGCTAAGGAAGTGACTAAGTTCGTATTTGAAAACATTTGCTGCCGTTTTGGCACTCCTCTTGAAATAATTTCTGACAGGGGACCAGGTTTTAGAGGTGACCTTGTAGGAGAGCTAATGGAGAAGTTAGGTATCTTACGACGACACTCAACTCCCTACTACCCACAATGCAATGGTTTGGTGGAAAAGATAAATGGTATGATCTGCAAGATCATCACTAAACATGTAAACAATCACAAAAGTGATTGGGACAAGCATCTTATGGCTGCACTTTGGGCTTATCGCACTTTATTTCGCACATCCCTTGGGTTCACACCATATCACTTGGTGTTTGGTAAGGAAGCCATTTTACCCATTGAAGTACAATTGGCTAGTCTCAGGGTGCTAGCTGGGCAGATGGAACGTCCTAATGCTCATCTCCACGACCACATTCTTGATCTAGAGAGGCTTCAACTAGACAGAGAAGATGCTATTAACTATTATGCAGCACAGGCAGAGCAACGTCGACATACCTTCAACAAGGGACTTAGGGCAAAAGGTCTCAAGAAAGGTATGTTGGTCCTACGGTATGATAACAGGTTTGACACTAGGAAGGATAAAAAGTTTTCACCAAGATGGGAGGGGCCATTTGTCATTAGAAAGCGCTACGACAATGGCAGTTACCGATTGATGGATGCAGATGATAGGCTCCACAAAACACGTGTCAATGGATGGAGGTTGAAGCAGTACTTTTTGAGGTTTGATCAAGCACCTATGATGGAAATCCTTGAGGAGGGAGACTCCTCCATCTCAATTGAAGAAGAATCAAGTATAACGCTAGAGGCATGAATACCTCTAGCCTTAGGGGGAGGGCTAATGAGGCAAGCTTTTCCATGCATGGGAACCCCCCCATATATTTTTTCCCTTTTACCAAAATATTTCCTATTATATAAGTTACTTTTGATTTTTTCTTCCTTTTTCACAAACGTTTTAGCCTTTATTAAATAAATAAGACTTATGCTAATCAATCACGATGTAGCATAAATAAGTAAGCTTTCTTTGTTGATCTCTCTTTTGACCTTAAATATTAAATATATATATTCTAAATTACATTATATATTTTAGTATTTTCTAATATATTTTTAATGTATGTATATTATTCCACCCTATCAAATATTTTATTCACTAGTTTTCATTTTCAAACCTCAACCCCACTTTCAAATTTCAATAATACCTCCATCTAGATGATTGCCAATCTTTTCAAAACTCTAGGTCATGTTTTCATACACATGAAGGAGCTTACACTTGAAGGCAAGAGAGAAGTCCACTCAAAGGGGACCACCAAAAGACTTTTGCAGCCACAAATAATACATTATTTGGCTGAATTTTTTAAGTAAAGAAGAACCCCGAATATGAAGGCGCGTTCAACATGAAAGATGTAGCTTGTGATCTCAACTTTTAGCTCAAATGTTTTCAGAATTTTTGGAGTTATGAACGCGGAGCTATGATTTTTTTAGTGGGACCCAGTTTTCTCATGTAATGGTGACACAGGCCATCCCTAGTTTTCTTCCCTCTAGAATGGCTATGGTTCTACAAGTCTTCAAGAATGATTACAAGAGACAAGACTCTTTTAATGAGGTCTTGGCAAGTCTAGAGTGATTCTATCACCATTTTTGGAGGACCCATCCTCATCAACAATTATCCACCTTCGACAACCTCTCTTATAATTTTCTTACCTCTCTCTTCTCTCCCTAATAAGCTTATGTCTAGCCAAAGCTAGACTATTGTAAATATTTCCTATCCTCTACATCCTACCCACATTCTCTCTTCTTCTCTCTCTATGGACTCTGGTATTTTAAATAATGAGGAGACAAGATGGGAGCCATAGTCACATGCACCCCATTTTCCTGGTCACCAGAGTGGGACACTCACTTCAATTAGAAATATTGCTAAATCCTCTCCTCCTTCTCTATATAAGGAGGCCATGAGAGCTCACTTGACCACACACACACACACACACACACCTATCCATACACACTCTTGTGCTACATGCTTGTAGCATGAACCCTAATCACATAATCACAACACCATCATCATCACCATCACCATGCACAAAAGATGAGCACCACACCTCCACACTACTTGTAATTAAGGGTTGAAGGCACAATTTCAAGAAGAAGAAGGGTGGGCACACTCATGATATTCCATGCCATCAACTCCCATCTCTCCATTATGCCTCCTACGATCTTGTTCCCTTCTCATTTTCCTGCCATACGATACCTATTGTATTCATCTTTTGCAAGCAATCAACACACTCCATCTTGGTGCCATACTTTGTGTCGCTTTAGATACATCTCATTGTGAGTATGGTATATGCTTGTTCCTTGCCATTTTTTTTCCTGCTTATGTTAAGGTGTGCAGATTCGCCACCATACACACACACACTCTCTCTCCCTCTCATATTCCTATCATCTTGCTACTTCCATCTTGAGGTGTGCGGATTCGCCACCTTTTGTATGAGAAGTGAGCATACTTGTATGTATCCCTGACCTCGTTATCTTCCTTACTACATGCACGAGTAGCGAGCCCATTCTCACTCACTCACCACTCCTCTCACCTTATTCTCTGACCACCTCATTCCACATTTGGGTGTGGATCTTGAAATTGTTTTCCATGGCATGTTTCATTGTGTATATGTATGCGTCCTAGCCGCATATCTTGCTAGGTGGTGCCCCTATTGCGTATTCCCCATGATGAGGCCATTGTGCATAGTCTTGGTGTAGAGGCCACCTGGTCTATTTTTTTCACTTCCGCCTCTCACCAGACCAAAGGAGATACATCGAGGCTCGTTCTTAAATGTAGTCCAACTTTCCTCTATGTGCTTCCATGCACGAGAGTAAGGAGGTACCTGCATAACATCATCTGTCGATCTAGTATTTCAGTGCCATGTCATCAAAGTGGCTGTGGACTTGCACCTAAACATGCTCTTTATTCTTGGAATGATAGGAAAGTGTCGAAGGACCTTTGTAGGGATAAATTTTCCTTGTGTGTCCTCCCTATACCTGTTTGATCCACAATTGGGACACTGTTTCAGGTTTGCATACTCATTGCGAAAAAGTATACAATCATTAGGAAATGCCTGTATTTTTTGATAATCCAAGCCCAAATTAGTAAGAAGCTTTTTAGCGACTAGACGGGTAGAGGGCATGTGATTCCCTTCTGGCAAGATTTTCTCATTCAGCAACCTGACGTTACATGAATAAGTTAGCCCTTTGATCACTTTATATGAACTGTAATTTTCACTTTACCATGCTTAGGATAAATATGTTTACCTAAAAAGCTCTATGACTGAGGTGTGAGACCAACCGTAGACAGATTGCAAATTAAGCATTGCCAATGCAGTACGGAGAACTAAGATTTTTGCACCAGTGTAGAGCGGCATGCATGCAAGACTTTGCATCATCTCACCCTCCTCATTATTGCTATCATGCCGTCGATATGAACGGGATGGCTGAGGTTGGTCCACAGTACTACGTTCAATGTTGTCGCCTTCTATGTTGGAATCCATGTCAAAGAACACGTCCAACATCTGCTCCATCTCTACTTCTTGAGATGTCGCTTCAGGTATTAGTTGGGAGGACTCAGTTGATGGCTGCTCGTTTAAAATTCGTCTTCTCTGGGATGAAGTTGGAGCAATATCTACTTGCGGACTTTGACCTTCAATCTCTAGACCATGAGATCGATAATGCAGTCTTGTACTTGCTCTATCGGAAAGAAATTGGGATTGCGTATGTGTTGGTCATAGATTTTTTGTTAATCAAAAGATCTGATGCTTGCAATGCGCACAAGGATACACCATGTCCTATCGTCCATACTTTATCTACCAATGATGCCAGAAATAACTAAAACACTCTAGTTGTTATAACTACACACTACTAAGTATATGAGAAGCTTTAACAACCTCACATTCTCTAGCCAGGCCCGATCCCCGCATACTTGGTTTAGAAGTGCACATAGATTAGGACCACAGGGTAATAATCTCGTCTTTATTGGTCAATGACTATATATTAAAGTTCTTGAAGTCTGTGTGTACTTTTGAAGTCCGATTGGATTTTTTCAACTATTTTTTGCTAGCTCTAACAACCTCACATTCTCTAGCCAGGCCCGATCCCCGCACACCTTGGTCTAGAGGTGCATGGAGATTAGGACCACAAGGTAATAATCTCGTCTTTATTGGTCAATAACTATATATTAAGGTTCTTGAAGTCTGTGTGCACTTTTGAAGTCCCATTGTGTTTTTTCTACTATTAATTTGATGCTAGTTCTAACCTAACCTATAACATAACCCTAACCTAACTTAATGTAACCTAACTTATAACCTAAACCTAACCTATAACCTAACCTAACCAAAGTCCGTTTGCGTTTTTAGAAGTACACGAGTCATCTTCAAAGTCCGATTGCGTTTTTTCTAATATTAATTTGACGATAGCTCTAACCTAACCTATAATCATTATGCCTAACCTATAATCTAACCTAACATAAAACCTATACCTAACTTAACTTAATGTAACCTAGCTTATAACATCTACCTAACTTATAACCTAACCTAACCGAAGTCCGTTTGTGTTTTTAGAAGTACACGAGTCATCTTCGAAGTCTGACTGCGTTTTTTCTACTATTAATTTGACGTTAGCTCTAACCTAACCTATAATCTTTATGCCTAACATATAATCTAACCTCACGTAAAACCTATACCTAACTTAACTTAATGTAACCTAACTTATAACATCTACCTAACTTATAACCTAACCTAATCAAAGTCCTTTGCGTTTTTAAAAGTATACGAGTCATCTTCGAAGTCCGATTGCGTTTTTTCTACTATTAATTTGACGCTAGCTCTAAACTAACCTATAATCATTATGCCTAACCTATAATCTAACCTAACATAAAACCTATACGTAACCTAACTTATAACATCTACCTAACCTATAACCTAACCTAACCGAAGTCCATTTGCGTTTTTCGAAGTATAGGAGTCATCTTCGAAGTCTGATTGCGTTTTTTTTCTACTAATTTGATGCTAGCTCTAAGCTAACCTATAATCGTTATGCCTAACCTATAATCTAACCTAACATAAAACCTATACCTAACTTAACTTAATGTAACCTAACTTATAACATCTACCTAATCTATAACCTAATCTAACCAAAGTCCGTTTGAATTTTTAGAAGTACACGAGTCATATTCGAAGTCCGTTTGTATTTTTTCGACTATTATGCCGTCGATAGCTCTAACCTAACATATAACCTAAACCTAACCTAACCTAACCTAACATAAAAACAATACAATGGTGAGGCGTTTAGCAAAAAGACAAGCCATAGAACTTGCCGACAATGCATATGCGATGTGGGCAAGCTCTATGGCTTGCCAATTTGGCAAACGGCTCACCATTGTGTTGTTTTTAGAGTTGCGAAACGATTTTATGGCCTAAAAACCGCTCACAGACATATAGACAACACAATGGCGAGCCGTTGGTAATATGGCAAGCCATAGAGCTTTCCCACAATGCATAAGCCTTGTGGGCAAGCTTTATGGCTTACCGTACTGCCAAACGGATCGCCATTATGTTGTTTTTAGGGACACAAGGTAATTTTAGCGCTTGAAAATCGCTCGCAAATATATAGACAACACCATGGCGAGACGTTTGGCAATACGGAAAGCCATAAAGCTTTCCCACAATGCATATGCATTGTAAGCAAGATCTATGGCTTGCCGTATTGCCAAACGGCTTGCCATGGTGCTATTTTAGGATGTGAAAACCGCTTGCAGACATATAAACAACACAATGGCGAGCCGTTGGAAATACGGAAAACTATAGAGCTTGTCCACAATGCATATGTGTTGTGGGTAAGCTTTATGGCTTTCCATATTGACAAACGGATCGCCATTCTGTTGTTTTTAATATGCACTGTGGGTAAGCTCTATGGCTTGCCGTATTGTCGAACGTAGCTTAACCTAACTTAACCTAATGTAGCTTTACCTAACCTAACCTAACATAACCTATCGTAACTAAACCTAGCATAGATTAACTTAGCCTAACCTAACATATAAGATAACCTAACCTAACTTAATGTAGCTTAACCTAACCTAACTTAATATAACTTAACCTAACGTCGCTTAACTTAATCTAACCTAACGTATAAGATTACCTAACCTAACCTAACGTATAACCTAACATAATAACGTAGCTTAACTTAACATAACCTAACCTAATCTAACTTAAATTATAACCTAAACATAACCTAAAACATAAACCCCATCAACTACATAATTTAAAAAACAACATAATTCAATAAAAAATTTCTTCAAAACAAGATTTTTTCATAAACTTAAACAAATTTTTTTCATAATTTAAACTGAAATTTCATATAACAAATCCTAACTTCTTTTGAAGCATTGAAAGTTTAAAGCATGAAATTTTCTTTTCTTAATATACAAAGTAATTTAAATAAACTTAATATGCATTTAAAGGTTTGAGCACTCACATTTGTCCTATTTGAGCAATGAAAGCTGTTGTAAAAGTCCTGGAACCTACAAAAACGCACACACAAACACAAAGTTAAACCCTAAACCCTAAATCTACAAGTAAACATGAAAACAATCTTACCTTAGTGTTATGCGCTAACCCACAAGCAAGATTAGCATCTCCGACGGCGTGTATCGCAGCAGATCTGTGAGAAATGGGGAAAAGGAGAGCTTGAGAAAACGTGCAAGAACTAAGAGAAATGCGCAGAGAAAGCCCGCGGTTTTGATTTTTGTAGGTGTCATCGGTACAGCTATCGATACAGCCATCGGTACAGTCATCGGAAGAGGCGTCGGTATGCGAATTCGCACTGCCGTCGGAATACGTGCCGAAAGAGGCATCAAAAATTCAAAAATCAAAATTTTTAAAAAACCTTAGCTCCCTCCATAAATACACACACATATACTGAGGCGGTCCGGGGCGGGCAACAAGAAGAGTGGCCTCTAGACACCCTTCAAGGCTCCCGTGCTGCTCAATGGGGCTGGGGCACAACACAACACAAACCAAAACAACAAACCCACCGCCAAATCCCAACTACACAAGGGGCACCACCTAGTTTAAGAGCGAACTAGGACGCAAAAGAGGAGAATCGTTAGAGCAACCCACAAACAAGCAAGGAATTTACACTAACCCTAACACCAATGGAATACTCTCACACACTAAAACACGGGAGAGAGAGAGAGAGAGAGAGAGAGAGAGAGAGAGATAGTGCTCGGGCTGCTTTGAAATGTATCGGCGATGATCAAGCAAAAACAATTATATATTTAAGAAAGAGAGAGAAAGGGGGAGGGGGTGCTTGTTGCATTAATACCTTCTTACAAATCTGTCATGACAAATCAAAGTGAGATTAGTACTTGTTCAACATAGCTTGCGTAAATTTCACCACAACACATCACAAGAAAAGCCACCCAAATCATTGTCTTAAGGCCAGGGGAGTCCTCTCCACCCTGTCGCCCTCTTACAGTATGTGGGATTTATGGCTAGATTGATGACAACACCAGAGACAAGCTATCAAGAACTAAAAAAAAAACACCAAGACACTTACGCATCATTGTTGTCCATTACTTCACGTTGGAAGGGAGACAAAATATCCAAGATTAGTCCAAATCCACCCTCCTTGATTCAGCGAATGTTGGGCTTACACTAGTAGGAGAAATGATAGATTTCCTACTCTCAATTGAATGATCACTCTCTCTCTTACAATGGCATAGATTTCCCTTGCTAATCCCCTATTACAACACATGCACATGCATAAGACAATGAGCTTCCACTCAAGCGCTCCTTCTAGAGAGGTTGAGCTTGGCTTCTCAAGCTATAGCATAGTGCTCTTGCTTATGGCTCCCCCCCTCTTATGCTAGCTACACCCTCCTTTTATAGCAATTTTGAAGGCTAGGGTTACTCCTCTAACCATGGTTGGGTTAGATTTTCAGCAATTTATCTAATTTCTTTTGCTTGGAATTATCAAGAAGTTGGTGGGGAAAGAGAGAGGAGAGAAATGGAGGTGATAGGACTTTTCATAGTGGGTTAGTGTTAGTAGACTTAGTATTAATTTACAAATGGAATTGAATATTTACAATGGGAGTATCCATGTAGGATACAAATAAGGAAGAAAAACTCTTAAAAGGTAAGAAAAGGTGGATTTCTTACAAGGTTGATGCTCCAAGTGTCTTGAGTAGGGCCAATTTTGACGCTTGTTGACGGTCCACTAGCTTTGACGGTACATTTTTTCTCCACTCTTGACCTTCCTTGAGAGACAAGGTAATTGAAGCTGAGTAATCAACCACCATGATGCTGTCTTTTAAGAGAAGAGGCTGAATTTTGTGGTTTTTTGATAGATATGGGTAATTTGGAGGAGGAAAAATGAGACTAGGTGGTCAATTTTGGAATGGAATTGTGTGTGGGAGGTATGAGTTCACCATGGTTTCTCTTATTCTTCAAGGTTGAGGAGAAGGTGAGTAGTGTGCAGAGAGGAGTGGTGAGAGAGATGGAGATGATGAGTGGAGAAGTGTGTGTGAAAGAGGAAAATGATAAAGTGGAAGAGAGAGTGTGGCTGCATAGCATGGGAAAACTGGGGTCCACTAAAAAAATCATAGCTCACAGCTGGTAGCTCCAAAAATCATGAAAAACTTTGGGGTGATTATTCAGAGCGTGGGCTACATTTTCTCTTTTGACCACCGCTCCAAATTCGGAGTGGAGATAGGTGCCAAACTTCTCACCAAAAAGCCTGTTTTTTATGCCTGCAAAAGTCTTTTAGTGGTCCCCTCCTTTGTTGAATTTGTACAATGCATCCAAGAGTGAGCCCCTCCTTTGTCATATTATAATACAAAGCATTCAAGTTGCCCTTGACCCATGCATGGAGGAGGATTATTGGTGAAATAAGAAATATATACATGATGGGACTAGTGTATGGACTATTCATGGACTTTAGCTCAATGAGCACATGGTGTTAGAATAATGAGTAAAAATAATAATAAAAATATGGAGGAGTTATGGATATGGAAAGATATTGGAATCATATGATATGGTCCCTCCTTGAATTATTTTGGGTGAAAGCGGAAAATGTATGCAAGTAAATAATATAATAAAAGTAACCAATGAGTAGAAATCAATTTTTTGTTTTCACGAGGGTGAGGGTGAAAATGTGGGAGTGATTTGTATAAAGGAAAAATATGAGGTTAGAGTATGTACGTATTGGCAAAAAAATAAAATAAAATAAAAAATAAATAAATAAATAAATAAATATATATAATTATGGTGTAAGAGGATGAAAGAAGGTGTACATAGGTTTAATAAAACACACACCTAAGTAGAAATATTTAAATAAAATACCAAAATAATTATAAAAAATCCCTATATTTAGGCCATATATACAATGAAATATTTACACACAAAGAGGCCATAATATACTTTTTTTTATTTTTTTTTATTTTTTATTTTTATTTTTTTGGCTCACCTAGCCTAGTGACTAGCTAGCTGAGGGTTTTTAAGAAGATATGGGAAAAGTCCCGTGACTCACGCACGCCTATGTACAGTGAAATGGTAGGGATAGCCACAGTGTTTGGGTGATTTTGGTAGGGTGAGGTAACTCACTGTGGCAATTACAAAGAGCCGAAAAAACGACTATCATTAGCCCTCCCCCTGGATGATGGTATATTCATGTACCATCATAGAGCATCTTTTCCAAAGAGAGTGCTTCAGAGTCCTTGACGAGATCTTCATTGTTTAGCCCCTGAGAATTTTGGCTGGAGTTACACTCATGCTTCATGTAACAATACTTACATAAGACAGCGGCCTTTGGACAGATCTTTGGTAGATCCTTTGGTAGAAGGCGACTCAAATAGGGCTTCAAGCGATACCCGTTTACTTTCCTGGAGTGCTCTTTACCATTCAAGTCCATAAGCTGATAGTAACTTGAATTGAAAGCCTTCTTGACTATGTATGGCCCTTGCCATCTTGTTTCAAACTTGGCATCAAAACGATTGTCAAGTCGATTGTCATACCTTAGCACAAGCTCTCCTTCCTTGATGCCTTTGTCCTTCAGTTTCTTGTCGTGCGTTTCTTTCGCTTGTGTGGCTTTCCTCTTGTAGCACTCATATGCTGCTTCTCTTTTCCACTCAAGCTCCACTAACGTAAGAAGTCGATCCATCCATACCTCTTGATCATCTTGTGCTCCTTTGCCATGAAGTCGCATTGTTGGAATGTTGAGCTCGATAGGCTGCAAAGCCTCTTGACCATAGACCAAGTGAAATGGTGTGAACTCCGTGGCTTCCCTATAGGTGGTTCGATATGCCCACAAGGCACCATCCAAGAAGTCATCCCATAATTTTGTCTTGTTTTGCACCATCTTTCTAATGATTCCTGCAATGACACCATTAGCCTTCTCCACCAAACCATTTGACTGTGGGTAGTACGGTGTGCTATGACGATGTAGAATGTGAAGCTCTTCACAAACTTCTGTGAGCAATCCTTTTCTAAACCCTGGACCATTATCAGAAACAATCTCCAAAGGCGTGCCAAATCTACAACAAATGTGAGTGTAGACGAATTTGCTCACTGTCTTCTCATTTACCTTTGCCACACTTTGTGCTTCCACCCACCTAGTCATATAGTCTACAGCCACTAGAATGTAGAGTTTACCATTTTTTGTCCTAGGCAGAGGACCCATAGCATCAATGCCCCACTTTTCAAAGGGTCCATTTGCAAGCACTATTTGCCTCGGGCCATGCACCAACCTTCTATTTCCATTTATCTGACAAGTGTGACAGCTTTTACACCAATGTTGAACATCCACATGCAAACTTGGCCAAACATACCCCGAAAGCAAAATCTTCTTCACAGTTAATTCTTGGGCAAAATGACCACCACATGCCTCTTCATGCAAACCTTTTAGAATGGCTGGAATTTCCTTGATAGTTGGTACTCGTCTGCACACTTGATCCTTCCCTCTTTGATAGAGGGAGCCTTCTAGGAAGAGATATACGCTTGCCTTCTTCATGAGTCTCCTCTTCTGAGCTTTTGTGAAGTCTGGTGGAAACTCACCCTCCAAAATGTAGCCAATGATGGGAGCCAATGACTCCAATCCCTGGTACCTCGGTTGCTTCACAGCAGCCGCCACCATGATGACCTGCACTTCTTTCTTTACACATGCAATGGCTTGTTGTGCAAGTAAATCAGCATCTTCATTCTGTTTCCTAGGAATATGATATAGTTGCACTTCTTCAAATTGATTAAACAATCTACGAATGGCATGAACTTTTGTCCGTAAGCTCTCATTCTTGCATGCCCAAATGCCTAAAATCTGTTTAACAATGAGAAGTGCATCTCCCTTTACCATGAGGCGTTGTATCCCTTGGCCAATGCACATCTTCAAACCATGAAGTAGAGTGTCATATTCTGCTTCATTGTTGCTAGCTGAACTTGGTAGATTGAACTTCTCTTTCATGACCACCTCTCCACTTGGGTTGAGCAACACTAGCCCTCCCCCTGCTTTTCCTGTGGCTCGACGAAAAGCTCCATCAAAGAACAAAGTAAAAGCATTAGGAATACTTTTTGGTGGTGGCAATGGTAGGGTCTTCACTTCAGGGACCTTAATCTCCTTTTCGTGCACCCTATAAGTGAGAATCCCTGCCAATTGTGCACGCACACTATCTTCTACCTTGAAAGAGTATTGAAACTCTTGCAACTCCATAATCCACTTTGAGATCCTAGTACTAAGATTCATTTGAGATGACACCCAAGGGAACAAATTTTCTGCAGTGAGAATTACAAAAGGTTTTGGTAGCAGGTAGGATCTAAACTTTCTCACCGCAAACATGAGAGAAAGCATCATGAGTTCTGCTTCTGTGTAGTCTCTCTCCAAAGCATTCATGACCCTACTAGCAAAGTAGATGGGTCGCATCCTTGTACTGTGGGGATCTTGTTGTAGCAACACAGCACCAATTGTTTCTTTCCCAGCACTAGGAGCTAACAAAGAATGTGTACTCCCAACAAGGAGGCATGAGTGTTGGTAGCTCTGACAAAATGACTTTAATGTTACAAAAGTACTCTTCAAGCTCATCATACCATGCAAATTCTACTTGTTGTGTCAACTTTTGCAAAGGGTGAAGTAACTCTGAGGCTAAGTGAATGAAGCGTGACATATACTTCACCTTTTGAATGAATGAGATGACCTCCTTAAGACTCTTGGGTGATGGTAGCTCAATAAGAGCCTTTGCCTTCGAAGGATCCACTTCAATACCTTTGTAAGAAACTTTATGACCAAGCAAGATTACTTCATCCTCACCTATATGGCACTTGTCGGGGTTGAGTTGACCTCCCATGTCGTAGAGCTTCTTTAAACCTTCTTCTACCCTTTGTAGATGCAATGATTTTGAGCTATAAATATAGAAATCATCAATGAACACCCTAATTGACTTTCCAAAGAATGCTTGAAACACCATATTTATGAAACGTTGGAATGTTGCAGGAGCATTTGTCAGACCAAATGGCATGACTCTAAAAGCATAACAACCCCAAGGAGTGATAAAGGTTGTTTTCAATTGATCCTCTAGTGCAATCCCTATTTGAAAGTAACCTGAGTAACCATCGCACACAGTGTACTTCTCATGACCAGCTACCTCATTTAGTATCTCATCCTGGAATGGGAGGGGAAAGTGATCTCTCTTTGTTGCCTCATTGAGGGGACGGTAATCCACACACACCCTCCACTTGCCGTTCTTCTTAGGAGTGACAACAACAGGAGAGACCCACTCCGAATTCTCCACTGGATAAATGAACCCTTCTGCTAGAAGCTTTCTTACCTCCTTGAGTAAAGCCTGCTCCTTGATGACTCCTAGCCTTCGTAGCTTCTGAGCCTTAGGTGTGGCCTCTGGCTTCAACTCAATTTTGTGTTGAACAGCATCTACTCCACGCACATCGGTGTAGTCTTTAGCAAAAAGCCTAGGAAACTTCCTTAGCACACACTTGAACTCCTCTCTTTCATCCTTTGTAAGTGTTGTTGATAGCATACCTTCCAGCATCCCTTCATCTTGATCACCTTCGTTCTCTTGAGGACCTACCTCCTCCAAGCCTTGACAAGAGGTCTCTTGGTTGCTTGGCTTAAACCTTACCCCCATGACTTCGATGGAAGACTCCTCTTCAGTAATGCTGCCGCTACTTTCTTCTTCTGAAGTGCTATCGGTCCAACCTTCTTCCGTCTCACTTTGAGATGATTCTTCATGGAGCTCCTCTTGGCGTTGCTCCTTCATGTCAAAGACAACCTTCTTGTGATTATCATTCTTGCAAATTAGCTTTCCACTCTCCCAATCCTGCAAAGCTCGCATTTTCATTAGCCATGGTCTTCCTAGGATAAATGGGTAACCATTTCCCTTGGTAGACATGACATAGAAATCCACTGCCTTCTTAATGCCAAAGGCCTCCACAAAAACATTTTTACAAATGCCTACGCACCTAGCCTTGCTATTGTTTGCCATCTTGACCCTAATTTCAGGTGTCTCATGGATGTGCATGCCTAGTTTTTGCATGAGTCCCTCTGTCATGATGCAAATTTGTGCACCCCCATCCACTAGACCTTTCCTAACCAATCTCCCTTTGATGTAACAGTCTAGCACCGGTGTAATGTCCTCATTCATTTCAGCTTGTGCAATTTTTACAACAGGCACACTCTCTTTTACCTTTCTCCTAGTGCTAACTGCCCTTGTTAAATCCCTCCTAACTTGTGGACATAATGCAAGAAATTGAGGCCATGAAATATCAGGACCCTTACCTCTCATGTCTTCCAACAAGTTGTACGGAGCCATACCATGTCCAAGAGGGAAGTCTTGGAGGTTGATACGACGTCGAGTCCTCTTGGTTTCCTTGGTTCCCTTTGCCTTCTTGCCTTGTCCATGGTCACTCTGTGATGTGACTCCTTCTTTCTCTTTACCTTTTCCTCGGCCACGCTTAATTCCATTGGCTTCCATGTCAACCTCATTTGAATTTGTCACCTCTACCACATGCACATTTGGATCTGGCAAAGGTGGAACTCCTTCTACCCCTTGTGGAGGTGGTCTTGGTCCATTTGGCCTTTGTATAAGCCTTGGTTGTTGACCAGTTCCTTCACCTGCATTCATCACTGGGTAATTCAAGTTAGGCCTCCCTGGCTCCCCACGGGGCCAAGGACAATTATACATCCCATGTCCAGACTCTCCGCAATTCCAACATTGCAAGACTCTCCTAGGTCGTGGATCTCGCTCTTCAGACTTCTTTGCTTGTCCCTTTGGACCTACAGCTTGTGCAAGGTGAATTGACAGGCTGCTTAAAGATTCGTTTAACTTCTCAATTACTTCCGCCGTTACCTCAGGAAGCTCCCTCGATGTTGATGCTTGTGACTTACCTTTGGGTCTAAGACCTTCTATTGGAACCTCTCCCCTTAAGCACTTGAGTTTCCTATACTTCTCAGCAGCCCTAGTTTCAGCTGCATCAAAAGTAGCAGGTGCACCCGCCTCAACTTTTACCTTAAGGTCAGGAAAGAGTCCGGCTATGAACCTCTCCTTCTTTAAAAATTTTGCACCATCACCAGGGTTAGCAACATTTCGTATCCATAGAGCCCAAAGACGTAGAAACTCTTGCTTGTACAAGTAGTAGTCATCTAAGTCTTTTTGCTTATGAGAAACAATGTCTTGCCATAGTTTTTTAGTGTTTTGGGGATCAAAGAAGTATCTCTTAAAACGATTTAAAACTTCTGTGTAATTCCCCTTAACTTCCTCAGGCAAAGAGTCAAACCAAGTACTAGCATCTTTCCTAAGGACCACCTCAAACATTTCTACACGTTCTTGATCGGTTACTATCCTCTCGATATGGCAAGACATCTTGAACTTTGCTAAAAATAATTTTGCATCCTCTCCAGGCTCTCCAAAGAAAAGTGGATATCCAGACATTTGGCGTTGGCTCTCCATTATTATGAAAGATTACAACACGAGTTACAATAAGGGATACAATAGAGATCTAGAACCACTCGCCTGCAAACGAAGAAGTGAGAAAATACCACTCTAGGTTTTCTTCTTCAGCTATCCAAGCTTCAATAAGGTCTCGATTTGTTTGATCAAAACAAAAGGGTAGACTATTGATGAGCTCTAAGAAGGGTTGAAATTCTTCAAAGCTAAGGCGATAAACAGAAATCTCTAGAACTTCATTTTCTGGATCCAAAAGAGCAACCACGTCCCAAGTGATAAATTGCACTTGCTCTACAATTCCCAATGCACAAGCGGTTTGTATAAAAACTAAATCTTCATGCTCGTCGAAGGCCGTGAGAAAGTAGCAATTGACTAGGAGCTCCTTTCCTTCGAGTTCCACACAGTCGGAGTGAGGCAACCTTCTCACAATTTCATAAAGAACATCCTCATCAAGTCCGATCAAGTTTGCAAGATTTAAAGACTCCACTTGTGCTACAAAATTCCTGGACAAAAACTCCTTAGGATTATGGTTAAATCATTCAAAAGCATAAAGAGATTTACAATGTCTCTATGAACAAAGTGTCATAGAAAGTAGAGAAGGATGAGAATTTATACAAATTTGCAATCTTCTCTATGCTCTCTTTATTAAGACAAGCTCTGAATAGCTCCCTATCTCCTTTGTTGAAAGCGAAAGGAAGACTATTAATAAGACGCAAATGAGGGCAAATTCACCAAATGTGAGTCTATGAAGCATGAACTCTGGCCGCAAGTTTCCTGAAGAGTCTTCCTCAATGGTGAAATGCACTCGCCAAACGCCAAATTTCACTCTATTTACCAATCTTAGGGCACACACTAGTTGGATGAATGCGCGGTCTTCCTTAGTGCCCAACAACAAGAGGAAAATGGAATCCACGCGTAGGACCTTCCGTCTTAACTTCACCACCCTCTTGTTATGAGGGAGACGCCTTACTACTTGCTCCTGCAACTCAATTGGTAATAGAGCTAGATCTCTAAGGATTGAACTTTCACTGCACACACATTCCCAGTTAGAATAAATGATCGTGTTTTTGTTTCTTGTAACAACTTGGACAAAGAAAAAACAAACATACACACTACTTTGCCGGGCTGCATTTCATTTTAAAATAAAATGAACACATGTACATCAAAGGAAGTGTGGTAGTTGATGAGAGGTAGAATGACAGGGTTTGGTGATGCAAGAATTTCTCCTGCTCTTTGGGCACCAAACATGAACACCATTCGTTGTTGAAAATGGATCTTTCTACTAATTGCAACGTTTATTCTAATGTGTGGAGTAAAATGAAAGGGAAAAACCTCTATTCCTGGGCCATTATCCATGGCCTATGCATGTCCTAATGCTTAAAACAAAACAAAAATACAGACGTCCAAACTAAGGTCGTACCTAATGAGAGGCAAAATAAAAGGATTTACTGAAGCGTTTATCTCGGCCAGCCTAAGAGGACCTAAAATTCTACGAATGACACGTTGAAATTGCAACTTAGTACTAACAATTATGTGTACCTTTTGCCTTGCAATAGGAATGAAGGGATCATACAAAGCTTCGTGATTCATGCAAACTACTTGACTATGCTAAAGGTTGATTCTACACAAAAATACACAAGCCGTTCCTCCGTGGGGGCACCAATTTGAGGCGGTCCGGGGCGGGCAACAAGAAGAGTGGCCTCTAGACACCCTTCAAGGCTCCCGTGCTGCTCAATGGGGCTGGGGCACAACACAACACAAACCAAAACAACAAACCCACCGCCAAATCCCAACTACACAAGGGGCACCACCTAGTTTAAGAGCGAACTAGGACGCAAAAGAGGAGAATCGTTAGAGCAACCCACAAACAAGCAAGGAATTTACACTAACCCTAACACCAATGGAATACTCTCACACACTAAAACACGGGAGAGAGAGAGAGAGAGAGAGAGAGAGAGAGAGAGAGAGAGAGAGAGAGAGAGAGAGAGAGAGATAGTGCTCGGGCTGCTTTGAAATGTATCGGCGATGATCAAGCAAAAACAATTATATATTTAAGAAAGAGAGAGAAAGGGGGAGGGGGTGCTTGTTGCATTAATACCTTCTTACAAATCTGTCATGACAAATCAAAGTGAGATTAGTACTTGTTCAACATAGCTTGCGTAAATTTCACCACAACACATCACAAGAAAAGCCACCCAAATCATTGTCTTAAGGCCAGGGGAGTCCTCTCCACCCTGTCGCCCTCTTGCAGTATGTGGGATTTATGGCTAGATTGATGACAACACCAGAGACAAGCTATCAAGAACTAAAAAAAAAACACCAAGACACTTACGCATCATTGTTGTCCATTACTTCACGTTGAAAGGGAGACAAAATATCCAAGATTAGTCCAAATCCACCCTCCTTGATTCAGCGAATGTTGGGCTTACACTAGTAGGAGAAATGATAGATTTCCTACTCTCAATTGAATGATCACTCTCTCTCTTACAATGGCATAGATTTCCCTTGCTAATCCCCTATTACAACACATGCACATGCATAAGACAATGAGCTTCCACTCAAGCGCTCCTTCTAGAGAGGTTGAGCTTGGCTTCTCAAGCTATAGCATAGTGCTCTTGCTTATGGCTCCCCCCCTCTTATGCTAGCTACACCCTCCTTTTATAGCAATTTTGAAGGCTAGGGTTACTCCTCTAACCATGGTTGGGTTAGATTTTCAGCAATTTATCTAATTTCTTTTGCTTGGAATTATCAAGAAGTTGGTGGGGAAAGAGAGAGGAGAGAAATGGAGGTGATAGGACTTTTCATAGTGGGTTAGTGTTAGTAGAGTTAGTATTAATTTACAAATGGAATTGAATATTTACAATGGGAGTATCCATGTAGGATACAAATAAGGAAGAAAAACTCTTAAAAGGTAAGAAAAGGTGGATTTCTTACAAGGTTGATGCTCCAAGTGTCTTGAGTAGGGCCAATTTTGACGCTTGTTGACGGTCCACTAGCTTTGACGGTACATTTTTTCTCCACTCTTGACCTTCCTTGAGAGACAAGGTAATTGAAGCTGAGTAATCAACCACCATGATGCTGTCTTTTAAGAGAAGAGGCTGAATTTTGTGGTTTTTTGATAGATATGGGTAATTTGGAGGAGGAAAAATGAGACTAGGTGGTCAATTTTGGAATGGAATTGTGTGTGGGAGGTATGAGTTCACCATGGTTTCTCTTATTCTTCAAGGTTGAGGAGAAGGTGAGTAGTGTGCAGAGAGGAGTGGTGAGAGAGATGGAGATGATGAGTGGAGAAGTGTGTGTGAAAGAGGAAAATGATAAAGTGGAAGAGAGAGTGTGGCTGCATAGCATGGGAAAACTGGGGTCCACTAAAAAAATCATAGCTCACAGCTGGTAGCTCCAAAAATCATGAAAAACTTTGGGGTGATTATTCAGAGCGTGGGCTACATTTTCTCTTTTGACCACCGCTCCAAATTCGGAGTGGAGATAGGTGCCAAACTTCTCACCAAAAAGCCTGTTTTTTATGCCTGCAAAAGTCTTTTAGTGGTCCCCTCCTTTGTTGAATTTGTACAATGCATCCAAGAGTGAGCCCCTCCTTTGTCATATTATAATACAAAGCATTCAAGTTGCCCTTGACCCATGCATGGAGGAGGATTATTGGTGAAATAAGAAATATATACATGATGGGACTAGTGTATGGACTATTCATGGACTTTAGCTCAATGAGCACATGGTGTTAGAATAATGAGTAAAAATAATAATAAAAATATGGAGGAGTTATGGATATGGAAAGATATTGGAATCATATGATATGGTCCCTCCTTGAATTATTTTGGGTGAAAGAGGAAAATGTATGCACGTAAATAATATAATAAAAGTAACCAATGAGTAGAAATCAATTTTTTGTTTTCACGAGGGTGAGGGTGAAAATGTGGGAGTGATTTGTATAAAGGAAAAATATGAGGTTAGAGTATGTACGTATTGGTAAAAAAATAAAATAAAATAAAAAATAAATAAATAAATAAATAAATAAATAAATAAATATAATTATGGTGTAAGAGGATGAAAGAAGGTGTACATAGGTTTAATAAAACACACACCTAAGTAGAAATATTTAAATAAAATACCAAAATAATTATAAAAAATCCCTATATTTAGGCCATATATGCAATGAAATATTTACACACAAAGAGGCCATAATATACTCTTTTTTTTTTTTTTTTTTTTTTTTTTTTGGCTCACCTAGCCTAGTGACTAGCTAGCTGAGGGTTTTTAAGAAGATATGGGAAAAGTCCCGTGACTCACGCACGCCTATGTACAGTGAAATGGTAGGGATAGCCACAGTGTTTGGGTGATTTTGGTAGGGTGAGGTAACTCACTGTGGCAATTACAAAGAGCCGAAAAAACGACTATCAATACCAATGGCCAGTGACGCCGATAATGTGGCGTCACAATTCAGGTGACCTCTTGTAGTGATAGATCGAGAGAATACAATGTGTCTTGAAAGTGTGAGGTAGAGAGTGTGAGCTTTGTGACAACTAGAAAGCTCCAAAATCGAAATCAATTGAAAATGTATCCAACAAAATGTTTTTTATATAACCGTATTGATTGATATTAAACTGATCAAGAAACTGTCGATCGATAAAGTATCGATCGATAGTTTATAAATTATTCAAAAATTCCACGTATTTTACGATATAATGACGAGTTATTCAATATAAATTGCATTATTCGATCGAATAAATGAAACGCATCTTTTGAACATTGATCTTCACTCATTGATCTCCTTGAGAGTCTCTCTACTTGCATACATAGTTAGGGTAACATATAAGCCTGACACTTGAGAGTCTCCCTACTTGCATACATAGTGAGGGCAACATATAATCCTGAAACTTGAGTCTGCACACGACTACTTGCCAATTGATTAGCTTCTTGATTCTACTCTCTTCTAGCTTGCACAGCTTCAAAAAACTTTTGACAGGTTCTACATGAAAAAATACGAATTCTTGAGAGAATCGCTTTTCACCTTTCACTTGCCCAAAAGTTGTTTTCTGACTAAGAAAGAGTTACCTTTCACCACCAGCTTGGAGATTCCAAACTCCGCGCACTGCCCCAAGTGGAGTGTCAAGTACTCCGCTTCATTATTTGTGTGAACACCTTCCAAATCATAGGCTTTGGAGAATATTAACGTACCTTGGGGATCCTGAATGATCACACCTCCTCAAGATTTTTGCACAATTCTCAGGCTATAAGCATTGTCAAACCACATAGTGAAGGCTTCCTTTAAATCTAACTCTTCTGCAATGTCTTCCTCCACCACTCTCAAATAGATTGGCAAATCTACTTCCTTTTTTACCAAAATATCCACCAAATGTGACCTACTTGTGTGAACAATCTTGAACTTAAACTCAAACTCCTGCAACCCAAGCACCCACTTCTTGATTTGCCTTCTGAGCTTGAGATGAAACACCACTTTAGGCAAACAATCATTAGAGGTGAGCACATATAACTTTCGAATGATCAAATGCACTTTGAGATTTTGATAGGCAATAACCAGGGTCATCTCCCTACTCAGCCTCTGTATGCAATCTCTCTCCTAGAATAATCACCTTGCTATCAAAGTAAATCAATTTATAGAACTTAACCACCTTCTGCATCAATATTGCACCAATGGCAACTGTGCATACTGTCATTGTCACATAAATATCATATTCATTGTAAGGAGGACACACCATTGATAACTAGCATAAAAATCTTCTTCACCTTGTCAAAGGCTGACTGCACATCTTCCATCCGCTGGAAATTTTGAACCTGCTTGCTTAACTTTTGAAGAGGATACACATATTGTAAAATCATCCAAAAAAACTTGGAAAAATACTTGAGCTTATGCACAAGGGATGCCAAACATGTTGCACTAGGTGGGGGTTCCATCAAAACCAAAGCTTTCATATTCTCTGGATCTGTTTCAATGCCATTTTGTGAGACCACATGTCCCAAAAGAGGAGCTTGCGATTGAGCTAGCTTGCACTTCTTGGGATTTAAATGTCCACCTTCTTCGGCTACCCTTTGAAAACATATCCTTAACTCGGACAAGTGCTCCGCTCTGGAACTGTAACAACCAATATCATCCATGAGATCTCTGATGAATTTACCCAAGTATGTCCAAACACCTTGTTCATCAAATCTTGAAACATTCCATAGGCATTTACCAACCCAAACATCATCTTATATTAAGCAAAGCACGTAGTCTTCAGTTGATCCTCCAAAGTAATACCAATCTGAAAATATCCTGAAAAACCATCCATAATAGAATACCGCTCATGCCCTCTGCAACCGGATTCAAACTTTCATCTTGGAATAGCAAAAGGTAGTGGTTTCTCTTTGTAGCAGTATTTAAAAGGGGTAGTGTCTTATAGTCTACACATACTCTCCACTTCCCATTTTTCTTTGTCGTAATAGCTACGGGTGAAACCCGCTCAAACTCTTCACCCGCATTAAGTAGCTTGTTGAATTCTTGCCATAGAGCCTCCTTATGAATGTCACCCAACCTTTGTAGCTTCTGTGCTCTTGGCTTGCACCTGTCCTTGAGGAGAATCCAATGCTCCACTCCTTTAGCTCCCTGCAAATCTTTGTATTCCGTAGCAAACAAATTGGGATATGATGCACATAACTCCACATAGCCTTCCTTTTCCTACTTGGTTATAGCTTTTCCCAACATCCCTTCAACGCTTTAACCTCTAGACTGCAAACAAGAACAAGCATACATTCACGGGCTTTGACTAATCGGCGGTTGACCCAAATAAATTTGCATCCACTTCAGCAAGTCTTCATCACTCTACTCCTCTTCAACACTAGTAGAGCCTTCCTCATAAGTCGACTCCATCTTGTACACATTGTGAGCGGGATGAAAACACACACAATACCTATATAACAACCTGACACACACTCTTGGGAAGATACACACACACACACACACACTATGGGGCACCACTCGGATTACACAACCCACCTGGCTGAGACAGGGAACACACCGATGGAGTGAGAGGAGAGAGACTATCCACTTGCCCACTCCACACAGAGACACATACACACTCACACACACTCTCTTAATTCAGCTCAAAAGAGGCAAATTTCTGTTGTTTAGACTCAATGAAGCTCAACCCAACACCAATGGGGCAAATAGTTTACACAGTATTGAGGAAATATACCAGATACAACCACAAAGTTAAGCAGAGGCTTCACTCACCGGAGAAGATTACACAGAAAAACAGCAGAAAATCTGTGAGGAATTTGGCAAAATGGACAGCGTCATTGCGTCTGGAACGCCCAAAAACCCCAGTCTACAATGTCAAAGTGCTCAAATCCGACCTTGGATGAGCAGTTTAGGGCCAAAAACTGCTCCAAAAACAGCAAAAACACACTTGCGTCTGTTCCTCCTCTCTTCTCCACTTTTTTTCTGGTCTTCTCTCAGTTTTTTCAGTTCCCACACTTAGCTTTATTAGTTGGGCACCCGTGGTCTTTTAGATGACCTCAAACGGACCCCGAACAGGCCAAAAACTGACCTCGCAGTGCATAGTTGTCACCTTTTTGCATCATCCGCACACCTGGCACTTAGTTTTTCCAAATAATACATCCCGCAACCACGTGAAGTGGCCCCAAAAAGTGGTCCTCATGATGACCTTTCTGTATAAGTATCACAAGAAAACACCCACGTCGTGTCCATACTTCTCCGCGTGCAAGTATCGACCCCGTTCGACCTCCTGACACCACTCGATGCCATCTAACGCACCTGCTTACCTCATGTCATCGGCCTGCGGATATCTTCCTCGAGAAGTTTTACGCGCTACCAACTCCTCCTTGTTGTAGAAAAAACACACTGGTACTGGTATTGAAAATCGATGCACTATGTACACCTTATCCTACCTGTACACATGTGGGCCCCACGTAACCACCTGGCTCGGAAAAAATGGGCAATTCTTTATTTGATGCACCATGCATGTATATGTACATATGCTCAATCCCTTGCTCCAAAAAACTCCTGACATAATTTGCCCATCCCCTAGCCTGCTAGATCATTCATGATCAGCAGCAGCAAAGAGAGATATGAGACTCGCCGCATCATAGGTCTCCTCATCCCTCACCAACACTGCTTGATCCACAGACAGCTCATCTTGCTCCACCATCATCAATCTAGCATGATACAATTTAAGACGCACTCCATTTACCCTTGACTTATGTAGAACACCATCCAGGTTAGCCAACTGATATGTGCCATTTTGAAAACACTCCACTACCTTGAAAGGGCCTTCCCACTTAATTTGAAACTTCTTTTGGAAGGTGTTGTCCAGCTTACTGTTGTAGCGCAAAACCAAGTCATGTTTCTTGATACCCTTACTTTTGACCTTTTCATTTATCTTTGCCAAAGCCTTATCCTGCATCTGACCATAATGCTCCAATGCGCTCATCCTATCCAACTGGACCTCTTGTAACTGCAAGAGCCTCTCTTTGAATGCATCACTAGGCGGCCCAAGCAACTTCTCTAACATCTTGACCGTAGGCAACTCTACCTCCACAAGCAATAGTGCTTCCTTTCCATACACCAAATGAAATGGAGTAAACCCTGTACCTATCTTCACCGAAGTACGATAAGCCCATAATGCACTAGGAAATTCCAAATCCGAATTCTTTCCTTGGTGCTCTGTCACTTTAGAAAGAATTTGTACCAACTCGCCATTGAATCTTTCATTTAATCCATTACACTGCGGGTAATAAGGAGTGGTATGCTGGTTCCTAATCTTCATCTTTGTGCATAAGAAGTCTAGCAGTTTAGCTCTAAATCCTGGCCCCTTATCTGAAAGTAGCTCTAATAGCACCCCAAACTTGCAACATATTTCATCATACACAAATTTTTCCACATCCTTTGCATTGATCTGTTTTACTGCTATAGCCTTTGCCCATCTAGAGAGATAGTCCACTGCCGTCAAGATATAGCTTTTGCCCTTGCTTGTGATAGGTAACAGGCCTATTGCATCAATCCCCCACTTTTCAAACACATCAAACGCCATAATGGTTTTTCGTAGCTCTGGCTTCAACACTCTCTTCCCAAATGCTTGACACCTATTGCAAGACCTACACCAATGGTGAACATCCTTGTGCAAACTAGGCCATACATACCCCTCTTGCAAAATCTTATGCAAGGTGATCTTTAGAGCAAAATGGCCACCACATGCGCCTTCATGATTCTCTTCCAACACTCTGTAAAGCTCCTCCCGCCAAGGTACACGTCTCAACACGAGATCAACCCCTTTCATGTATAAGACATCACCAATCAATTTGTACCTGTATGCTCTACGCACAAAACCATACTTCTTAGACTTCTGAATCTCCTTTGTAATAATTCCTATTAGCAAAAACTCCTCTTCTTGAGCCAAACTTTCCTAGCCATGATAAAGAGGTAAAGTGATCCTCAACACAAATAGCTCCCCAATCATGCCTTGAGCTGCTTCATGTGCCTCTCCATTTAGAGCACGTTCAATGTGTCTGATGCTCCATGCTTCGAACTTTTTTAACAAGCCTTTAACTCTGAAGCACATTTCCTTCAATGAGGTGTTCTTGCTCTTCCACACACCCAACACTTGCTTCACAACTAACAAGGCATCACCTTTTATGCTCAACCTTCTAACCCCATGCTTCAAACAAATGTGTAATCCAGCTTCCAACGTAGCATATTCAGCCTCATTGTTACTATGCGCATCCAACTTGAACCCTCTCTTGCATACTAGCTTCCCCTCTGGATCATAAAGTGCTATATCCCCTGAAGTTGCATCATGGCTCTTTCTGTATGAACCATCAAAGAACAACACATGTGCATTGCTGATCTGTGGCACTTCTTCAACTACCTTTCTCACCACCTCTTCCTTAATAATAAGGGGATTCTCCTTGTAGGTCAACAAATCAGCTAGGGTAGCCCTTGTACTGTCTTCCACTAGAAAAGAGAACTCAAACTCTTGCAGCTCAATTACCCATTTCTTCACCACATTTGACATGTTAGTACCATTAACTAACTGTGGAAAAAAGGCATAACTCACCAAGAAAACAAAAGGTCGTGGTAGCAAGTAATGACGAAATCGTCGACAAGCAAATATTACACTGGCCATCACTAGCTCTATTTCCGAGAACTTTCTCTCCGCTACCAACTTCACTCGACTTGCACAATACACTGGCCTCATATAATGGCTGCCATTCCCCTTTTGCAATAGCATGGCTCCAATGGCATCATCCCCTACTGATGGATTTACGTAAAAAATTTTCTCCCAATCAGGAGCCTGCATGGCTAACAACCCCCCTAACACCTCTTTCACCTCTTGAAACACTTCTTCACACTTGTCATCCCATTGCAATGGATCATGATTTGCCACTTGCTGTAATGGATAAAGAAGCTGCGAAGACAATGGAATAAACCGTGCCATGTACTTCACTTTGTGTATAAAAGTTGCCAATTGCTTCGTACTCGTAGGTGATGGAAGAAGAATAATAGACTTAACCTTATCTGGATCAGCCTCAATGCCATTTTCTGACACCATATGGCCCAATAACTTCACCCTTGGTTGTGCTAGATGACATTTCTTTGGATTTAGTTGTCCTCCACATTCATCATATTGAGCCAATACCATCTGCAGCTTCTCATGGTGTTCAACCCTACTGCTATAAACACAGAAGTCATCCATAAAAGCTTTAACACAACTACCAATGAATGGTTCCAACACCCAATTTGCTCTCTCTTGATAGAAGGAAGGTCCATTTGACAACCCAAATGGAAATACTGTGTAGCAATAGCAGCCCCATGGCGTAATAAAAGTGGTCATTGTGCGGTCTTTAAGAGCAATCTTCAATTGAAAATAGCTTGAAAAACCATCACACACACTGTACCTCTCATAACCTGCCATTGAATCCAAGATCTGATTGATGAATGGAAGACGATATGGGTTCTTCTTAGTGGCTGCATTTAAGGGTTTAAAATCTACACAAATTCTCCACTTCCCATCCTTCTTTGGACTGACTACAACTGGACTCACCCATTCTGTGGTCGCCACAGGGACTATGAACCCTGCCTTCAACAACTTGTCCACCTCTTCTCGCAAGGCTTCCATTTGCTCTTGACCCATCCTTCTTAGCCTTTGCCGCACTGGCTTAGCACCTTCTTTTAGCTCTATATGCATCTCTTCGCCCTTGAACCCTCTGATCTCTTCATATGAAGTAATGAACAAATCAGGAAAACTAGCAAGCATGTGCAAATATATATCCTTCTCCATAGCTGAGAGGTCTCCACTGATCATTTGTGTCATCAATTCCTGCTTCTTTGACAACTCAAACTTGGTTTGCATCAGCCCTTCAATCACTTCATAAGGCCCTTCACTTTCATCTTCAACCTCATTCGCAAATGCAACTAAACCAAACTCCCGGATTTCTTTGTCCATCAAAAGAAATGCAACATCAGCATCCTCATCACTGCTGGTAGTGCTATCACTATCCTCATCTGTCACCGTGGAAGAGTCTTCATCACTAGACTCATCCTCATCTTCATAAAGCTCCTCTAATCGTTTCCTTGTGTCCATATTATAAAGCTTCTTGGTACCTGTCTTTCCATAGAGGCTAATCGTACCATGTCGCCAATCTTGAACAGCTCCCACTGCACGTAACCATGGTCTGCCCAGTATAATAGGATATGCTCCCAACCCTGCTGGCATCACATGAAAATCAACCACTGCCTTTGCATCATATGCCTCCACTTCTAAGCTCTTTACAACACCCAAGCATTTTACTTTTTGATGGTTTGCCAATCTGATCCGAAAACCTGACACCCCAGCCACTGTGAGACCCATCTTCTCAACGCATGAGTGTGTTATGACACATATTTGGGCTCCGCCATCCACATAACCTTGTCCCAAATTTTTCCTTTTATGCCACACATCTACTATTGGACAAATGTTTGGTAGCTCATCCATTGCCAACACCTTTACTGAGCCTCTCTCTGGCTCTTTCTCCATTGGGTTAACCATCCTCTTCCACTATCTCTTTAGCTTAGGCACCATCTCTATAAGCTGCCCAAAACTAACATCTGCCTTCTTGCTCGTCAGATCCTCCTTCAAGTCATAGCTTAATTGCCCATCCCCTAGTGGAAAATCTGAAACATGAAACTTTCGACGAGCTCTCCTTTTCCTCTTGGCCTTGACATCCTTGCCTTCATGGCTCTTCCCTTTCTTCTTACTAGGACCTCGGGCACTTCTTCCTTCTTTATTCTCTGTGGTCCTCTTCCCATTAGGCATCACTAATGTATCCTCTAGCTTTGATGCCTTCTCCAAGGTGACTACACTTAGCACTTTTGTCTTTCCCTTTTCCTCTTGGGTTAATCCACTGGTTCCTTCATCTCCCTTAATTTCGATGCCATAATCATTTGACCTAGTTAACACCTGTCTTGGCAATGGATACATGTCTCCACCCATCCTTGGTGGCTTATCACATTGCGGGCTGATGTGACCCAACTCTCCACAATTATAACATGTGGGCGTCTGCCTCCAAAACCTACCATCGCTTTGTCCAACACCATTCCTAGGCCTTTCTTCACCTCCTGGCTGATTTGCAAACCTCCCTCGACCTCGATTATTTCCCACTTGACCTAGCATGTTTAGGTTGAGATTCTTCATCAAATCTACCACTTGCCTTAGCCCATCATCTTGCACCTATGTAGTGACCACTGCTGGCATAACCTGAGTAGGAACAGGAACCACTGGTTCATGATGAACCCCTGACATGCGACCTTGTAAAGACTCTATAGGCTGAAATTAAGACCTCATGGGCAAAGACTCCACCCCTAACTGACTCATTTTCCTCAGCTTCCACTCTTTGTTCCTTGCTACCTCTAGTGCATCCTCATATGTCCTAGGCTTCTTTAGCTCCACTCTCCAATGTATATTCTCCCAAAGACCAGCCAAGAACCCGTCCTCTTCATCATGTTAGGTGGGGGTACCTATGGTGCTAAGGCCTTGCACATCCGCTCCCATGCCAATGATAACTTACGTATGTACGCATCTACTGGCTCACCTTCCTTTTGCACCAAACCTTGTACTTCTTGCCACACTTTGTCAGGATCTTCTATCTTCACAAACTCCACTTCCAACCCATGTCTTAGATTGTCCCAACTGAATCTTACAGGTGGATCCGCTGCACGCAACTCCTCTTCAAATACTTTGGACCAGACTCGTGCATCACTCTTCAAACAAATTTGGAGAAGACGTAACATCTGCGCAGGGTCATGAATCTGGTTGCTAATGCAGGCAACCTCCATCTTTTCCAAAAAATCTTCCACATCTTCATCACTTCTTCCATGAAAGCCATGGCTACCCAAGTTACAATGCTTTGAGAACCCCTTTGAACACACGTGCAAGAACCCAAAACTTTTGACTACCCAATCCCCATAAACTTCAATGGAGCTCAGCTTTAGATAAGGACAAACACATGCACATCAAATGAGTTTTCATAGTTAATCATCGGAATGACAACAGGCAAAGGACATTCCAGGATCTCTCTCAATCTTCTTGGCCCGAACATAAAGACTATGCGCTACTGGAAAAAATTCTTCCTGGACACATGAACATTTATCTGGATTCTTTGAGTTAAATGAAATGTAGTGAATTGAGGGCCATTTTGATCATCCATTAAAGCCAACCATGAAGCTCCCAAGAAGGGACACCTGACTTAACCTCTGATTTTTTGCCAAAATTTCAGCAGCATAACAACATAAATGGCTCAAAAGACCAAAACACCAGCCATCATAACTTGGAAAAATTTTGGCAGAGTTTCCCCAGAAATAGAGCAGTAGGAACCCAAAATATAGACTGTATATGTATGCATAAATTGTCAACAATAGAACCCGAGCATCAAGTAGGACTCACTAGTACATAGCCTATGGCGAGGTCACAAAAAGGGTGCTCCAGCTACCTGTATCATCGAAAGGATCTCCACATTTGAGAATCCCCCAGCTCAATAAAAACCTCACGCTATCGACCCTCACACGAAGGCTAATGCAAATCGCGTATAGTCAAGTCTCAGAAATGACTATCTTCCAGACCAAGTCTTAGAAATGACTAGGACTGCCAAATACAACCAAGTATGGCTCCACAAATGCGTACAATGGCAGTTTCCACAAGCAACGTACAATCCAGCAGACAATGCGCTCAAATAGGCGCCAAGTGATGCATACCCACAACAACTGCAAGTGGCATCACTGCTAGTATATCGCTGTACTCTAGCTACCTGTACCTGTACCTGTACCTGTAACCTGTAACCTGTAACATGTAACCTGTAGCCCTGAATCTCAAAGCTCGAAGCTCGAAGCAGAAGGTACTCGAAGAAGATCCTCCGTGGGGGCGCCAAAAGAATGTGAGGGGGATGGAAACACACACAATGCCTCTATAACAACCCGACACACACTCTTGGGAAGATACACACACACACACACACACACACACTATGGGGCACCACTCGGATTACACAACCCACCTGGCCGAGACAGGGAACACACACTCTTGGGAAGATACACACACACACACACACACTATGGGGCACCACTCGGATTACACAACCCACCTGGCCGAGACAGGGAACACACCGATGGAGTGAGAGGAGAGAGACTATCCACTTGCCCACTCCACACAGAGACACATACACACTCACACACACTCTCTTCATTCAGCTCAAAGGAGGCAAATTGCTGTTTTTTAGACTCAATGAAGCTCAACCCAACACCAATGGGGCAAATAGTTTACACAGTATTGAGGAAATATACCAGATACAACCACAAAGTTAAGCAGAGGCTTCACTCACCGGAGAAGATTACACAAAAAAACAGCAAAAAATATATGAGTAATTTGGCAAAATGGACAGCGTCATTGCGTCTGGAATGCCCAAAAACCCTAGTCTACAATGTCAAAGTGCTCAAATCCGACCTCGGATGAGCAGTTTAGAGCCAAAAAATGCTCCAAAAACAGCAAAAACACACTTGCGGCTGTTCCTCCTCTCTTCTCCACGTTTTTTCTGGTCTTCTCTCAGTTTTTTCAGTTCCCAAACTTAGCTTTATTAGTTGGGCACCCGTGGCCTTTTAGATGACCTCAAACGGACCCCCCGATTAGGCCAAAAACTGACCTCGCAGTGCATAGTTGTCACCTTTTTGCATCATCCGCACACCTGGCACTCAGTTTTTCCAAATAATGCATCCCGCAACCACGTGAAGTGGCCCCAAAAATTGTTCCTCATGATGACCTTTCTGTATAAGTATCACAAGAAAACACCCACGTCGTGTCCATACTTCTCCGCGTGCAAGTATTGACCCCGTTCGACCTCCTGACGCCACTCGATGCCATCTGACGCACCTGCTTACCTCATGTCGTCGGCCCGCGGATAGCTTCCTCGAGAAGTTTTACGCTCTACCAACCCCTCCTTATTGTAAAAAAATCACACTGGTACTGGTAATATTGAAAATCGATGCACTATGTACACCCTGTCCTACCTGTACACATGTGGGCCCCACGTAACCACCTGGCTCTGAAAAATGGGCAATTCTTTATTTGATGCACCATGCATGTATATGTACATATGCGCAATCCCTTGCTCCAAAAAACTCCTGACAATGTAACTGGTGCTTGAATATTCTCTCTCATCATCGGCCTATGGGTGAAAGTGACTCTCCTTGGTTTTCAAATCTAGCACTATTTGTCGACCATTCTCTCAATACGGCAAGGTAGAAACCCCCTTTTCCCAATCCTATTTGACCCTAATTGCCAACAACCACAACCTCCCCAAGATGACTGGGTAAGCACTTTCACCTACTTTCATAACAAAGAAGTCAATAAGGCATTCAATACCCATAACCTTTACCTTCACATCTTGGGCCACTCCCAAACATGGGGCTTTGACATGTTTGGCCATGCTCATTCACACATTTGAGTTGAACCCTGTTAAGTTTCCTAATGTCCTTCACCTCCATTTGTCCAAATTATATGAGCTATTGTCCGCAACTATCGCTCTAGAAAGATTTGCACACATGCGCCGCCCGTAGTAGATTGAGTCCGCCAAGTAATGTGCTTCTAGTGGTGGATGTTGTCATTGAGACAAAGAAGCAGATGCAGGCCTATATTGATGGTGGTGCCCAGGTTTGTGTGCTCATTGAGTCTGCTATGAAGGATAATGGAATCAAAGATGTTGAGCTTTGAGTTTATATTGCTGGAGTGCTTTGGAAAGATCCACTCGTGCTCCCAACATGGAGCTTTGAACCCTGGTAGGGTGGCGTTTCACATGTAGCATACCAAATTAGAAGGATATTTAATGAAAAGTTTTTGTGGGGAATAGTGAAATTGATTATTAATGACCCCTCATCTAGTCATGGAGCACAAGTCTAGATATGGGATATGAGCGCACAAAACCACGCAAAGGATAAGCAAGCACTAGTAATCATAATCAATATTACACTACATGATAATTATGTACATTTTATTGATGATATTGAGACCTCATTAGCTTAAAGAAAAATTTTAGAGCTAGAGGAAAGAAAAGTTGGGTGAGCTTAAATAAAGATCTATATAAGCTAAAAATGGAGCTTAATAAGGATATTGGAAGCCTCGTTAATTGCCTTAAAAGCATGACCACACAACTTGCCTATGTGAACTGTGCTATACCAAAGAAGGACAAGATTCCATTTTTGCTAGGAGCCTATTTGTCATCTAGCTATTACCAAATAATCATCATCATTAAAGAGAAGGATCCAACACCCTACTTGCAAGATGTGATCAACTTTTTAAAATCCAAGGAGAAGAAGCAGAGGAGGAATTCTAATTCAAGGGGAGGAGCATTTGAAATTAGATCTAGCAATAAGTCTTGCTTCAAGTGTGGCAAACTTGAAAGACACATGGCCAAAGATTGCTTAGAGTCAAATGCTTGTAGCATTTGTGGGAAGAAGAGGCCATCCTCCTTCCAAGTGCTTCAAAAGAGACGGAGGTAGCACCAATAGAAATTCAAAGCCCCAAAGAGAAATCTGTCTGGAAAAAGAAGACACAGAAGATGAAAAAGAAAACGATAATAACCTTCTAGTCTCTTGCCATCATTACGACATTCTCTAGCTTTTTTTTTGCCTTTACCTCTCAATGTATTTTGTTTAGAGGTAGCTTGGATTAGCTTGGTCGCGATCTTTTTACATTTTTTTGAGGGGATACTTTATTAGAGATACTTTATTTCCTAGATTGAGGATGGTCTCGTAGATTAGAGATGTCCTTTTTTCTTGGATTGGAGTGTCTTAGAGTTGTTAAATTTCATAATCTAAACCCCAAGGGAAGGGTTTTAGGTTTATGGGCTTTATCCTATGTTTGCATGTAACACCTCTTCTCTACTGGTATGGATACTTAGGTGGCATGGAATCATATGGTAGCATGTCAAAAAGACACCTAAGTATGTAGGTACCCATGAGGAGTTGAGGTTTGGAGCCAGCTTTGGAGTGAGATTTTTTTAGATATTGCTCAAATGACCAAATCTAGAAAGAAGGATCGCTCCAAAAAGCTTGCTTCACAAAGCTTGCTCCAAAAAGAGCTGTTGAGCAAGCTCCTTCTCTCTCCATCTCTCCTACATCTATCTTCTCTCTTTCACTCCCCTTGTACCTCTTGCTACCTCTCTCTATCTCTATTTCTCCCTATCTCCCATTTCTTCAATCTCTCTCTCTCTCTCTCTCTCTCTCTCTCTGTGAAATACTCTCTTATATTACAATTTATCAATGTACATGTATGTATTTTTTATTACAGAGCATCCATATAGGGTTTCATATGCCCTTGCATAGCTTTAGGCAATGAAGGAAAGTCCAAGCAATTTATTTTTTAACATTCCCCATGGAAATCAAATAACACCCATTATTTTATCAAACACTGCCGCATTCTTAGCTTGCCATATGAAAGAAAGCATCCATATTCTGATGTACAAAAGACATAATTGAACGCCAACAACCTCTGACTTGACTAGTCCCAAAGAGCAGCTTAAATTTATTTGTTTTAACCTGCGAACACAGCATACAGTAGTCCAAGAGAGCATTCCACCAGACCTTTACTTGATTACATTCAAGAAAAAGATGTTTCATGCTTTCAAGTTTGTTGCATCTGATACAACGGCCATTCATTAAATTTTTCCTTTGCCAAAAGTTCTCCAATGGGAATGGTGCAACTGAAAATTATCCATACAAACACTTTGTGTTTAACGGCACAATGAGCATTCCAAATATCACTGAACCTCTACAACCACCACTATGTACTATAACTTGTCCCCCAAATTCTATTACATCTGATATGGATTGTTGATTTTGGAAGGAGCAATTGGTCGAAAGACCATGTATGAGAAGTCCACCAGTTAGCTGAGGAATTTGGGTAGCTCCCAATCTCTGAATCTTTGAGTAGTGTCTTTGCTACATGGGATCTGAAGGTTGAGGACACATGCTGATAGCAGTCCCCATGAGGACACATGCTGATAGCAGTCCCCTTGAGGACACATGCTTCATGCATTTTCTAATATTTGCATTATCTTCTTGTAAAAAGGTAATAGTATCATCTGCAAAGCCTAGAGCAACCACTTGTTCCTACCGTATTTGAATTCCTTTCAAATTGCGAGCATTGGCTTGAGCAGCTAAGAAGCAAAAATAAAGAATGAATTGTTTCAACAAACAATAATGGACTGAGAGGACACCCCTACCTTACAGATCTGCTGACATTAACATCATCAGAAAGCCTACCATTAAGCAACACTTGAGATATTGCACCCTCCCCTAGCATCATAATACATTAAGCCATTTTTCACGCGATCCCAATTTAGTCATGACCTAAATCACAAAGTCCCATATAATTGAGTCAAAAGCTTTGGCAAAGTCTAGTTGCAGTAGTACCACTTTTTGGTTTGTTTTCTTGCTTGCTTCAATTCCAAACATGATAGTCAATATGTTATCTAATATGGATCTCCCCCCAATAAAAGTAGACTGGGCCTCATGCACATGTTTCCTCAAGAAGGGAGAATTATAATTGCTATTGCTTTGGCCAGCAGTTTGTACAGAATGACCATCGTGGTTATAGGTCTCCAATTTGATAAAAGGTCAGGAAATGTCTTCTTGGGTACAACTTGATGAGTCCTTGTTTCAGTATTGGATCCATACATTGGGATTTCCATATGTGATTATTCATTGATACTATCAACAATTTCAGCTTATTCCAGAATACCAACACAAACTCCTTTGTCAATCCACATGCCCCTGGGGTCTTGTTATTTCCCAAATTTTTGAGGGCCCAAAGCAATTCTTTTTCCTCAAATGGAGCTTCCATTCTTTTATCATTATGCTCCTCAATACATGGATCCACTACTAAAAGCATTAACTGAATAGATTTTTGCCTCTCAAAAGACATATCCACATGTTTATTTAGAATGTTTTCAAAGTGTTCTTTACAGTCTTGCATGACTGCCTGAGGATAAGAGATGGTGTGGCCATCCTCTTTAACAATGTGGTGTATGCATTCCCTAGTATGCTTTGACTGCAACTTTTTGAAGAAAAGTTTGGAGGAGCAATGCACATCTCTGAGCTCTTGCTGTCTAAATAGAAACCTTGCTTTGCTAGCCACCTCAGATTCATATCTCTTAAGCACTTGTCTAGTTGATTTAAGGCCCTCAATATCTCTTTCCCTTAGTTGAGATACATCCCTTTCCATAATTTGCAGTATAACTTTCTTAGCCTACATCACCTCTTGTTTTTTCCCTCTAGCTACATGCTTGTCAACTTGTCTAATACATTGTTTCATCTTGGAATAGAAGTACAACCATGTGCAGCACAGGCCTATTTAACCCAAGCAAGCCAGCGAGTTAGCTAAAGCATTGTGAATTGCATGATGAAACATATCATTCTACAACAGAGTATTATTTACCATCAAAGGCCTACTAGCACCCACATGCTTAAAAGCCTGAAAATCAATATTAGTGAAAGGCCTATTGGCACCCACATGCTTAAAAGCCTAAACATCAATATTAGTCAAACATAAAGTCAAAGGAAAAATGATTAGATAAATAAAAATGAACATCAATATGCATTTGAGCAGAAGCAGGTAACCGATCAGATCCCAAAAGCCATATCCTATCCAACCTAGACCAGGAAGAAAAATGGAATAGAGAATGAAAAGTATACCCATGATCGGAATGATGATTGATGACCCATGCATTTGTGCATTTCCCATCAGTCATCAGATCCCAAGTTTGTGCTTCTACATTGGACATTACAGTAGGATGAGAAGTAGTTTCAGAACTATTATTGAAATCCCCTGCAATAATACCTTCACTCAAGTCCAAAGAAGATAACCAATTCCACAAATCTTGTATCATGTTATGATTATTGTCAGCATAGATATTTATGAGTGTTTTCCTACCCCATTCAGTGTCAGCAGAAAAAATAGAGCATCTCCCAATAGGATGATCTAGAAAGCCATTGAGGTTTTAAAGAAGATTTAATGCATGTAAGCACTCCAGAATACCCAACTTGTGCTCCCCCATAGAAGCATTGCATGCCTTTGTAATGAAATACTTTCCCAACCTTGTCATGCCTTTTATGTTCTTGAACTAATCACACATTTAAGTTTGCAGCCAACATCCATCTATTGAAGGAGTACAGACGAGTAGGGTCATTCAACCCTCTGATATTAAAGGTGGATATTTTCATTGAGGAGTGATGTGGACTATCTGGGTCCCTTCATCATCACTGTCATAATGCATGTGCACCTCTAATTGAACTCCCTCAACCTAAATTCTAGCCTTTTTACTAGAGTCATGGTTTTTCACAATATGGTCTATGGCAGCTAAAGTCTCAGGGGATGGCATGTCCTCCATGAGCACCTCATAGAAGTTTTGAGATGAATAGCCAAATGAAAAACCTTTACATCTAAAAGTTTTACAAGAGGGAGTGAACCCCTCTGAGTCTACAATCTTTTTACCTTTGTCCTGATTTTTTGGAGCAGAAGATGATGACACCGTACCCCATTATTCCCCCCCGTTGGGTTAATAAATAGGGCTCTTGGATTGGAGGATCTCTTGCCCCTGGTGTTCTAGCATACGAGGGGGTGGGAGGGATGTTTTTATCTGGAGGGGCATTTCTCGGGGCTTGGTCCCCTTTGCTATTGAATCTCCCATATATTTGTTCCTTATGGACCATTGTTTTGCTACCTAGGTATGAAGGAATTAGATCCAATTCTTTGTTTACCCTAGGGTAATTCTTAGAAAAGTGCCATAATAACTAGCCTTCCAACTGTTTCAAGATCAATCTCAAGGGTTTTTGGGATTTATGATCTGCCTGCCAGAGCATGCATGCCTTATTTCTATTTGGACAATGTATAGTTGGAAAATATAATACTTTCCCTAGGGATGCTGCTAATTCCCCTATGCATGGCCAAAGGAAGTTGGGGAGGTCCACAAATTCTACCCACACAAGACATTTTGTGAGCATATCCTCTTTGATGAGCTTAATCGGCTACCAAGGAATAATGTGCACAACTTGACCACACAGAATGACAGTAGGAGCAGTGAGTAAAGCCGTTTTGTCGGCCGGTTTGAAGGGCAGTATTTCAAAAAGTCATGACCCGGAATAGAATATCTTATCAACAACATGACGTTTAAATCCATTATCTATCTTAGTAACGATAGCAGCCAGGTTGGGGAGCTTGGCCGCAAAGAATAATACCACAGTCCTCTCCCAAAAAACCAACCGTTTGACCACACCACCGAGGAACTAAGACAAACCTTGTGCTCCCCATTGATCTCCAGGTCTAGGGTTAAAGCATCCTTAAGAAGATTACCCATGACTTGAGGGTCGTACTCTGCTGCCCCTTTACCTAAAGTTTCATGACCCATTGTAGTGCGCGGGTCAAGCATGAAAGCATGGGGTAGGGGGGCCATATGCTAGATCAAGAAGGGACCTTTGTGAGAAGCCGATGAGGTTGCACCAAGGTGCATTCTCATGGATTCATCATGCAAGCTTGCGCGATAGAGGGAACCCCGCTGTGCTTGTCATCTCTGTCTCTCTCTCTCTCTCTCTCTCTCTCTCTCTCTCTCTCCCCCCCTCCCCCCCTATATTTGAAGTTTTTTACATTAAATTTTATAGGTTTTCTTGCTTTCAAATTAAAAATTTAGAGGTAAAACAGAATATTACAAGAGGAATTAATAACACCAAACCTAGGTTTTATTCAACCACATCCGTGATAATTATTATGTTGCAGGGTGCTCTTCATGTCATTAGCATCATCGCCCTTGTCATGGTGATAGTCAGATCACAGTGCTAAGGATATCAACTTTTGGTTGTGATATCCTTGACATAGAAGTGGTTAAATGAATGTTGAGCTTTTGGTATGAACTGAGTGCCTTCTCATTGACAAAGGGACTTCAGTCTATGTGTCGACCTTAGAAACGTTTCTGGTACTTACAAGAGAAGGGTATTACAATGATTGTTCTAGTAGAAGAGAAACTTGAACAAACTTTACACTATGTAAGTAGGACACCCTTTTAACCAAACTATGTAAGTAGGACACCCTTTTCAACCAAACCTATGACCCAAAGAAAAACACAATTACATCTTGCCATATTAGTTTGACAATACGAGCCAGCGGATCATCCCAATTTGGGCCTGTCAAGTTTTTAAAAAAAATGCTGAGTAGCCCAGCGTTGCTAATGTTGCATGCTCGGATCTTGTCAATCCACTTTACATTGTGTCCCACCTATGGAGTCCCTAGCCCTATGCGGTCATCACCTCCACACAATTACCCCCTCTCAAACCGAATGGAGGGCGTTGGATGGTGCATTGTGTGCATAGTGAGTCCAATGTGCCCCGTTATCCTCATATAACATTTTCTTAGATGAATCTAGGGACACACACGTTGACTTTTACAAGACAATGTAGGGTATATAATCATTGCGTTCATCCAAAAGACACATGCCTATTGACATATCTTCTCAAAAAAAAAAAAAGGCAGCCTTCCTATGTCATTCCATACCACCATAAATTACATTTGGATGTGTACAAAATCATTTTCTCGAAAGGGGTGAAAAATGACAATGCTAAAGCCTCAGGACCTCGAGCTCTTTAGCTTCATTCCTTAAGGATGACAGACAAGTTTTTGGTACGTTCTCTTCAGCTAGGCGGATGCAGATCACATCACCCCCCTCAATCCATGGGTATGCATGAATGGAAAAGATGAGTAAGTCTATGAAAAAGATATTGGAGGTACTTCGAGAGATACTTGGATTTTTATGGTTCTTAAAAAATATTTTTGCAAGAGTCATGAGGTTTCTGATGTGATTGCTTTTCCTAGTACGGCACCTTTATACATTATGTAATAAAAACACTTTGGCCCTATGCCACTTACATGTTGGGAAACATATCTAGGCTATGTTGTGTATGTCAAAAATTTTGTAAATCCTACCTGTAAGTGTGTAAGTATGGTTATTCTTTGGCTCTTTAAGTTTGCATTTTGCAGTATGGTTATCGTGTTGAGATATTGCCTCTTCAAGCTTCTCAAAACATACCATACATCTCTCTCTCTCTCTCTCTCTCTCTCTCTCTCTCTCTCTCTCTCTCTCTCTAAAAACGCAACCGTTTTTTGACCTAGTAGACAACAGTCCACTCTTTTGATCATAACTTCTTCATCCGAACTCCGATTTGGGTGATCTATAGCCTCAATCGAAGAGCACGAACTCCTCTACACATTCATGTAAAGACAGAAATTTTCAGAGTTATGGAAGGCGTTTCTATAGCAGCATTTCCGAAGTGAACAGGTTCAACAAAATTGATTCTCATCTCCTAATTTACATACAATGTCTTCCGGCACTCGCAAGGGTTCTTCTTCTTCAACAAGGTTCACAACCATTGTGGAAAATGATCCAAAATCTCCTAAGTGTGGAGATAGCAACACAACCACCCAACCAACGACATCGGAAACCATGATCATGGCGTACTTGGTATCATTGCAAGAGACCGTAAACAAACAAGGCGAAGACTTACGAGCACTTGCAATGGAGAATGGCACACTAAGGGTGCTTGTGGTTGAGAATGAGAATCTCAAGAGGACACTTGAGATGCAAACAACACGTTTGATGCAACTTGAAGAGGAAGTCAAGGAATGTAAACGCTCTCTTGTGGACTTGAATGCTTTGAAGGAGCGGATGAGCAAAGTAGAGCATGACCATGTATTGAAAGAGGAAAAATTTGACACTATGAGCCGGGATGTATGCGACATGAAAAATGTATGCACAAACAAGTCTTGGGCTGATGTATGTGGTAGCAATGTGGTTTCTAATTCCTCACTCATGCAAGCTATGGTTCAAACAAAGAATGTTGAGAATGTGGATGTGGAGGAGTTGAAGGAACGGGAGCGACGTTCCAAGAACATTGTTATTCGTGGAATTCCCGAAGAGAAGTTAGAGACACCTCCTTCTCTTGCCATTGTTATTGAATATTTCTTCAAAACCCACTTTGGCATGTCCGGAGTTATGGTCTATGGAGCACATAGAGTGGGGAAGCAAGGAGCTCCTCGCTCGGGAGAATGGCCAATTGTATGCACCATGCCGGATGAGACCAAGCGAAAGATTATCCTTGATACTAGTTGGATCTATTTGAGGGATACAAAATGTTTTGTATGTGAAGATCGCACTATTAAGCAACAAAATATGCGTCGCAAGGCATATGAGGAAAAGAATAATAAAAACAAGGAGATCTCTCATGAAGAAAATGTGCCCAAGGAGGAGGCAAGTCTCTCAAGCAAATAGGGATGCGTGACCTATGAGACCGAGTTACAATTGAAAATATGCTTTTGGAATTGTAATGGATACCCATGGAATGCGGGGGTTGGCATTGATGAACTAACAAGCAAAGCCGATGTTGTACTTCTTGTTGAAACTTGGGAGCATGATACACAAAGAATTAACGGCTTGGAGGATTACAATGTACATTCATTGATGTGGTCAAAGAATCTCAAGCAACGAAGAGGACAAGGAGGGTTAGCATGTATGGTTAAGAAAGGATTGGAAGATTTTGTATCAATTGTGAAAGATGACAAGTACAAACGTTATGTATGGCTGAAAATTATGACACCAAAAAGAGCACCCATTTTTGTAGCCGGTTGATACATTCCTCATCATGATTCTCCCTTTTATGCTTGCATGGATAGAGATCAACCATTTTCTGATTTGGAAGAGGACATTGCTTATTTCAAAGGTGAAGGTGATGTTATTGTATTTGGGGATATGAATGCTCGCACAAAAACATTGCAACATGATACTCAACAATTTGATATGCCATACATTTCAAGGGAGTTGGAGGAAGTTCACTTGTATGATCGTACTTCAATGGATGAGAAAGAGCCAGATCACTATGGAAAGTTACTTTTACACATGTGTAATAGCACGGGTATGCTCATTGCCAATGGTGTATCTTTGTGGAGTGGAACCAATGGATTTACATGTAGGAGACATAATGGGGATAGTGTGATTGACTATATGCTACTCTCTGAAGCCATCATGTATCGCATAAAGAGTTTTATGTTTGGTCAATGGACCCCGGAATCCGACCATCGCACCTTATGTATTGACCTTTCATGTGGAGAAGCAACTAAGCATGATAATCTCAGCCAAAGGAAAGAGAAGTTATCACTATGTATGGATTTCAAATGGGCACCAATGTACATTGAAATGGTTGAGAAAAAATTATGGATGACAAAGCTTCAATGTGATGCACCATTGGAAACTAAATGGGAAGCTTTCAAGAAAGCTATTTGTTCTTGTGCGAAAGAATGCTTTGCCATAAAGCATCTCCATGGTATCAACAAAGATAGATCACGCAAAAGGTGGTTTGATAAAGAATGTCAAGATGCTCGAAAGTCCTTGATAAAGCTTGATGCAACTATGGACAAAGACAACTATCAAAGTCATTTGCATACATACAAGGCATTGATTCAAAAGAAGAGAAGAAGATGGGAAGTAAAGCAACAAGAATTTCAAGTCCAAGAAAAGGCACATACATGTGGAAGATTTTGGAGAAACTTGAGAGGCAAGCGGGTTGAGAATTTTGGTAACTTGAGTCTAGTGGATATGTACACACATTGTAGGCAATTATATGAGCAAGCAAATACTGAAAAAATGCCATTTTATGGTTCACTCCCATGTATGCCGTCTTTTTTTACTATTGAGGATGTATGCGGTGGGCTTGAAAAGTTGGCCACTCGCAAAGCGGGAGATCTTCAAGGTATCAAGCCGGAGATGATCAAATGGACGGGAGATTTTACCCATGAGTGGATGTTTGATATGTTCAACCTTGCACTTCAACATGGTATGCCTTATGATTGGAGTACTAATTGGGTTAAGCCTTTGCATAAAGGAGGGGATGTAAAGAATGTAAGCAACTACCGGACTATAATGATTGGGTCTCTTATGGCAAAGTTGTTTGCGTGCATAATGGAGATGAAATTGAGTGATTGGGCTGAAGAGAATGACAAGCGTGCAAAGGGACAAGCGGGTTTTCGTCGATGCCATAGCACCATTGATCATCTTGTCACTCTTCGTGTTCTCTTGGAGGAAAGTCGGTTGAAAGGCAAGAGATTTTATTGTTGTTTTGTGGACTTTAAGAAAGCCTTTGATATGATTCCACGTAACAATTTGTGGAGAAGGATGGAAGAACTCCAAGTGCCAAGTGAGTTTATGCTTGCGGTTTCTCGAATCTATGAGAAGGTGATTTGTCAATTGCGCATGGGAAGAGAAATTTCAGAAATTTTTGTAAGCACTATTGGGGTTAAACAAGGATGTCCATTGTCACCAACTCTCTTTGGTCTATGTATCGATCAATTGGAAAAAATGGTACTTGACTTTATGCAAGAAGAAGGCATTGAAGAGGTCACTATTTGCAATGCGGTAATCATGCTTTTGTTGTATGCGGATGATGTAGTGCTTCTAGCACACACTTTAGAAGATGCACAAAAGCTTATGGTTGTCCTTGAGAACTTTTTCTTGCATAGTGGGCTGATTGTAAATGAATCCAAAACAAAGGTTATGCTTGTGAAAACCAACCATAAGGAGAAGCCATGCATTGTGTACAACAACGAGACACTTGAAGTTGTTGAGAGCTTTCAGTACCTTGGCCTTGAGGTTCCATCCAATCACAAGTGGCATGAATGTGCTATGCATCGTTTGGAAGTGGGAAAGAGAGCATATTATGCATTTGAGAACATGTGTAATGCGGGAAACATCAAGTGTTGGGTTCTCAAGAAGTATCTTTTTGATGCATTGGTGACACCGGTTCTTCTTTATGGAGTTGAAGTGTGGGGCGGGAGCATCTCAAAGTCTACTTGGAAAGAGTTTGAGAATGTCCAAAAGCGTTTTCTTACAAACTTTCTCCAAGTTAAGACACAAACACCATATATGCTCCTACTTCTTGAGTCGGGATCTCTTCCAATTGAGGTTATGGGCATGGAAAGGGTTGTGGAGTACATGATAAAGATGCGTCAAAACCCCTCACATCGACTTCCTACAATTGCATGGGAAGCAAGCAAAAAAGTTCAAAAGATGCATAAAAGCAAGATCTTGAGCACGGGATGGATGCAAGACATAAAGAAGTGGTTTGGGAGATGGGATGCATTACACTTGCTACATGATGCTTCAATTGACTCTCAAGTGAATGAAGCTTTTCTACAACGCCAATGTATTACGGCTTGGGAGAAATCCGGTGGGTCACGCTTCATACATTACACCACCTATATTGCCCCCAACTACAAAACCATGTTCTTCGTTGAGAGAGGAAACCGTACTCACACTTACATGCTTGAGCCTATTCCCTTGTCCGCGATACGCACTATCGCAGCAATTCGGCTTAGCTCCCATTTCCTTCGATGCGAGATAGGGCGTTGGGGCAATGGAGAAGAGTCAAATCGACTGTGCACATTATGCTCACTGCAAGTTCGAGAGTCTGAGTACCACACACTACTAGAGTGCTCAGATTTTTATCACATCCGAACTTGCTTCTCTCACATTTTCAGCCATAACTAAGACCTACACACTTTCCTCTCCTAGCCAAAGTGTGGGCTCTCCATTGCGACTCTCATCACTACAATTATGGAGCATCGAGAGTCACTCATCAGCCATACACATACTACATCACATGTAACTTTGGTCCCATAGGTCATATTTGACCTCCGAGGACGATAATAAAATCTATCTATCTCTCTCTCTCTCTCTCTCTCTCTCTCTCTCTCTCTCTCTCTCTCTCTCTCTCTCTCTCTCTCTCTCTCTCTCTCTCTCTCTTTCTCGTGTTTTTAAAAAGAGTGCCTCAGCTTAGCCTTGAGCTGGTTGAGAAAACAAATCAACCAATTGAAGAGAGGGGAGAAGGAGAAAACCCACTTAAAATTTTTAAGAAAATAGAGTTAAATTGCAAAAAATGCCACTTGTTTTGTAACCTTTTCTCTTTGAATCTATCCTAAAAGGAATTTTGTATGTTTGTGAGATTAATTTTTCTCGAACACTACCTCACTCCCCCCCCCCCTCTCTCTCTCTCTCTCTCTCTCTCTCTCTCATACCCACCTTCTCCTCGAGCTTGAGCCCACCTTCTTCTCTCGTCCCCACTTTCTCCTTGAGCTTGAGCCCACCTTCTTCTCTTGTACCCAACTTCTCCTCGAGCTTGATCCCACTTTCTCCTTGACCTAAAGAGAGAGAGATAGAGAGAGAGAAACTCTCATACCCACCTTCTCCTCATGCTTGAACCCACCTTCTTCTCTCATACCCACCTTCTCCTCAAGCTTGAGCCCACCTTCTCCTTGACCTAAAGCTCTCTCGTACGCACCTTCTCCTCGAGCTTGAGCCCACCTTCTTCTCTCGTACCCACCTTCTCCTCGATCTTGAGCCCACCTTCTGCTTGACCTAAAGAGTGAGAGATAGAGAGAGAGACTCTCATGCCCACGTTCTCTTGGAGCTTGAGCCCACCTTCTTCTCTCGTATCCACCTTCTCCTGGAGCTTGAACCCACCTTCTCCTTGACGTAGAGAGAGAGAGAGAGAGAGAGAGAGAGAGAGAGAGAGAAGGGGGAAAGTGGGGGGGGGGGGGGGGGGGGGGGGGGGGCTTGCTCGCTTGCAATATCCGACAAAAGCGACATGCTTTGATCCCATACCTGCAAGAGAGCCTACTTTTTGTGTCTCCCAATGAATGCTACTATCAAGTTTGTGGTAGTGTGCAAGTGATAAAGTGCAATGATGGTGGTGCCTTTTTTTTTCACACAACAATATTGAAAAGCTTATAGATTCTTACGGATGTTAATCAATGAAATAAAATAGCTTGCAACAAAGTCCTCTACAAATTATACAAGATGACATGCTAATATCAAGTGATTCTACAAATCTAATACATTATAATTACATCACCAAAAAATTAATAAATCACTTAGATGAGTTTAAAGGTATGCTAAACAGAAAACTAGCTATCAATCAAAACACATTTATGATAAAATAATGAACAAAGTGGAGGCTTACATATCATAAATGGAGCTCTTGGATCACAAATTAATAATCATATTATAAGATATATAGTATATACCCTTATAAAAATGAAGAATAAATTATTTTAGCAGCAGCAATAGGTCCATCAACAATGGGAATAAGTAGGTTATATAGAATCGCACATTACCAATTTGGATTATTTAAAATGACATATATAGCTCATTATTAATGTGGACTGATGAAAGTTATTGCAATATCACAATGCAAGCTTGATAATTATAGTGAGATATCTATGATGACATTTAGCATAGCATCGAACATCATAATCATGCAAATATGTGAAGGTACTATTTTGCAACCAAAAGGTACTATTAGTTAGAGATCTAGATTAATTTTCACCACGCCGTAATTACAAATTGAAATAACCTATTTGTCAAGTTTGTCATATTACAAATTTTGGATTTAAAAAAAAAACATTATACACATTAACAAAGTTCAATTTATCAAGAGTGGGAACCTAACTTTAGTGATTTCTTAACCATTATTTAAATAAGAAAATCTACATTAGAACAAATCAATCATTACATAGGTCATATAATCGGTAATAAACAAAAATCTATTAAATTTATTGAATTTATTAATGCAAACACAAGTATCATTTTTACTTACTTGATTGCTACACAATAAGATAACAATTACATGTTATATAAGTAATATTATTAATACGGATATTTATAAAATAGATGTTAATTATTGCATACATGAACAACATAGAACTTAATAAAAAAAGATAGAAGATCCAAAATCTTATAATATAACAAAACTAGCAATTGGTGCAAAAGTCATGCTCATACATATCATTGACTTTAATATTGGAGCAATCAATGGTGCAATAGGAACAAATGTATCTAGAAAATATCATTATACATCTAAACTAATGATTACTACCATATATATTCTTTTGATTTTAACTAATCAGATTATTTTTATTAAACGATTGAAACAAAAAAAAATATTTTAAAATAAATAATACTATTAAACTAGTTTCCCTCTTAGATTAGCATACTCAATTACCAATCACAAATGGGTAGCAATCAAAAATTCATTCAGATCTATATTTGTTTATGTAATGTTATCACAAAATACAATAAGAAATAGCATAAGGATATTAAACACATTTTAACAAGATGATTTTGAACTTGTGCCTCAATTTCAATAACAAAATACGTATCAAACAACACACATATTTACAAAAAAAATAGAATTTAAAAAAAAATCTATAACAAAAAAGATAATACAATGGGATCAAGTAATGAGAAAATTACTTCATATTTTGCTCGTTCTCTATAAATGCTATATCAAAACAAAACAATAACAAAATACGTATCAAACAACACACATATTTACAAAAAAAAAAGAATTTTAAAAAAAATCTATAACAAAAAAGATAATACAATGGGATTAAGTAATGAGAAAATTACTTCATATTTTGCTCGTTCTCTATAAATGCTACTAAATTATTTTAAAATAAATAATACTATTAAACTAGTTTCCCTCTTAGATTAGCATACTCAATTACCAATCACAAATGGGTAGCAATCAAAAATTCATTCAGATCTATATTTGTTTATGTAATGTTATCACAAAATACAATAAGAAATAGCATAAGGATATTAAACACATTTTAACAAGATGATTTTGAACTTGTGCCTCAATTTCAATAACAAAATACGTATCAAACAACACACATATTTACAAAAAAAATAGAATTTAAAAAAAAATCTATAACAAAAAAGATAATACAATGGGATCAAGTAATGAGAAAATTACTTCATATTTTGCTCGTTCTCTATAAATGCTATATCAAAACAAAACAATAACTATACTGTTATTTTGTTTGATAGCTTTTCGAGCAAATTATTAGAAAGGCACAAGCTGAATAAGAAAAAGAAGACAAACAACCTCAAGAAAAAAATAAAATATTTCACCTTTCTGATTCAAACTAATTGCAACTAGAGTAGGGTATGAACCCATGGAGTATATAGAGGGTTTTGAGAATAAATAAAAATTATGGGAGTTTATGGGTGGATGTAAAAAACATCTAAATCAATGGTCAACCAAGCATACAAATGGTGATATTCTTGTTGACGATAATAAATATTTTACAATTGTACAAATATAATCATTTTTGTATCACCACAAATACAATATTACAATTCTAAAATATTAATATTTTAAACTCTATAATACACATTTGACAACATACGCTATGCTTTAGAATAGATATAAAACATACAACTATAAACTTCATCCAATTTTTTCTCAGTACATTGCAAGCTTTACAAAATACATAATCAAATATCAAGCAACAATGCATGTGTTTTTAAAATATAAATGACTAATATAAAAGCACAAATGATCCTTGACAATTACACATAAGGAATCTCATCCTATCGTACAATCATATTGTACTTTGGAAACAATATCAATGTACAAAAAATTATAGACACCATTAGAAAAAATAGGACACATTATCAAAATAAATTTTGAAGAACATTACAAAACGATACAAGTCCACCTCTTTGATTAGAGATACTTTATTTCCTAGATTGAGGATAGTCTCGTAGATTAAAGATGTCCTTTTTTCTTGGATTGGAGTGTGTTAGAGTTGTTAAATTTCATAATCTAAACCCCAAGGGAAGGGTTTTAGGTTTATGGGCTTTATCCTATGTTTGCATGTAACACCTCTTCTCTACTGGTATGGATGCTTAGGTGGCATGGAATCATATGGTAGCATGTCAAAAAGACACCTAAGTATGTAGGTACCCATGAGGAGTTGAGGTTTGGAGCCAGCTTTGGAGTGATATTTTTTTAGATATTGCTCAAATGACCAAATCTAGAAAGAAGGATCACTACAAAAAGCCTGCTTCACAAAGCTTGCTCCGAAAAGAGCTGTTGAGCGAGCTCCTTCTCTCTCCATCTCTCCTACCTCTATCTTCTCTCTTTCACTCCCCTTGTACCTCTTGCTACCTCTCTCTATCTCTATTTCTCTCTATCTCCCATTCCTTCAATCTCTCTCTCTCTCTCTCTCTCTCTCTCTCTCTCTCTCTCTCTCTCTCTCTCTCTCTCTCTCTCTCTCTCTCTCTCTCTCTCTCTCTCTCTCTTTCTCTCTCTCTCTCTCTCTCTCTCTCTCTCTCTCTCTCTCCCCCCCCCCTCTCTCTCTCGGAAATACTCTCTTATATTACAATTTATTAATGTACATGTATGTATTTTTTATTACAGAGCATCCATATAGGGTTTCATATGCCCTTGCATAGCTTTAGGCAATGAAGGAAAGTCCAAGCAATTTATTTTTTAACATTCCCCATGGAAATCAAATAACCCCCATTATTGTATCAAACACTGCCGCATTCTTAGCTTGCCATATGAAAGAAAGCATCCATATTCTGATGTACAAAAGACATAATTGAACGCCAACAACCTCTGACTTGACTAGTCCCAAAGAGCAGCTTAAATTTATTTGTTTTAACCTGCGAACACATCATACAGTAGTCAGAAAGAGCATTCCACCTGACCTTTACTTGATGAAATTCAAGAAAAAGATGTTTCATGCTTTCAAGTTCGTTGCATCTGATACAACGGCCATTCATTAAATTTTTCCTTTGCCAAAAGTTCTCCAATGGGAATGGTGCAACTGAAAATTCTCCATACAAACACTTTGTGTTTAATGGCACAATGAGCAGTCCAAATATCACTGAACCTCTACAACCACCACTATGTACTATAACTTGTCCCCCAAATTCTATTACATCTGATATGGATTGTTGATTTTGGAAGGAGCAATTGGTAGAAAGACCATGTATGAGAAGTCCACCAGTTAGCTGAGGAATTTGGGTAGCTCCCAATCTCTGAATCTTTGAGTAGTGTCTTTGCTACATGGGATCTGAAGGTTGAGGACACATGCTGATAGCAGTCCCCATGGCACTCTAAATTCATTTCCCAGTCTGTAGAGTCTCCTAGCTAGCAAAAAGGCAACCAAATTTCTATTAAAGTCCACAACTTGATCTATGGAACTGACCCCCCTTTTAAACATGGTAAGAGCTTTCCTACCTAGAAACAAAGTAGGAGGTTTCTTGAAAACAAAGATCCAAAAGCATGATTCATCACCCAATGAAATGCTAGTGTACCTGACTGTACCAACCCATACTAGTTTTCACAAACATATTTCGAAGATTTAACAAGCAGATTTTCTGTTTGACCCCACAATTTAATAGGAGCATTCGTAAATAGTTTACCCCACAAATCCATATCCCAATGGCCATGCAAATACACAATAGACTTATCAATCAAATACCACAGTAAACGGGACCAACATTTATCAGATGCCAACATATGTTTCAATAGAGTAGCTCTTCTAGCAAGCATATGCAATTTCAAGTTCAAGATACCTAATCCACCCATGTATGCAGGTTCAAAAACTAAATCCCAAGATAACCAGGCTTTGTGGAAAGACCCCCATAGAAATTTCAAGTCTTGAGCAATGTAGTATCAAACCAGTCAAGAAGTGTTAAAAAAAACAACAGACAAGGTATCAAAATATCTTGTAAAATCCTAACTTTGACATGAAATGGCCACTCATCACAATACCATTCAACAACTTTAGAACACACTCTTTGCTCTACCCAAGTAGTCAACTATTTGTCTGATACATCCACCTCAACTGGGTATCCTAAGTGTCTGAAGATTGTACCCCTAGCTATCCTTTTGCCCCTCCAAATGAGAGAGTTGAAATTATCTATTGATACATCTATCAAGCTAGATTTCCCAAGGCTAATTTCAAGACCAACAACTAGAGAATATACACTGAGATGATTCATGCATTTTCTAATATTTGCATTATCTTCTTGTAAAAAGGTAATAGTATCATCTGCAAAGCCTAGAGCAACCACTTGTTCCTACCGTATTTGAAGTCCTTTCAAATTGCCAGCATTGGCTTGAGCAGCTAAGAAGCAAAAATAAAGAATGAGTTGTTTCAACAAACAATAATGGACTGAGAGGACACCCCTGCCTTACAGATCTGCTGACATTAACATCATCAGAAAGCCTACCATTAAGCAACACTTGCGATATTGCACCCTCCCCTAGCATCATAATACATTAAGCCATTTTTCACGAGATCCCAATTTAGTCATGACCTAAATCACAAAGTCCCATATAATTGAGTCAAAAGCTTTGGCAAAGTCCAGTTGCAGTAGTACCACTTTTTGGTTTGTTTTCTTAATGCTTGCTTCAATTCCAAAAATGACAGTCAATATGTTATCTAATATGGATCTCCCCCCAATAAAACTAGACTGGGCCTCATGCACATGTTTCCTCAAGAAGGGAGAATTATAATTTCTATTGCTTTGGCCAGTAGTTTGTACAGAATGACCATCATGGTTATAGGTCTCCAATTTGATAAAAGGTCAGGAAATGTCTTCTTGGGTACAACTTGATGAGTCTCTGTTTCAGTATTGGATCCATACATTGGGATTTCCATATGTGATTATTCATTGATACTATCAACAATTTCAGCTTATTCCAGAATACCAACACAAACTCCTTTGTCAATCCACATGCCCCTGGGGTCTTGTTATTTCCCAAATTTTTGAGGGCCCAAAGCAATTCTTTTTCCTCAAATGGAGCTTCCATTCTTTTATCATTATGCTCCTCAATACATGGATCCACTACTAAAAGCATTAACTCAATAGATTGTTGCCTCTCAAAAGACATATCCACATGTTTATTTAGAATGTTTTCAAAGTGTTCTTTACAGTCTTGCATGACTGCCTGAGGATCAGAGATGGTGTGGCCATCCTCTTTAACAATGTGGTGTATGCATTCCCTAGTATGCTTTGACTGCAACTTTTTGAAGAAAAGTTTGGAGGAGCAATGCACATCTCTGAGCTCTTGCTGTCTACATAGAAACCTTGCTTTGCTAGCCAACTCAGATTCATATCTCTTAAGCACTTGTCTAGTGGATTTAAGGCCCTCAATATCTCTTTCCCTTAGTTGAGATACATCCCTTTCCATAATTTGCACTATAACTTTCTTAGCCTACATCACCTCTTGTTTTTTCCCTCTAGCTACATGCTTGCCAACTTGTCTAATACATTGTTGCATCTTGGAATAGAAGTACAACCATGTGCGGCACAGGCCTATTTTACCCAAGCAAGCCAGTGAGTTAGCTAAAGCATTGTGAATTGCATGATGAAACATATCATTCTACAACAGAGTATTATTTACCATCAAAGGCCTACTAGCACACACATGCTTAAAAGCCTGAAAATCAATATTAGTCAAAGGCCTACTGGCACCCACATCTCGGGTGAAAGTGGCACAACTCTCCCTGATATTATGAGTGGCAACAGTTTTCTCCTTTGACAAAAAGTCTATTGGTCGCTATTGCACAAAGTGAACATATAGCATTTTTGCAAAATAAAACGCACAATCTGCATTGTGCAGTGGATGGCCATAAACTTTCAAGTAGATCCTCTCAGCATTTTGTTTGATCGCATCGTGGAGGTATTTAGATACCTTCCATCTTCCTTTCTTGATCTCTGCGTCCTCACATGGACATATTGTTTTGATCATGTCCTTTGTCACTTCTTTATTGATCTCTTTCCATTGCATGTGGTTTGAATTTGCCCATTTTGAGAGTCGTCGAGGCGTCGCTTGCTGTGCCGACATACCGCCGCTAGAGACTTCATGTGCTAAAATACATTAGCAACCGCTTGTTGTTGATCATCATGCACTGATTGGGTGCCACGAACTTGTCCATCATCGGCCATTTTCTCTTGGAGTTGCAATGTACAAATATACAAATATTCAATATCATTGGCAAATATATATTCTCGCAATTCAACAGTATCACAGATGCACAAGGTAGCAACTTCTCGTCCACTACATAAGACGTCATAGCCGACTAAATCAAATCACAGTCGATGCAACTAAACAAAATCACAATTTTTGGACCCAATTGAATCACAAGAAAATTTTGAAATACCCCATATAACACGACAAATTTGAAATTACTAAAGATAATTGACTCAAGGAGGTGAACCACTCCAAACTAAATAATACACTTCAATAAAAATAGAATACCCTGGACAAGACAGATGTATATCATAAAAATATTTAGATCGGATAAAAAGATGATGCAAGTTCAATAAGGGGACGTTGGACAAGGTTAGGGTCTATCTTTAAATGTTCTTGGAAAAATATCAAAATGTCAGATGCATTTCTTCTTTGTTCCCGCTCTTTTAACTTCATCCAACAATCTACTTTAATATGAATGGCCCTCATAACATCTTGGTCTGGGTGGTAAAAAACTTCTGCTGGAAAATAACATTTTCTGGCTGCACTCCAAAAATCTACCAGCATGTTGAATAGATAACCCGATGCATAAATGTCACTCATTTTTGTGCATGCATCTGTACACCATGAATCGTATAGTCCTAGAGCAATCCACGGTCGCTTAGCCATCTCTGCATCCTTTACTCTCTGTGCCTCCAAAACTACAGAGTCCGACTGTGCGCTTGGATGTAGATAATTAATTGACACGCGCTTAGCTGGCATTTTGAGCATCATTCCCCAATCAATGATGTCTGTTAGGAAATAAGACGTAGCTAAATAGATAATTGAGTAGATTACTTAATGGAGAGAGACAGATTTATATACACGAGATTATAGAGTAGAGAGAGAGAGAGAGAGAGAGAGAGAGAGAGAGAGAGTACACACGATATACGTGGTTCACCCAATGTGGGCTACGTCCACGGGAAAGCAGCCACTCAATGGCTTTAGTACTTCAAAACAAGAAGTAGTTTACAAAGGGATTATACCCTTAATGGAGCTCCCTCCTTGCTTCCCTCTCACCACCTCACACTCACCTTGTTGCATCAACTTCACACTATGAAATGTGTGTAGAAATGGCCTCCTTTTATAGGACAAAAGGGCTGCCCTCTCTTATAAGAGACAGCCATGTGTAGCCACCCTTGTGCGAATAAGTCCAAATCGGACCCTCCAATCCGCCCATGTGTGGCCGCCCTTGAGAAGACAAGTCCGCTTTTGAATTCGGCCACCGGCCACCGGCCATTGACTTCCGACCACCGGCCACCGGCCAACCGACCGGTTGTTTTCCGACCACTTTCCGGCCATAATATTCCGGCGAAAAAGAATATTCCGGAGAAAAAAAAGTCCCAGGGGCCTCCGCCCCCGAGGCCTTAAAAGTTGCCCCTGATTCTTGTCTGTGAAAATTTTGGTTTCCGGTGAGTGATTTTCCTTCACGCACGATGGCTTCTCCTCATAATGGGGGCCTTACAAATGTGCGCTTTTACCACAGAAAATTACAAGGGTAAATCAGGCTCCATACTTAACAATCTCCCACTTGGAGACTGATCTCCAAACCAAACCTGTGACTGCTTTCCATTTTGGCTTCTTATCCTTGAATGCGGATTGAAGATGAGCAAAAGCTCAACTTCTCCTTGTTGACCACCTTTGTAAACATGTCTGCAGGATTTTCACTTGTATGCACCTTTCCTAGCTTTAGTTGTCCCTCTTCCAAAAGAGTGCGTATGAAGTGATATCTCACCTCAATGTGCTTTGTCCTTAAATGAAAGGCTAAGTTCTTCGCAAGATGGATAGCGCTTTGGCTATCACTGTACAAGACACAATTGTCTTCTTTGAATCCAAGCTCTTCTAAGAATCTGTGAAGCCACAAAATTTCTTTGCTTGCCTCTGTCATTGCTACATACTCTGCTTCTGTGGTAGAAAGTGAAACCACTTTCTGCAGCTTTGAAGCCCAGCTTACTGCTGTGCCTCCAACCGTGAACACATAGCCAGTAGTGCTCCTTCGAGTATCTTTGTCACCTGCCATATCCGCATCAGCATACCCTTCTAGAAAAATATCAGTTCCTCCAAAATACAAAGCATTTGTTGTTGTCCCTTTTAGATACCTAAGTATCCACTTCACAGCTTGCCAATGCTCTTTACCTGGGTTGTCCATGAACCTACTCACAACTCCCACTGCATGTGCAATGTCTGGCCTTGTCCAGACCATAGCATACATTAGAGAACCTACCGTTGCAGCATATGGAACTTTAGACATATAGGCTATCTCCTCTTGTGTCTTTGGACACATACCCTTTGTTAGTTTAAAATGACCAGCCAAAGGTGTAGAAACTGGTTTTGCATTTTGCATTGCAAACCTTTCTAGTATCTTCTTGATGTAATCTTCTTGAGATAGCTTTATTGTCTTCTTCGTCCTGTCCCTTGATATTTTCATACCAAGTATCCTCTTTGCAGCACCTAAATCTTTCATTGAAAAAGATTTGGACAGCTCCTCTTTTAGGTCTTTGATGTCCTGCATGTTAGCACTTGCAATCAACATGTCATCAACATACAACATTAGGAAGATGAATTTTCCATCTCCCAAATTCTCTGTGTAGACGCAGTGATCCGAGTTGCATCTTGTGAATCCATGATCCAACATCCATCAATCAAACTTCAAGTACCATTGTCTTGATGCTTGCTTTAAACCATACAAGCTCTTCTTTAATCTGCAAACCATTTTCTCCTTACCTTTTACTTCATACCCCTTTGGTTGAAGCATGTAGATTTCCTCCTCTAAGTCACCGTGAGGGAATGCCATATTTACATCCATTTGCTCGAGATTTAGATCATGAACAGCCTAATTGAGTTCATTTTTACAACAGGAGAAAATATTTCATTGAAGTCAATACCTTTCTTTTGAGAAAAACCTTTTACCACAAGCCTAGACTTGTACCTTTTCTTCCCACCTTCTTCTTCCTTTAGCTTGTACACCCATTTGTTTTGAAGTGCCCGCTTACCTTTAGGCAACTCAACCAACTCCCATGTTTGGTTGCGATGTAGTGAGTCCATCTCCACTTGCATGCTCTTCGTCCATTCTTCTTTGGATTCATGTTGCATAGATTCTTCATATGATTCCGGCTCTCCAGAATCTGAGATCAAGAGATGGTTGAAGGAAGGAACAAACCTTTCTGGAGGTCTACTTGCTCTTGTAGATCTTCGGGGAATAGGTTGAAGCTCCTCATTTGGTTGACGTTGTTGCACATTATCACTGTTTGCAGTCCTTGAGTCTTCACCGTCCTCAAGCTCCATGTACTCATCACCTGTTTCTTTTGTTTGTTTTCTTTCCAAGTAATCTTTGTACATATTTTGTTCGTTAAAAATTACATCCCTACTCCTTAATATTTTACCATCTTCAGGATTCCATAGACGATATCCAAAGTCTCCTTCTCCATAGCCAATGAAGAAACACTTTTTGGACTTTGCATCTAACTTTGATCTTAGGATTCTTTCTATGTGCATGAAAGCCTCACACCCAAACACTTTGAGAAATGCATAATTCACCGGTTTACCTATCCATGCCTCTTCTGGACTCCCCCATCCAATGCCGTTGAGGGTGACCGATTGATTAAGTACACAGACGTACTTACAGCTTCCACCCAAAGCTCAAGCGGTAGGCCTTCATGTAGCCGCATGCTTCGTGCTCGTTCCATGATTGTCTTGTTCATCCTTTCCGAAATCCGATTTTGTTGAGGTGTCCTTGGGGTTGTCCTTTGCCTTAGAATGCAATTGCTAGCACAAAAGCTTGGCTGCAATATTCGCCTCCATTGTCGGATCTGAGGCATTTAACCTTGGTACCTGTTTCATTCTCCACAAAGGCTTTCTACCTTTGAAATATGGAAAATACATCGGATTTATTCTTCATGACATAAACCCATGTTTTTCTAGTCGCATCGTCTATGAATGTTACATAGTACAATGAGCCACCAAGTGATGGTGTACTTGCAGGACCCCAAACATCAGAATGAACCAACTCAAGTTTTTTATTTTTTCTTTCATTTCCTAATTTTTGAAATTTTACCCTCTTTTATTTACCATAAACACAATCTTCACAGAACTCTAAGTCCGCTTCTTTCAAACCTGTCAACTTCTGTAGTTGCTGCACAAGCTGAAGGTTGCGTGCTAACAGTACACAAGTAAAGTGTACCGACTTTTTCACCCTTGGCAACCACCAAAGATCCCTTTGAGATCTTCCACCGTTTGTTTCTGAATGCAATGTTGTGACCTTCATCGTCCAATTTTCCTGTAGAGATCAAATTTTTGCGAAGAGAAGGAACATGCCTAACATCTTTAAGCTTCCATTCATTTCCGTTAGCAGTTTTGACAGAAATTGTACCTTTGCCGACAATCTCACAAGATTCATCATCTCCCAAGTATACATACCCAAAATTACCTTTGGTGTAGTCTTGGAAATGTTGCTTGTGTGGTGTCGCATGGAATGAAGCCCCGGAATCTACTATCCAGGAATTAGACACATTGTCTAATGAGAGAATTAGAGCATCTTGCTCTACTTTACCTGCCACATTGGCCTTCGATGTTGGCTTGTTGTCTTGAGACTCTGTCTCCTTCTTCTTCTTGGACCAACAATCCTTCTTGACGTGGCCCTTCTTGCCGCAGTTCCAACATTCAAGAATTGACTTTGTGCGTGACTTGCTCTGCCTTGAGTGATCACGACCCTTTTGGTTTTTGAACCTCTCCTTAAGCCTTCCTCTTGTTTCCATTGATAGTGCAGCACTTGATGATTCTCCTGTGCTTCTCCTTCGCATTTCCTCGCTTAGGAGAACACCCAAAACATCATCAAACTTAAGAGTATTTGTGCCAGAGATAGAATTACTTACAGCCATCACAAGGCTGTCCCAACTATCCGGTAGAGATGATAGTATAAGGAGAGCTCGCACTTCATCATCGAAATTGATTTTCACTGATTGAAGCTGACTTATGTTTGTGTTAAAGTCATTTAGGTGTTCTGCAACTGAACCATTCTCTGCCATCTTTAGATTGAACAAGCGCTTCATAAAAAATACCTTATTGGATGCCGATGGTTTCTCGTAGAAGTCGTCAAGTGACTTCATCAAGTCCTCCGTGGTCTTCATCTCCGAAACATTGAAGGCCACCGTTGACGCCAAGCTTAACCGGATTGTTCCCAGTGCCTTTCGATCAAGGACAATCCATGCTTCATCTGCCATTGTTGCGGGCTTCTTCGCAAGACCGCCTAGTGGCAAATAGAGGTCCTTCTGGTAGAGATAGTCTTCAATCTGCATCTTCCAATGTTGGTAGTTTTTTCCATTGAACTTCTCAATCTTGAGCTTCCCTTCCTCCGCCATAACTCCCACTCAATTCAAGGAATCCTTTCCTTGAGATAATTTAGCTACGAGAAAACCTTGCTCTGATACAAGTTGTTAGGAAATAAGACGTAGCTAAATAGATAATTGAGTAGATTACTTAATGGAGAGAGACAGATTTATATACACGAGATTATAGAGTAGAGAGAGAGAGAGAGAGAGAGAGAGAGAGAGTACACACGATATACGTGGTTCACCCAATGTGGGCTACGTCCACGGGAAAGCAGCCACTCAATGGCTTTAGTAATTCAAAACAAGAAGTAGTTTACAAAGGGATTATACCCTTAATGGAGCTCTTGCCTTGCTTCACTCTCACCACCTCACACTCACCTTGTTGCATCAACTTCACACTATGAAATGTGTGTAGAAATGGCCTCCTTTTATAGGCCAAAAGGGCTGCCCTCTCTTATGAGAGATAGCCATGTGTAGCCGCCCTTGTGCGAATAAGTCCAAACGGACCCTCCAATCCGCCCATGTGTGGCCGCCCTTGAGAAGAAAAGTCCGCTTTTGAATTCGGCCACCGGCCACTGGCCATTGACTTCCGACCACCGGCCACCGGCCATTGACTTTCGACCACCGGCCAACCGACCGGTTGTTTTCCGACCACTTTCCGGCCGCCGTCCGGCCATAATATTCCAGAGAAAAAGAGTATTCCGGTGAAAAAAAAGTCTCGGAGGCCTCCGCCCCCGAGGCCTTTAAAGTTGCCCCTGATTCTTGTCCGTGAAAATTTTGGTTTCCGGTGAGTGATTTTCCTTCACGCACGATGGCTTCTCCTCATAATGGGGGCCTTACAAATGTGCGCTTTTACCACACAAAATTACAAGGGTAAATCAGGCTCCATACTTAACATGTACCTTCTACCAAGGCCTCGTGAAGGATGCCAACAAGATGAGCACACTTGGCATTCAAGGCCGTGCGCATGATTGTGCCGGTGCCGCTCGCATCTAATCAACCTCCAAACGCTACTTGCATATCTTGGGCCATCTTGAATCTCTTGGGTAAGGCTGCTTGGTCCTGCGCTTTCACATGCTTCATCTTTACCTTCTGTTCCTCCCACAATTTATCCCAGAGCTCTAATTTTGACATGTCACAGGCAAGAGGGGTATCTTCCTTTAAGCCTCCACAACATACTTTCATATTGCCCAACACTGTCCTAACCTTGTGGTGGGGGTAGAATTCTTGAATCTCAGCTGGAATTAGCAACTCATATTGGCCTTCAACTCGTAGTGTGCACTCTGTGTTCTCCCATATAGCCACTTTCACTAATATGTTGTATGCGACCATCTGCACATGATGATATTGCTAAAATACATTTTTTTTGAATGGCACACATAATACTTTTCTTTTGATCTGGCGTCATTTTTGTACTGGACAATAAAAAACAGCATATCAAATACAAATTTATGGTTGCACACTACACTAACACTCTCACACTATTTCAGGCAAACCCTCAACCATGACTTCAGACTTTAAGAAATGTGCATGGAAATATTGATAAAAATTGAAAACAATCTTCACTTTAAACTGCAGTCTGTTACACGTGTAAAATGCAGAGCAAACGTGTTTTATAAGAGCTTCATCCAGATCAAACAATACATGTTAACAATCTGGAACAATTCAGCACACATCGACTTAAAGACTTCAAAATATTCATCAAGATTGTATTTATTCAGGTTGATAATCATTTTGACTTTAAATGGTACGTTTGATCGTGTAAAATACAATAAATATGTCATTCCTAATAAAATTGTCCAGATCTTACAAAACATGTTAAAAATCTAAAACAATTCAAAGCCTCTTGGAAGATACATGGATCGTGATGTTTATTTTAGCACATTTAAAACATTGGAAGTATACAAATCAAGCTAGGAAATTGCAAAGAATGTCTTACTCTTTATAATGATAGAAATAAATATTTAACATGCAAATTGTATTCACACTCTTTTTTACTTAGAATTTATGTAAATGTAGTATTTAAAATAGCGATGATGATTGATGCTCTTTTAAAAGATTCAAACGAATACATGCAAATTGTATAAAAATTCTTTTTTACACAAAATTTATGTAAATGTAGCGATGGTGCTTGAGGTCCTTTAAAAAGATAAAAATGAATATTTAACATGCAAATTGTGTGCAAATACTTTTTTGCGTATAATTTATGTAAATGTAGCATTTAAAATAGCGATGATTGATGAATAAATCATTCTTTTGAATATGATTAGCTAATATATAATTTCATAAGAACATTTGAAAACAACAAAATTAAACAATTCAAACATTTGTATATGAAATACTCTTCATAGCCGCTTTATCAACCAAGTATTTTATATACTTTATACTTAAAAAATAATTGCACATGCACATACAAAATATATGACGTTTCTACGGTTGGGTTAAAGACCTGAACACCATATTTATGCAAAAACAAATTCTTCTAACAAACGACACTCAATTAGCCGCGTTACCGATCGAGTGCCACCTGAATCTAAGGAGAAATAATTGATTGCATACGAGCATCATATAGCCGCGTTACCGATCGATGCCCATATGTTTTTTGGGAAAGGAGAAGGAAAGTTGACTTACCATAAGGATACAAGATTCACCGCGTTACCGACGTAGTACCCAGACAATAATCCAATACTTACCACAAGCACAAGGAAAGTTGACTTACCATAAGGATACAAGATCCACCGCGTTACCGGTGTAGTACCCAGACAATAATCCAATACTTACCACAAGGACACCATCTTCCCCGCGTCACCAAGGTGATGCCCACGTGGTAAGCAGTAGAACAGCTTACGCACACACTCCCATTGTGTGGTAAGGTACCTTATGACTGTCGTGCAATACGACAAAAGACACACTACCACACAACGTATACACACACACAACACATACCCGGGTCGTCTGGTCAGGTACTCCGCTACTGCCGTGCACTGTGACCTAGAGCACGCTCTTACACAACCCCCTCTCTCCTCTCTCCTCTCGACGTACCTACAAAGGTGGTCTCTCTCTCTCTCTCTCTCTCTCTCTCTCTCTCTCTCTCTCTCTCTCTCTCTCTCTCTCTCTCTCTCTCTCTCTCTCTCTCTCTATCTATCTCTCTGCACATAACTCAAAGAATAACGCCTAGCGGGCTGATTAGGGCCGTTTATATATAATTATGCGGGCCCACCGGGCTTTATAGTTTTCTCGGCAGGCCCGCAGGGAAAATACAAAACCCCAACAGGATTTTAGTGGGTTTCCAGGTCGCCCTTGACCGGATTCTTTGTGATCATGTTAAGTGTAATCATGTAAATGTGTTAATAAGACCTTGTGATCACACAAAATTTGTGGTAATTACATAAAATATTAAATACCTGAACTTTTGAAATGTACTGCTTCTGTTAAGTATCTACAGCTAGACCCTTTCAAATCTTGGATTATTTTCTGCTATGAAATGCAGCACTGTATTAAAGAAAATGGTAAATTGTTTGAACCACAAAAAAGACAAAATTTGGAAAAACTGAACTAGAGATTGATTCCCTTGCTTAAAAAAGTGCATACTGGTCAAGTTACTGTGCAAATATGTAAGGAGATTGAGGACATAAGGGGCACCCTTCTCTCAACAGCTAAAAAGGAGGTAGCCAAAGCAAGATTCAAATGTAGAGTCATAGAATGTGTCTGATGTAAAGGATACTTCTAAGGGGCTCTTCAAGACATTGAAAGCTAAACATAATAGAGAGGCTAGAACTAAACTGGTAATAGAGGAGGGTTTTGAAGTCACTGACAACCAGAGCATTATGCAGAGTTGTGTGGATCATTTTGACAGTATCTTGGATAAAGCTGTTGAGATTTTAAAGGAAAGGAATGAAACTATTGATGTAATGTTGAGCTCTATTGATAGAGGTATTGCCAATTGTGATGCCCAAAAACTTGAAAATGGCTTTGAGGAATTGGAAATTCATTACATTGCCATCAAATTGGGGAATGAAAAATCCCCTGGTGCTTGTGGTTTGTCCAAAGAATTATTGCTTTGCTTTTGGTCCCATATTAAAGATATGGTGGTGTAAGCTATTAATGTCATCTAGGCATCACCGCACATGGAAAATACTCCTAAAGAGGGGATTATCAAGCTTATCCCCCCAAAAAATAAATTTGTCTTGTCTCAGTGGAGACCCAAATTTAGGATGGGGTTGCTGTATAAGGTTTTGGCTAAGTCAGTGGCTATCAGACTGTCTCCTCTGTTAAGGAAGCATATCCATATGAACCAAACTGGTTTTATTGGAGATAGGCCTACTCAGGACAATATTATGGTTGTACAATTGGGAATAGAATATGCACTAAAAAAATTTCAAAATATTGTTATGCTGCAATTAGACTATGCTAAAGCTTTTCACATTGTAGCCTGGACTTTATTCATGCTATCATGGTTAAGCTGGGGTTTGGGGCAAAAATGAGTGCATCCATTTTTTTCTAGGAAAACATGTAGCTTCAAGGATTATTGTTAATGTCAGGCTATTACCATATACATGTGGTATTGATGTGTGTGAACACACTACGACCACTGGGGCATTTTTTCCCTCTTTAGGAGTTTTTTTTTCCCTGTGCATTGTATATACGCCCATCACTCTAGGGCTATCTATCTTTTCATTGCACACTAATTAATACACTCTTTGCTGTGTGCCTTGAGCTTCCTTCATCTTCTCCAAGCTGTGTGTGTTTTCCTACAACCCTAATTCCTACAATTGGTATCAGAGCAGGTTGCATCCTCCCGGGCTTACTCGCCAACAGCTCCAGCACACGCCTACTCACTTTGTCCAATTTTTTTGAGCTTTGGCGAGCGTTCGTAGGTCGACAAAAATTTCAAGGGAGCTCTAGAGTGCAGTCTACTAAAATTTTTGATTTGGGCTCATTTCGACCTCCATTTCCAGTACAACCAGGTCTGTAAAGGCAATTTTGTCATTTTGTGTAGATTTTCTTTTAGCACCAATTACTACATAGCAAGTCCCATACAATTTGCAGTGAGTTGTGCTATATAGCACATGCTGGTCTCACTCAGCTTCTCCTTATTTCGGACATTTTTCACATCAAGTGCAGGCATTTTCCATGACTAACAACAACACAGATGTGTTCAAGATGTTTGTTGATGAGGACAGATTGGATGGGGACAATTACCTTATGTGGGATTACATGATGCAACATGTTCTTGTGTTAAAGACCATTTGGAATAATGTGCAGGGCATTGATGTACCTTCTAGTTCTGAGGATGTAGGCGATGTTGAGGATGTTGTAGGTTTTGCTGCAAGGATTACTGCTATTAGAGTTGTTTTGCCTACGGCAGAACAAGCTCATTGGGATGTAAAGGATGCACAAGCTCATCTGTTGATTGCGTTGTCTGTGAAGCGCAACATTCCTCCTCACATTTGTTCAACAAAATCTGAAAAACAGGCTTGGGATATTCTAGTAGGTCTTTATGCAAGCCGCAATGAGACTAAAATTGCTTTGCTTGCATAAAGAGCTAGAATTGAAGATTATGCATGAAAAAGATGATATGGACACTTTCCTTGCTAGTCTTGAGGATATTAATGAGCAACTAATTTCTGTAGGTGAAGTCATTTCAAACAGTTCCCTTATGCAGATTCTTCTTGATGCCTTACCAGATTCTTACTAGACTTTTGCTAGTACTTGGAGAGTTATGACATCCTGAAGTTGTCAAGTTTGATGCATTATGCACATTGTTGTTGCAAGAGTCACTTTCCAAAAAAAACAGAACTAGGTAGCGTGCAGTTGAACAAGCTTTTATTGCTTCTCAAAGAAAAGGTGGTAACATCAATGCAGCCACTTCTTATGGTTCTACTACCAGTGGTAAAACTTATGTTCCTAATGCTTCTGCTGGTAGCAATTCATCTGGAAATTCTGGTGATAAGGGCAAAAAGAAGATGTGTTGCCATTATTGTAAATCTAATGATCACTTGATTAAGCAATGTCCTAAGTTGAAGGCCAAAGAGGCTAAGAAAGAAAGAGGGTGGTTCCACTACAAATGCAGCCATTGTCGAGTCTTTTGTGAAAGGAGACTCTGATGTTGATGTTGATGCATAATGGGCTTTTAGTGTAGAGTGCACTTACAATCCTACTGTCCATGATTCATGCATGTCAGTTGCTACAAATTCACATCTGTGGTATTTCAACAGTGGTGCTACAAAGCACATTACCTCACATCGTGAATTGTTCACCTCTCTTGAGTCTGTCTCTCATGGGAATTCAGTCACTTGTGTCAACCAGGGGGTTGGAAAGTGTGCTTACTAATGCAAATGGCAGTTCTTTCACACTTGTTGATGCACTTTATGTACCTAGGATCAAGAAGAAACTTTTGTATGTATCTGCACTTGGTAGACTTGAACTTGTAGTCAAATTTGTGGATAACAAATGTACAGTTCATAATCTCAGATTTGGTGATGAAATTGTTGCATCTGGCCTTTTGTGCCATGGGCTGTATAAGATCACTTTGTAGGTTAAGTGTGGATAAAATTTTGCAAATACAGTTGTAGATTCAAGGGTTGTTTCAAATGCAAAACTGTGGCATGCACGTTTTGGGCATGTGAATTTTGCCAGTTTGCTGCGTTTGCAGAAATCTGATATGGTTGCTTCTTTGCCACCTCTTGAAGCACCTATCAAACATGTTTGTGAAGGTTGTATTTTGGGTAGATGCAGGTTGCAGCTTGTGCATAGTGATATTTGTGGGCCCATGCAAACTCTGTCCTTGGGCAAATACTTTACTTCCTGACTTTCATTGAAGTCCAAAGTTTTTATGTGCTTCAACAATTTCTGGTTATGGCTGAAAATGTATCGAAACGTACTATGGGCACCCTCCATTCCGAGCAAGGGGGGAGTATATGTATCATGAATTTAATGCATTTTTGGCTAGTCGTGGGGTAAAACACCAATGTATAGTTCCTTATACACCTCAGCAAAATGGTGTTGTTGAGAGGAAAAACAGGTCACTTACAAAAATGGCACGATGTATGGTCAAAACTCAAGCTTTGCCACATTCCTTTTGGCTTGAGGCCATCATGTGTGCCACTTATGTACTAACATGTGTCCTATAAAAGCTTTGTAGTCTATTACTCCATATGAAGCATGGCATGATAGAAAGCCTTCTATTGAGCACATGCGTGTTTTTGCTTGTTTGGCATATTCTTTGGTGCCACAAACACAACGCAAAAAATTGGATGATAAGGTTGTGAAATTTATTTTTTTTGTTTATAGTGCTAAAAGCAAAGGTTACAGGTTGTATCATTCACAAACAAAGCGTATTTTGGTTTCATGGGATGTAGTGTTTTTGAAAGATTCTGTTCAGGAGATAGTAATGTAAGCTCACAGGACATTTATGACCTTTTTTACCTCTTTTCAATAGTGGAAGTTTGAATGTAAATTCCAATGAGGCAAATGTACAACCTATGGGGGTTTCGAAAAATGTTACAAATCAGGCTATTACTGATGCAGATGTACATGATGTACTTGATGAGGAAAGGGCTGAAAATGAGCAGGCTAGAGGTATGTCAAAATGGCTGTTGTATACATTGTGTGATAGTAAATTGGATGCACTTTTGTCTAGTCATATTCGTTCAGGCTTTGGCCATGCATCTTATGCATCAGATTCTTATGATTTGGCTATGTCTAGCTTACATGATGTTGAGGAACCTCTGTCTTTTAATGAAGCACAAAATTCAGAAAATTCGATGGCTGCCATGCAATCAGAATATGATGCACTTATAGAAAGTGACACATGAACTTTATGTGATTTTCCTCCTGGCAAAAAGGCCATTGGTACGAAGTGGGTTTACAAGTTGAAATGCAAGTCGAATGGTGAGATCAATCACCAGCTCGACTTGTTGCAAAGGGTTATGCACATCAAAAATGCATAGATTATGAAGAGACTTTTGCTCCCACTTGTCGTATGACTACTGTGCGGTTTCTGTGTGAATTGGCAGCTCATTTTGGATGGGATGTACATCAATCAAACATTGTTACTGCTTTCTTGAATGGTGATATATTTGAGGAAGTTTATGTAACACAACCTCACGGTTTTGTCAAGAAAGGACAAGAGGACAAAGTGTGCAGATGTAAGAAGGCTTTGTATGGGTTGAAGCACTCTCCTCATGCTTGGTATGAGAAAGATGACACTCATTTCGTCAAACAAGGCTTTCGGAACCATCCAACAGAAAGTACATTGTATGTGAAGCATGAGGGTGATGTACTTCTCATTGTGGTTCTTTATGTAGATGATTTGCTAATCACTGAACCAAATGAGAGACATATTGCTGAATTTAAGGCTGATTTGAATACTTCTTTCAAGATGAAAGATTTGGGACTCTTGCATCATTACTTGGGTATATAGTTTAAGTTGTGTGATGGTGGTATTGCCTTGTGTCAAAAAAGTTACATAGAGACATTGCTATGTAAGTTTGGACTTGAGGATTGCAAACCTATTGGCACTCCCATGGAAACAGGTTTGAAATTGAGTCTTCATGATGTTGGTGATCCTGGAGATGTCACTCTTTGCCCGTTGCCTTATTTATGTAAGCAACACGAGGTCGGATATTCAGTTTGCAGTCTCACAGGTCAGCAAATTTATGCATAGCCCAAGGTCTAAGCATTGGTAGGCTGTCAAGAGGATTTTTCGCTAGCTTAGTGGCACTTTATATCTTGACTTGTTTTATCCCGAGGGGGGATCATTTTCACCAGACTTACACGCTTTTTCGGACTCAAATTGGGATGGTTGTTTTGACACGCAAGTGTCCACAATTGGTTTTTGTTTCAAGCTTGGCATTTCATGTATATCATGGTTGAGCAAGCCTGCACCCTACTGTGGCCACTTCTAGTTGTGAGGGTGAGTATAGACAAGTCTTCACAGCTACGGTTGAGTGTGTATGGCTCAGATGCCTTATGGCTGATTTGGGTGTTGGATAGGACACTGCCAACACTATCTGCACTGACAGTCAACGCGCATTGACAGTTGTGAGGAACCCACTTTTTCATGCTCGCACAAAGCACATTGAGCTACATTATCACTATGTCAGGGAGAGGCTCTCAGTAGGAGAGATCAGCTTGGCTTCCCGGGGGATTCACTGTGTTTTTTCGTACGGTACCACGTGAGTGTACAAGAGGGGGGTTTTTGAATTTTGTACATAAGTGTATACAATAGGGGTAGCCCCTCATTATTTCATACTCGTATCATATACATAAGGGAGGGGGCATCAGGGGGGGGGAGGGAGGGGTATCACATACTATGTATGTGTGTGTGTAATATATATATACATACATACAATGTACATATACACACCATGTTTATAGATCACATCGTCTGCGGATAAGTTCGCATTCCGTGGATAAGTTCACATTTAGTTAACATTTAGTTCATACTTAGTTAACATCGAGTTCACAAAAAATTTGGTGTGGTGCACATACCCTCCCAAGTTCACATCTAGTTCACACCAAACTTAGTGTGGTGCACATGTTCACATTTAGTTCACACCTAGGGTAAAGGCCCCAGTCATGGGGTGGGTTTCACTTTATAGAATTAGCTTACCTCAATTCTAGCACCAATGGATGTGGGTTTAATGGTTAAGTTAACTGACGTGGAAGCGTGCCATTCGCAGGTTTTGAGTTCAAATATGGTCCGCGACGAGGCTTAAATGGAGCCCTGATTGTACTAATTCAATTTTTACACATTTTCACCCTTGAGATCAACGAACGCCTATCGTGTTTTTTCTGCGCATTACCGCAATAGTGGGCTTTTGTTTTTCAACTTCCGCCCATGGTCAGTCATCTGTAGCACTCTTGAGAATTGAAATTGATGCTTGTGTACTCAAGATTGACCATCCCCCGCTTAAAAGTTCTAAAACTGGGGGTTTTACCCTCAAGGATGGGCCAGACTGCCCCAACGTGGGCCTTTCCCACCTCCCCAAGGAAGCAAGGATCGCTGAGAGTCATACGTTTGAGAGCTATCCCGCCAAAAGCAGAGCAATGGCAGTCCCAAAAGGAAGCACGGGCCTCATTCGCATCGTCACGGCCTCTTGCTCCACCCTTGCCCCTAACCAGATTCACCTCCTCCCCTGCTCCATCTCCTTCAGTGGCCCCGCCCCTGTTTTCGATTACTTCCGGCCCAGGATCACATGTATTTCCCTATGCTCTCCCTCATTACACACAGCCCCATGCACGTTTCTGATGCGTGCGGCATTGTTTTTTCGGCTTTGAACCCTATGGAAGATGTAAAGTCCTCGTACTGGCCATAATCAGGCCAAAACACTGAATTTGAGCTCTGAGTTTTGTATCCATCGACTCAATTTTGAACATTTCCTTCATCTTGCATTCAGGGCACATGCCCTGAGCATCCTTCTACAAGGCATTGTCCGTTTTTACAGAACGGTTCTGTCAGATGCACCTAGCAAGTAGCCAGTTGGTTCGTGGTCTCCTTCTCATTTGTTTGTACTTTTGAAGCTTAGATTCAAGTGTGGTAATGACTTCAAGTTTGCCATACCTTACTCACAAGTCATCTAGTCAAGCCTTCAAAGATAGTGCAACATCGAACCATGTTTATGCACCTGTGTAAGATGGTGCCCGTTGTCAAGAAATTTGCGGTCTTGCCAGGAAAGCACCGGGCTTATGGCTCTGAGAGTTTGTGAGAGAACTCGACAAAAACTATATGAAGGAGTTAAACCATAGATGCCATGAAGACTAGGGTTTGGAAAGAAGTACAATCAAAGAAGCCCACCCATTCTCTCTTGCACTCACACGCACAAAGAAAGAACACAAAAGAAAATGTCAAAATAACACAAAGATGAAAACATCAAGGCTATGGTCATATCGTATCATGGGTAATATGAAAGGGTTAACAGATGAGTTAATGGCATTCAATCTTGGCTGGCCAAATAGGTTACGAATTGTTCTTTGGAATTGTAGTTTTGTGCTTACCATAATATATATATATTATCTAGTGATTGGGATTAATTGTGTGTACAAATCCTCTTGGTTCATAGCAAGATAACTACGCTTACGTCAAAAAAAAAGTTATAGTCTATGAGAGGTAGTATGATGGGATCCGGTGATAGAAGTATTTCATTGAGCCTTTCTGGGCCAAAGAGAAACACTATACGTTGTTGAAAGTGTATTTTACGGCTAATCCATACGTTAATTCTAATAGATCGTACAGAGTGAAAGCGATAGAAATTATCATCATGTGGGTTATTCATCTAGGATAGTATGTGAGAAATGTAGATATGAGAGAAGAGAAGAGAAGAGATGAGAAGTTTCCCTCCCAAGCCCTATTCTTGCCCGTGGGCAATAAGGATACTACGGGGAGAGATGTACCTATAGCAAGGAGAACCTAAAATTTGTAGAGAGGATGAATTACTAAGAGTGAAAGAGATAGATTTGTTTAAAGAGATGAGATTAGATATATATATATATATATATATTGGATTAGAGATGAAAAAGAAAACAACAAGAAATCAAGAAAACATCAATGTAGAACACATCTTACTTGATAAACCCTTCGACACCATTATTGATGGAGAGAGAAGAAGAGTGGAGAATTCCACTTTGATTGATACACCAAGTGTAAGACCTTCTTTGATTAGAGTTGATCTTCCAAGGGTAGCTTGTTGTAAGAATGGCTAGTCTTCTTCTAGGAAAAAGTGTAGGCTTGGGCTTATGTTAATGGCTAAGTACAATTAGGCGTTACTACTCAATCCCTCATGAATTCCTCTCATCAATGGCTTGAATGCTTGAGTTCTTTCCAAGGAAGAAGAGGTCCCCTTTTATAGGTGAAGGGAACCCACAAGGGTTTACACAAGAAGAGAGGAGCCAGTGTGAATAGGAATTGGAAAAGTTGGAAATGAGTTGTACCTGCATGATGTGGGCAGATTGGGGTCCAGTATTTTTATCATATCTCCTCAACCGTAGCTCCAAATAAAAAAGTAAAAATATGGGCAGAAATTTCAGCTCATTAGCTACGATTTTCATTTCAAAATCATTTTCCAATTCGGATTGGAACCTTGTGTAAAAAATTCATCAAAATAGGATCCATTTATGGCAGCAAAAGTCTTCATGTGGTCTCCTTAGCCTAGACTTTCATTTAATTCCAAAGGACACCTCATGCCATATGAAAGCATGACATTGCTCTTTGACAAAGTTTTGTAATCATGCTTGCAATAATGCATTAAAATAAGTGTATCTTTGAAATCATGCCACCTAGTGTCCCACTAGGATTTGATTCCCTCCTAGTAGCTATTTAAAAAGAAATATAAGAAAAATATGAAAAATACATAGAATATATATATATTGGATTTTATCCTAGATATAGGATCTAGCTTGGGTGTGAGATGATAATGAGATAGTAGAAATAAAGAATCAATGCTTTTTGCCCCAAGTTAAAGAGGCGGAGCTATTGATGCTTTTCCCATAGTATTTTCTGATGGTAAAGTAAGGATATGTTACCATTGAGAAAAATAATAGGATGAGATAGAAGGCTTATTATTATACTTAAATATGCATATGTACACTATAGGAAATATAATTATGTATCTAAAAAAATACAAGATAGATCTTGTAGCATGCGTTCCCACTATGTACGTGTCACAGCACGACATCCATCCCCTCTAAACCTGCACATCCTCCGGTGTGTGCCACATTGTCTCTTTGTAAGATTAGACCTCTTGTACATCTTCCTTGTCTTCTTCTTCATTGGATGATTCCAGAGCTTCATGTTCACTTTGATCTTCACTTGTGTTTTTCTCTTCTTCCTCATCCATATCTTCTAGATCATTGTCTCCTCTTCTCTTAAACATTTTAATCCTTTTTCCTGCAATGGGAATCTTTACTTCTGTACCATCTAGTTCAGACAAGCTGTAAGTAGCATTTTCATGCACATGCTTTACAACATACGGTCCAAACCATCTTTTTGAGAACTTACGCATGACTGTGTGCTGGTTATCAAGGCTACTATCATACACTAAAACCCAGTCACCTTTGTCGATTGCTTTGCTCCTGATTCGATGTCGCTTATCAAAATAGTCCTTGTTTTTCAACCTTGCATTTTTGAGCCGTTCTTTTGCAGCTTCAATGTTTCCAGGTCTTCTCTCTAGCTGCCTTATACGCAGTGCAAGGAGATCTTCCCTACTAAGCCCCTCTTGCTAAGGTAGTACATTCCATGTGGGAGTTGTATCCTCAATTGGCATCACTGGCTTTTGACCATGCATTAGCTCCGCAGGCATGTAGCCAGTTATTGAGCTATGTGTTGTACGATCAGCCCATAAAGCATATGGTAACAATTTTGGCCACTCACCAACTCTTCCTTCGCAAGCCTTGGCCAAAGCTTTGATGATAGGAGGATGCCCTCTTTCACTCTTTCCATTGCCTTCAGGGTTGTAAGCTGTAGTAAGAGAAAGCTTGATCCCTAATCTAGAAAAGAACTCCCTTGCTTCTTCGGCATCCAGTTCACCTCGATCTGCAGTGATTTTTCCCACACAACCATAACGGCAAATCACCTCATCAAGAAGGAATTTGCACACAACTTCTGTGGTCTTAGCTCTTAATGCTCTTCCTTCAACCTGGTTAGTTAGGTCCTCTCGTGCAAGAACCAAGTATCTCATCTGCCAGAGTCCTAAAGGCATCGTGACTAGATCCACAACCCATTTATAGTGCATGGCTAGTGGATATGTAGGGTGCAATCCATCACGATGTCGAACATTTGAATACATTTGACAAGTTACACATGACTCTACAAACTGAGATACATCTTTATACATACCCTTCAACCAATATTTTTCTTTCAACTTGGAGAAGGTTGCCCACACACCCCTGTGTCCAGCCCATAGACTCTCATGAAACTCTTGCATGAGCTTTACTTGAGTCTCTTTTTTACATATAACCTGTTGTGGTGTAGCACCCTTTTGTTTAGGATGCTTCCACAAGTAACCATCCCTTAAAAAGTACCCATATGCTTTCATGCGTATCCTCTTGAATTCTTGTTCAAACCAATCATCTTGTTTTGTTAGAGTACTCAAGTACCTTCCAATAGAAAGCCAATCACCTTCATAAAGATCTTTCAAAAACAATTCAAGTGAATTAGTCATGCAGACATTGTTACCTTTGACATGAGAGATAGAATAGAATTTTGTGCCTACATCATCTCCCTCATCAATCATTTGTGACTCATCTTCATACCTTGCCCTTGATAGCATATCTGTCACTGTATTGTCTTTACCTGCAATGTGCTTAAACTCGGGATTTACGGACTTAATGTAGGCAATCCACCGCAACATAGCAATGTCTGGTGTTAAGCAGCTTGTAATCATCCCAAGAAGTGGTAGACAATCTGTTTCTACAACCACACATGCACCAATTAGGTACTCTTTCCCACTTTTCAAGGCTGTAACCATTCCCCATAACTCTCTTTTTATCTGTGGATAGTTTCTTTGACGAGCACTTAGTACCTTTGCTCCAAATCTTACCACATACCTGTGTCCTTCTTTGTCATCTTGCCCTATGGCCCATCCAATCCCTGTAGGACTTGTATCTACTATCACAATCACTGGCCTTTGACACTCATAGTCTACCTTTCTCAAAGTCGTTGCTGACTGGAGTAACTCCTTTAGCTTTTTCATGGATTTTACATGTGCTTCTGTCCATTTAAACTTTTGATTCTTTCTAAGCAGCTGATAAAGAGGATCAGCTACATGTGCATAATGTGGAATCCAAATAACATAGAAGACACATGCTCCCAGAAGCCTTCTAACCTCAGTGATGCTAGTGCATGTTTCTTTCATTCTTTGGATGGCATCTAACTTTGATGGACAAGGTTTCCTACCATATGGCCCGCACATGTGCCCCACAATGAGCACTTCTTTGACACCAAACATAGACTTTTTCCCTGACAATGTAAGATTCACTTCTTCCAACCTAGACAAAATTTTATCACAATCATTTATGTGATTTACCACAAACTTGCGACATCCCTTGAGATCCAAAGCTTCATCTTTGTCACTTTCTTCACATCCTTTGATAGGCAAATCATCAATGAAAGGCATTGTGATTTGAGGAATAAAGTCACGTAAGACCTTATTCATCCCATTCATCATATGTGCAACCGAGTTGGTTGCTCCCTTTGGCAAGGTACACATCCTTACCAAACCCAAAGGTGTCCTCATGGTTGTCAAGTCTCTGCTTTCGATTGCAAGCTGAAATTGATCATACCCTGAGTAGAGATCCCCCATTGAGTAGATTGCCCTCCCTGCAAACGCCTCTGCAAACTCATCCACAATTGGACCTGTTCCTACATTTCTAATTGTCACCTTGTTCACTGGTTGCATATCTTGGATGAAGCGTAGAGAACCATTCTTCTTTGGAACTGTGAACCACCTGTTTGAGTATGGAGCACAAGAAGGCTCCAAGATTCCCATTTTGATTTTCTCATTCAGTAGCTCTACTAACTTTGGCAAATGAGCCTTTGGAACCGGAATAGGCCGCAAATTCCAAGGCACATGAGGTATTGTGAAAATTACCATAGGAGCTACAATATAAGGATCAACACATCCTATCTCATGTGGCTCAAATGCAAAAGCCTTACCATGCTTTGAAAGCATTTCTTTGAAGCACTTTGTCTCCTCCTGTGTTAGAAACTCCTCGCAACCAATCTGCAACTCTTGAAAGGACTCCTTTGTGAAGGTATGCCCGATCTTTTTAGGATTCCGCAAACTTGGTTGTAAAGAAGCATGTTCAATCTTTTCCTTGTTGTTGGGTGGTAAGGGTGAAGCTACTGGTTTCACCTTCTTTGCTACACTCTTGTATTTAGTTTCAACATGGACTTCTGGGCCAACTGTTTGGCTTTCTTTAAAGGCTTCTATTACTTGATACATTTCCATAGAGCAAACTTCCACAACTTCATTTTCAAGATGCAAACTAGACCTCATTATAGCATCAAGATCACCCATAGTATCTACAAAAGAAACTTGTTCACACAAACCCAAAACATTTTCAGTAGGCTTTAGCAACCCACTCTTTTTCATGCCTATTTGTACATTATGCACATATTGCCTCTCATATCTCTTCAAATCTTCAAGTTTTGTAAAACATACTGATCCATTCCTTGTTACCAAGGAGCTCATCGAGAAAGTTTCACCTATTTTTGGATCAAGCGAGACCCTTTTGTCTTTCTGTACCACTGCAATCCTGCTTTATAATGGTACTTGGCCAAAACCCATCATTTCTCTATGATCATGAAACTCTTTGCTTACCTTTGGTAGAGGATGTTCTCTGAGGTTGTCACGATTTCTTTCATGGTTTACACAGACTGTGAGAAAATTGGACAGCTCGTTTACCATCTTTGCTATGTATTCTAGCATATGCTGAACCATCGTCTATTACCTTTGTTTCCATTCGAACTCCCACAATGTAGGGTTGTCCAAGGATGAGATGATATGAAGATGTATCCTGTACAAAGAAGTTTTGGTCAATCTTTACATCACCTATTGTTACCTTCACACCTGGACATGCTGCATACAATTCACCGGATGAATTGTTTGCCACTTTTACCATCCAGCCATGATCTGTGTCCATCGGCCATTTGCACTTGTTGTAGAGACTCTTTGACATTATTTTTATTTCTGAACCATGGTCAATCAAGGCAACAAATGGCTCTTCAAGATCACCTACCTTGACCAAAGTTTCTGTAGTAGCCCTTGCCCAATGACTTCGTGAATAGTAACTCCTAGGAATATCTTCAACTTCTTCATCATCATTTGAGAAATATACGTGCTTCACTCTCCCACTAGATTGGTAGCATCCTACCACAGCTCCATCATTCTCCTTATTTTGCAGTTGCATCCCTTGTGTCTTCGAGGTTTCCCCTTCAACCTGTGGACAAGAAACTTCAGCAAGGGTTTGCCTCTTCCTCTTGATGATGTCAATGATCTCCTCGTGGAATTCACGCTTTGCAATGCCAAGAACTTCTCCCAGAGTGAACTCAATCTTGCTATTCAAGATCCTTTCCTCCAAGACTTTCTTTAAATCTGTAGCAACCTCAATATCAAATTGTAGTTTATAAGTTGGGCCTTTTGTCTTACCTTTCGTTGGCTCTTTCTTCTTTCCTGTTGTAGACTCCTCCATGAGTACTTCAGGTGGAGATGCTCCTTGTGTTGAGGGTGTTTGAGAAGGCATTGAGTCGCTTCTTCCCCCACTTCTAGAAGCTCTTTTTGATGGTCCTTCATCAGCATTCTCACGTCTGCGCTTCTCTTCTACAATTGCCTCATTTTGTTGGCATTTTGTAATGTAGGCATGCACTGACAATGAGTCCACTGGATCATTCCATCCTGTTTCTAGACGTATGCAATCACTTGCTTCATGTAGAATCTCTTTTGTAAGCTTTCCCTTTTTAGCTAATTGCATGAAATTTGGCCAAATTTGACCATGATGGTCACTCACCTCTTCATCACAAAAATGTTCAATTTTTACTCCATAAGTAGTTGCCTCAACTGAAGAGGTGGCATGCTTAGTTGCCATATCTTCAACTAAGGTTTGCATTCCCCCCTTCCCAAAGTTAGTTCTCAAGGGTAGACCTGTCTCTCTTAAGTGGATTTTACCATCCTTAAAAAAGACAACATCTTTTGACAAAGCATCACTAAAATCATCACAATCCCTTCTTACATGGTTTGTACTATCACACCAAATACATCTATTAACAAACCCTTCTTTGGGCTGTTGTCTTTGCCTAGGAAGTGGCCCTGATGGTTGGCCTTTTTCTTCAAGCTTTGCAAGTTTCACCTTCAAGTCACGCATTCCCTTCACAAGCTCATCTAGCATGGACTCATCAAACTTAGGAGTGATAAAAGTAGGCTTTACCATTTTGTCAGGAGTTGAGGTGGAAGGACTTGTAGTGTTTAGTACCATCTTGTCCCTTCTTCTTTGTCGTTTGGCAAGCAGTGAGACAGCACCTTCAACCTCATTCCAGTCGGTCTTTAGTCCTTGCTCAGCATCTTTATCTTCAAGAAGAAGCTCCAAATTTTCTTGAAACTCTTTACCCGCAGCTTGTAAGAAAAGATCTGTCTTCTCTGCATCTAGTGTGGCCCTTTCTGTCCTTGTGAGTTGTGCATAGCGTCGCTCAAATTCCCTAAGTAGTTCTGTTATTGATAGTCCTTGCTTTGGCTTGACTACCCATTCTAAGAATGTCCGTTTGGTCACTCTCTCAGAGTCCTCCATGAAATATTCCTCCTTTAAAGCTACTTTGAGTTCTTCCCAATTTCTCCCATGCCCGTCTTTAATTGCCCTAACATGCACCCTAATTTTTGGAGCAACAACTAGCTCAAAGCTTTGAATCATCTCACCTTCTGACACGCGATGCAGCTCCATCTCCTTCACATACTCGCGTAAGTACTTGGTTACATCTTTGCCATTGAATTGATCCATTATGTTGATGACCGCTTGTATGGCCTTCGTTGCTGAAATCTCCCTTCTTTCAGTGGCATGTTGTTGCTGCATGAACATTGCAAATGCTTGAAACATTTGCATTGTTGTTGGGTCAAAATGCATACCCTGTTTCTCAACATGATCACCCATGGTTACCCACAAACTCTCACCCTGGAAGTTTCACGTCGGGTTCACCAAAAATATGTCGAGAAATTTGCGGTCTTGCTAGGAAAGCACCGGGCTTATGGCTGTGAGAGTTTATGAGAGAGCTCGACAAAAACTATATGAAGGAGTTAAACCATAGATGCCATGACGATTAGGGTTTGGAAATAAGTACAATCAAAGAAGCCCACCCATTCTCTCTTGCACTCACACACACAAAGAAAGAACACAAAAGAAAATGTCAAAATAACACAAAGATGAAAACATCAAGGCTATGGTCATATCGTATCATGGGTAATATGAAAGGGTTAACAGATGAGTTAATGGCATTCAATCTTGGCTGGCCAAATAGGCTACGAATTGTTCTTTGAAATTGTAGTTTTGTGCTTACCATAATATATATATTTTGTCTAGTGATTGGGATTAATTGTGTGTACAAATCCTCTTGGTTCATAGCAAGATAACTACGCTTATGTCAAAAGAAAATTTATAGTCTATGAGAGGTAGTATGATGGGATCCGGTGATAGAAGTATTTCATTGAGCCTTTCTGGGCCAAAGAGAAACACTATACGTTGTTGAAAGTGTATTTTACGGCTAATCCATACGTTAATTCTAATAGATCGTACAGAGTGAAAGCGATAGAAATTATCATCATGTGGGTTATTCATCTAGGATAGTATGTGAGAAATGTAGATATGAGAGAAGAGAAGATAAGAGATGAGAAGTTTCCCTCCCAAGCCCTATTCTTGCCCGTGGGCAATAAGGATACTACGGGGAGAGATGTACCTGTAGCAAGGAGAACCTAAAATTTGTAGAGAGGATGAATTACTAAGAGTGAAAGAGATAGATTTGGATAAAGAGATAAGATTAGATATATATATATATATATATATATATATGTTGGATTAGAGATGAAAAAGAAAACAACAAGAAATCAAGAAAACATCAATGTAGAACACATCTTACTTGACAAACCCTTCGACACCATTATTGATGGAGAGAGAAGAAGAGTGGAGAATTCCACTTTGATTGATACACCAAGTGTAAGACCTTCTTTGATTAGAGTTGATCTTCCAAGGGTAGCTTGTTGTAAGAATGGCTAGTCTTCTTCTAGGAAAAAGTGTAGGCTTGGGCTTATGTTAATGGCTAAGTACAATTAGGCGTTACTACTCAATCCCTCATGAATTCCTCTCATCAATGGATTGAATGCTTGAGTTATTTCCAAGGAAGAAGAGGTCCCCTTTTATAGGTGAAGGGAACCCACAAGGGTTTACACAAGAAGAGAGGAGCCAGTGTGAACAGGAATTGGAAAAGTTGGAAATGAGCTGTCCCTGCATGATGTGGGCAGACTGGGGTCCAGTATTTTTATCATATCTCCTCAACCGTGGCTCCAAATAAAAAAGTAAAAATATGGGCAGAAACTTCAGCTCATTAGCTACGATTTCTATTTTAAAATCATTTTCCAATTCGGATTGGAACCTTGTGTAAAAAATTCATTAAAATAGGGTCCATTTATGGAAGCAAAAGTCTTCATGTGGTCTCCTTAGCCTAGACTTTCATTTAATTCCAAAGGACACCTCATGCCATATGAAAGCATGACATTGCTCTTTGACAAAGTTTTGTAATCATGCTTGCAATAATGCATTAAAATAAGTGTATCTTTGAAATCATGCCACCTAGTGTCCCACTAGGATTTGATTCCCTCCTAGTAGCTATTTAAAAAGAAATATAAGAAAAATATAAAAAATACATAGAATATATATATATTGGAGTTTACCCTAGATATAGGATCTAGCTTGGGTGTGAGATGATAATGAGATAGTAGAAATAAAGAATCAATGCTTTTTGCCCCAAGTTAAAGAGGCGGAGCTATTGATGCTTTTCCCATAGTATTTTCTGATGGTAAAGTAAGGATATGTTACCCTTGAGAAAAATAATAGGATGAGATAGAAGGCTTATTATTATACTTAAATATGCATATGTACACTATAGGAAATATAATTATGTATCTAAAAAAATACAAGATAGATCTTGTAGCATGCGTTCCCACTATGTATGTGTCACAGCACGACACCGTGCTTCCAAACTCCGATTTTTGAAGCTGCCAAGAAATGAAGAGGGATACTTTAGCTGTGTTGCCTACCTATGGTATCATTCTTGGGATTTTCCCAATATGTGTGTTGTTGGGGAAATTCACCAGATAGATGTATAATTGCCAAAATAGCTCCTAGACAAGTGAAAGAATTAGGCGTGAGCAGATCTTGAGGGAGCCGGAGCAAACCAAGACTGCAATTGTCTCTGAAGTGGCTCGCTTGAAGGGGAAAGGGGGGGTGCTGGACTTCAGCAACCTTGGGCTGAGCAGAAAAATTAAGTCAAAGAATGTTTGCATTTTACCATGTAACAGTGTTCCACTTAGCTTAAAGCCTCCCTTGCAAACACAAGGCAAGAGAGCACAAAACGTGTGTGTGTGCACCTGAAGAGAGAGAGAGAGAGAGAGAGAGAGAGAGAGAGAGAGAGAGAGAGAGAGAGAGAGAGAGACTTGTATGAGCATTGGTGTGTGTGTTTTGAAGGCTGGACGAGTTAACCAGGCTTTGGCTGCTATCCATGAGCTCAAGCAACATTTTAAACAGAGCATACGTTCAGAAACTGATTAGGAGTATGTTGGCATGGCAGTAGCAAGAAAGGTAATGGCTGGCTGACAGAGTTTTTAGACTGCAACTAAGTCTGTTCACCATGTTTGTCTTGATTCTATTTACATAATGATTGTTCTAGCTATTTTCTTGTGAGAGTAAAGAAGCAGAAGTTCAGGCTCGGAGATTCAAGGTATGCTTACTAGAAGCCAGAATTCATGATCTGCAAGTAGTAGTAATGCACATCTCACGTGCATAAGATATGAGTTTGTATTATGTCAGTCAATGTGAACTGGTAAAGAATTATAAATATGTTGATGATTCCTTGCACTTTTGAAGATGATTTTGGGGGTGTGGGAGTGTGTGAAAGAGGGGGTGCTGGTCGACAGTGCAGCAGCAGCCAATGCTCAGCTCCAATAATCACTAGAGTTAGTCTAGAAATGGAGGTTTCTCACTTGCATTTTACATAGTCGCATCAGTTAACATGAAATGCATTGTCAAGACAAAGTTTTCCAGGTGTGAATATCATGGAGTCCTCTGAATACCAACTTGCCCAAGACAGTTTTGTAAATAGGTCTAAGTCTCATGTCTGCATTCTTAACACTCTGCATTCTATGTCCCAAGTCTGCATTCTTAACTCAGCAGGTCACTCGAGTGGGTCTCGAGTCCACGTTTTGTATGCTAGTTGAAGGGTGAGCCACAGTGCTCCGAACCCCCATCATTTGTATTGTAAAGCCGTGTTGGCTTATCGAGTCGAGGAGAGTCAGTCCCTCACTCGCTACCTAATTATTGTTTTTGGATCCACATACAGGTGTTGCCGGCCACTTTAGACTTGGCCCTAGTTTGCTATTGGGCTCTTGTTGAGCCCGTGTTCAGTGTATTGCGCACTCTTATGCTATGTATGCACTTGGGTCCTAACAATTGGTATCAGAGCTTGTCGAGATGGTTTCATTAAAGGCTTGGTTCAATGTGGAAGTTGCGTCCTTATGCTTTGAAAGGGCGATGCACCGTTTAGTTGAACGTTATGATGGATGGAGCAGAGAAGAACCGGAATATGACTGGGATGCGGTGCAAGATGCTATGCATGCTTTGACTCAAACTCATTCGAGGACTATGGAGATTTACCACAGGGATGTAAATTCGATGCGGTTGGGAAGTAAGAGAACAAGGAAGGAACTTGAAGGAAAGAAAGCAATGTTGGAGGATGAGCTCCGCCGGCAAGAGCAAGGGATAACTTGGCTTTTTGAGAAGGTGGCTATGATGCAAGATAAGTGGGCCACTGAGGTAGCAATTGCGAAGGAAGAGATGGATCAGCAGGGGCTGGTTCGAATGTAGGTGTAAGGTGCAGCGGAATGAATGTTGAATTTTCTCAAGGTATGTGATCTTTATTGCTCAAGGTTCCTTTTAGTTCTTTAGGGAAAGAGAGAGCTTTCCGTCTTGTAGAGTGCTGTGGTCACGAACAAAGTGAGTGGATATTGTGCGTGCAAGTGAATGAGACTGAGAGAAGGAGAGAGAAGAGATACGACATCCGAGAGGTTGTAAAACCCTCCTCCGAAGGCCCCACTTTTGTCGGCAAGAGAAAGGTGTACAATGCGAATGCAATGGACTGATGCAATGGGACTATGACAATGACGACGACAGTGATGACGACGACGACTCGATGGCTGAAATCTGTAGGCTTCTAATCGCTGAATTCGAGGACTGTTTCGGTGGCTGAAAATGACTGTTTTGGCTGCGTTTTGATGGCTGAAAATGGGGGAGCATCTGCAACCTTCTTGGGGGCTGATCTGCTACTGAGTCTAGGTTGGAAACAAGGGTTCTCCAAGGCTGAAATCTGATTATTAAAACGCTGAGATGGCTGGTCCAAAAACGCTGAACTGTGGCAGCAAAGAAAACGCTAGTTTGTTGTGGTTACCTAGCGTTAGTGAAGGCTGATCCGTACCTGCTGGATATGTTGCAGCAAACGTTGAAGGGCTGAATTATACAAGCTGAGAATCTTCCACAAAAATGCTAAGGGCTGGTGGTGGTCTAGCGTTAGTAAAATGCTAAAGCTGGGGCTGATGCTGTCGCGGGAAAACTCTGAGGATGGGGCTGATCTGCAAGGGGAACAAGCGCTAGAAGAGGGAAACTTCAAGGCAATGGTTCTGCTGGGAATCCCCGCGAAGAAGGAGGTCCAAAAACGTTGGGGGGTTTTGGGGGGGCTGATGCAACTCGTGACTATGTTGGTGACGACAATGATGACTTTAGGGCTGAAATCTGCCAAAAACTAGGGGCTGTTTGTGCGACTGAAAACGCAGGTTTGGCTACGTTTTTAAGGCTGAAAATGACTGCTGTCCTTGACTCTGAAAACGCTCGTTTGATGCGGCGATTGAAGGCTGAAAACGCTGCCCAATTGCAGGTCTCTGGCTACGTTTTGTAGGCTGCTAACGCTGGCTGAAAATGCTGATATCTGTAGCCCTTTATTGCTGAAAACATTATTTGGCTGCAGTCCCTTGAGGGCGATCCCAAAACGCTAGGGATTGGGGGTGGATGACGATAGCAAAAATGCTAGGTTGGGGACTGCTGCTGCTGTGTTGCTTGTGGAAATGTGTCACATGACATGTCCCAACCCTATGTGTCGCTTTTTAGATTTATCGGTGTTTTGGAAGCATTTTGTGAGGCATTCTGAGATGGGGACCAATACCTCACTGCTGTAGAATTGGTTGAAAACATGCTGTTTAGGTTGATGCCCACATGGTTATCATTGATGTCTTCAAATTCAATTGAATTTGTAGTAGATATATTTGAATTAAACAAAAGTGTCCGTTCATTAGAAAGAACTGAATTTACAACTGAATTTACATTAGGTGTTAAATTGTGATTAAATATCCATTTTAAACTAATAAGGTAAACTATACCTTTCATTGAAACTATTATCCTATCAATATTATTATGCACTTGGTTGTAGTCGTGGACAAGCTACACCATAACAAGGTTTCCCTCAAGTCCAGTCAAGTTAGATTAGAAGTGATTTGGCACTTTTGCAAGTTTATTCGTAGACCGTGCATGCCCAGTCACTTAGAGTAGATGCATATCCTCTGGTTGCATAAGCATAAGCATAAGCATTTCCATCAAAGTCACTTTGGGGATTTTTCAGATGACTTTAGCCTATTTTTTCCTATATTTAACATTTTTCACTTATTTATTAAGTGACTTTTGTTGGATACTCAGTAGGGCAAATTGGGTAATAATTTATAAGCAAACCCCAAGCATCTTGGTGAGGCCCATTCCCCCGCATCACCCTCAACTTGGGATCTCCCAATCTACTGGTTGCCCTAGCATTTTCCTCCCACGCAGAGATTGCCAGCAAGTAGTGAAGGCTAGCGTTTTTCATATTGGTCACATCAGCGTTTTTGGCCTCCACTAACGTCAGACACACCTCAGCCAGATCAGCGTTTTCATCAAGCAACTTGCAGCAGATCACCATAGCCGGGTAAGGGGTTATTAAGCACTTGAAAACCTGCAATTTTCAGCAAGAAACCCTCTGCTATCCCAACGTTTTTCAGCGAGGAAATTCCATCCAAAAACGCAGCAGATGACAGTAGCGTTTTCCATCACCTTTTCGACCCCAACAAAAACAGTCATTTTCAACCATTAAAACAGCGAGAAACAGTCATTTCAGCCACCAAGAAAGTCACAGATTTCAGCCAAAGTCGCCGTCGTTGTCATCGGCATAGTCCCATTGCATTAGTCCATTGCATTCGCATTGTACGCTTTTGTGCAATCAAGTAGACCACTCTCGCCGACGAGAGTGGGGCCTTCGGAGGAGGGTTTTACAACCTCTCGGTGTCGTATCTCTTCTCTCTCCTTCTCTCAGTCTCATTCACTTGCACGCACAATCCACTCACTTTGTTCGTGACCACAACACTCTACAGACGGAAAGCTCTCTCTTTCCCTAAGAACTAAAAGGAACCTTGAGCAGTAAAGATCACTAATCTTGAGAAAATACAACATTTATTCCGCTGCGCCTTACAAAATGCCAGGCTACAAGAGAGGATGTCACCACAAAAACGTTGGGTTGAATGGGGAGGGGCTCGCCAAGGAATGCTTGGAGAGGGTCTTGCTGAGAGAGGAGGAGTACTTGCTGCCTGGGGGCCTGTTGTGCTCCTTGCTCATCTGCCCAAGAGTGCTAACATGGGTTTGCTTATATATTTTCTTACCCAATTTGCCCTACCTACTTTTGTTGGGAAGTCACTTAAATTAATAAGTGAAAAATGTCAAAAATAGGAAAAATAGGATAAAGTCACTGGAAAAATCCCCAAATTGACTCTGATGGAATCTGATGGAAATGCTTATGCTTATGCGGTGTACAACCAGAGGATATGCATCTACACTAAGTGATGGGGCATGCACAGTCTACGAATAGACTCACAAAAGTGCTAGATCACTTCTAATCTAGACTGGCTGGACTTGACGGAAACCTTGTTATGGTGTAGTTTGTCCACGGACACATAGGGTTGGATGTGTCACGTGACATTAGCTGATGCTGGCTAAGATGAAATTACTAGACACCGGGCAGCGAGGCAGCAGATGAACGATGTTCTCATAGCTACCAACAAGGCAGTGGGGCGAAGAGTCGCTCTATAATGTGGGGATTGCAATCGAGCGACTTCAGTTGGCTGATTGCTTGGATTGAGTTTATGAGGTGGATACCTCCTCGTCACAGAAGTTGTGAATGCACAAACAGGTGCAAAAGGCAGCCAAATCGACGCCAAGTTTTGGGAGGTGGTATGCATAGAGCTCGGCATTGATCCCACAGGGTCATACATCGGTGATGCTAACGTGTAGCTAGAGAGAGTGAATGTGTACTACAACGAGGCAAGCTGCGGGCACTACGTGCCTCGCGTCGTGCTCATGGATCTAGAGTTAGGTACTATGGTCAGTGTTCGAACGGGTCCCTATGGGCAGATCTTCCGCCTAGATAACTTCGTCTTTGGCCAGTCCTTAGCTGGCAACAACAACTGGGCCAAGGGTCACTACACCGAAGGCGCGGAGCTCATTGATTATGTTCTATCGTTCTTTATTCTATTTTATTATGTGAAATTCTGTTTTGTCATGTCTTCTTTGCCATTTCTCCGATGTTACAGTTCCATTTATGTTTGTTATAATGATTCTGTTGTTAGTTTTGTTTATATGTGACAGTGTAGCTAGCATGTGCAATCTTCTTGTTTGAAAACAATGTTTAGATCTGTCCTCAGTGAAGGTTTGAAAACAATATTCAGATCTGTCCTCAGTGAAGGTTGTCAGATTTCTTTAAGTGAAATTTTCACCGTTGTTGTTCTAACTTCTCTAGCTTCCTAGTATCCCCTCTCACTTGGTAGACATTGGCTTTAGATCTACGCTCACCACTCCCAGCCAGTGCTGGATTCCAAATTTGTTTCAAGTTTGCAAGGCTTTGCCACAAACTTTCTTCAATTAATGTTGATCTATAAACTGTATACTGTTTCTATGCTTGAGATGTTTGTCTATACACTGTGATGCAAGCTTCTGTAGTGGCAGTGTCTTCAACATTGTGTCATTAATCCTACCAAACTGGTTGATGGTGTCTTGTATACCTGGAACGTACCTGGAACGCCGGTTTTTTCTTTCTGTTATAGCTACATCTTATAAAAAAGCTAGCTTTTCTCTACTGATCAGTTAAATCTGTTATTGCTTGCTTTGAGGCCTTTGTTTTGTAGTTGTTTTGTAGTTTTGAGCTCTGCCTCCCGCAGCAAGTTCGCGTTCTCAACAGCTTCCTTGGGCCTCATCTTATTAAGCTTCCTCTTTTCACACTTCTTTGGCAAGGATGATGACGATGCGAGGAGGAGTTCGTGCTGACGCTCACGATGGGAGGCCAGCTCCTTGCAAGCGAAGCGATTGACAGACGCAGAGAGAGTTCTCAGTTCACTTTAGTCGTGACTTATTTTCGCCTGATCAATGCCCTTAGGCTTTAGCTATGGCGTCCGAGTCTTGACTTGCTCATCAGTGACACTTAGTCTTGATGTCCCAACCTGCTGGAGCTGGCGTCCGAGTCCCAACTTCTTCCATTGCAACCATCAACGTTGTTGACTCCCTGAGCCTCTCGTTGCCTGTCCGATGCACTAAATCGGCTTTTAGATCATAGTTTGAAGCATCTATCGGTAGTTACACTAAATCTTGTCACATTTTGTCAATTTTTTTCAAGGCAAGCTCGAAATCTAGCCTAGATTTTGCGAGTTAGTGATACTCACAATTTTGGGTGGTATGAAAGATGTTTGTCCGACATGACATGTGGACCAGTGAAATGTTGATTAAGGGATGCGCACTTCGTTTAGGAAACTCTGTTTAGACATTTCATTTTGATGTTTTGATTTATGTATTTTATGTACACGGCAGCCATATGACATGGACATGCCATTTTGTTGATTGTGTAGTATGAGAAGCATGACATGCTAACAGTTGGAATATAGTTTGATTTTGAGGGTTCTTAAGTTAATTTGGTAGGCTACTTTTATGTTTTCATTTTGTGTTTGTTTTGTACATGATCGCCTATCGATGTGGACATGGCCTTTTGGTAATCATGTGATTAGACTTTGTGATTGGAGGTTTCTTATGTACTATGATATGCAGGTCATACCACCACTTTGAAGTTAGATTACTTCGACTCTGTTGAAAATGTGCTTGATTTTAATGTGTAAGATAATCCTTAAATCCCACGTGGGAGCCCAAGATGAGGTGGACAATTTTTTTGCAAAAAGAAATTATGTGATGAAAATCCCATGTGGGAGCCCAAGAAAAGGGTGTACTGGTTTTTTTTATAGAAATAGGTCTCTGTACAAAGGAGACTTTGACAAAATTTTTAAGATTTATATTTTATGTACAAACTCAAAATTAAATATAGATGGTGCTTTTTAAAAGTTTCACTTTGTTTAAGCATAGACGTGCATTCATATCACATATAATTGTTTTTGTTTAAAAAGATTAATCTTTTAATGGGTTGTTTTGTAATGTGTTTTGAGTTGATGACTGAAGTTTTTCATGGTTGTTTAAGAGTATGCATTATTTGTCATTTAAAAAACAATCCATTTCATATGTGTGCCTTAAATCCCATGTGGGAAGCCTACTAAGTAGGTGGCTACTATCATATGGTTTGAGATTGAGATTTGTATCAGTTTACAAGGTAAATGCTAATCGTTTTTTGACAAATTACATTGAAACGATTGGTTTATTTTAATTTAATATTCATTATATTTGTTGCTTTTCATGGTTTGTTCTCTTAATATCTATTGCAAATGAAAACACATGACACTGTACACTTGCTATTCATTTGTAGTTCATCGTATATTTTTACAACATCATGTGCTTCTAAATTGTTAGTATACATAAAATAGTGGGTCATTACATTCCGTACAAAATCCGTATGAGGGGGGATGGCTCATTGTGAGAACGTTCGTATCTTGTCCGTATGTAGAGGGGTAGGTTAGCATGTAAGATATCGTACATAGGGGGGTTTCTCTAATATTGATGCATGTAGGTGACATCCCTCCATTACTAATAGTGAATCCCCCGGGCTTGGTTTATGTGCCAACACAGGACAAACTTGCAGATCTTTTCACAAAGACATTGTCTTGTGAGAAGCTCAAAGCTTTCCGCAAAGCTTTGGGCTTACTCCCCTTTGTGGACTGATCATGTCCTCATCAGGGCATGGTGCTTCCCTTTACTCATGTACCAGCTCTCGTTCACTGCATCACTCTATTGGGGATTTGTTACCATATACATGTGGTAGTGATGTGTGTGAACACACTAGGACCGCCGGGGCATTTTTCCCTCTTTAGGAGGTTTTTTCTCCCTTGAATTGTATATATGCCCATCACTCTAGGGCTATCTATCTTTTCATTGCACACTAAGTAATACACTCTCTATTGTGTGCCTTGAGCTTCCTTCGTCTTCTCCAAGTTGTGTGTGTTTTCCTGCAACCCTAATTCCAACACAGGCTGTATGATCTTGTTTATTCATAGAGATCCGTGAAACAAGGGTGCCCCTAAAGTCCTTTTCTTTTGCAAAACAATACACATCCTCTATTCTATTTTTTAGAGAAGCAGTCTATTTTGGACAGAATTTTTGGTTTGTAGCTATCTAGGGAGCAATTGTTAGCTCTTGGGTTTGCACTTGACACTATTATATTCTTACGGACTACAAATTTGAACTTAACTAGATATATGTCTTATTTGGCATTGTTCTCTCTGACTGCTGGTATGAATCTGAATCTACATAAATTAGTTTTGATTGATGTCAATGCTACTCACTTTGATCAATTAATTGGCAAGAGGGTCTGTAAGGGTCATGTTTTCAGATACCTTGGGTGTCCAATTGGGGTTTAGACTACCAACAACAATTTGGTTCAATGCGTGTTGTCCAAAGTTAAAACTAAAATTGTTGCATGATATTATGATGAGTAGCCTTTGCATGTTAGGCTTAGTCGTATTCATGTAATCTTGGTCCCCTATTTGCAGTATTATCTGTCTTTGCTGGACTGGAAGAAAACTCACACGGGGCAGGTTCAAACTTTGCTAAATAGATTCTTATTTGGGTTCTCTCTACAAAACGTGGTAAAAGGCCATGGTAAACAATTAGAGATTTTCATAGGGTTTGCTAAAGAGATTCCTATGGGGAAATAAGGGAAACACATGTGCATTCATCAAATGGGAACTTGTTGCAGATCCCAAGGATAAATGTGGGCTAGGGATGCTTGATTTGCAGGCCCATGCTCATGCAAGAAGAGCCACTATGGTCAAGCATATGTTCAAAGAGACACAATCTGGTCCAAATGCTTGTGGGACATTGTTTCTATGTCTGTTGTTTATTTCCATGGTGTTTGGTACTTGGCAAATTGGGATAAGTTATTCTCACATGCCTTTCTCAAAACTATTTGTAAAAATGCTCAATTGTTCATCAATTCTTGGAAAGGTACATGCTCTCACATGATATGGTAGGGGAGACTTAGATATACCTTGGCAAGGAAAATGTCTTTTGGAGTTTTGTGTTTAAACACCCACCTACTCTGATTATGTTCAATTGGTTCTATAGAGTTTTAGCACAAAGATCCTCTGTTAAGGAAGCATATCCATATGAGACATAAATTGGTTTTATTGAAGGTAGGTCTATTCTGGACTATATTATGGTTGTACAGCTAAGAACAAAATTTGCACTAAAAACAAATCAGAATATTGTTATGTTGCAATTAGACTATGCTAAAGCTTTTGACAGCTTGGACTTTATTTATGCGATCATGATTAAGCTGGACTTTGGGGAAAAAATGAGTGCATTCATTTTTTTAATGAGAAAACATGCAGCTTCAAGGATTATTGTTAATGGCATGTCATCTGATGTTGTTTATTCATGGAGATCTATGAGACAAGGGTGGCCCTTAAGTCCTTTGTTTTTTGTAGTTAGTACACATCCTCTGTTCTGTTTTTTAGAGAAGGACTCTGTTTTGGGCAGAATTTTTGGCTTGTAGCTGTCTAGGGAGAAATTGTTCGCTCTTGGGTTTGCAGATGACAGTACTATTATATTCTTACAGGCTACGAGCCTGAACTTTATTAAATGTACGTCTTATTTGGCATTGTTCTCTCTAGCTGTTGGCATGAATTTGAATCTGCATAAATCAATTTTGATTGATGTCAATGCTACTCACTTTGATCAGTTAATTTGCGATGACACCTCTCTCTCTCTCTCTCTCTATCTATCTATCTATTTCTCTCTCTCTCTCTCTCTTTTCCTCTCTCCCTCTATTTTTCTCTCTTTCTCTCCCTCTATCTATTTCACTCTCTCTTTCCCTCTCTCCCTCTATCTATCTCTCTCTCTTTATCTATCTCTATCCCTCTCCCTCTATTCTCTATCTATCTATCTCTTTCTCTTTCTCTATCTCTCTCTATCTATCTCTCTATTTTCCTCTCTCCCTCTATCTCTCTCTCTCTCTCTCTCTCTCTCTCTCTCTCTCTCTCTCTCTTGCTTTGTTTCTTCATTTATGCATGTAAATATGTGTGTGTGTGTGTGTGTATGTGTGTGTGGCTTGTGTCTGTGCGTGTGTGTGTGTGTGTGTGCGCGCGCGTGCGTGCAACAAAGTTGAAGCCATTAGGGAGGGGGGAGGGAGGATTGTTTAGTGATTACCTTAGATTGTAGAAAGGTTGGCTGTTAGGTTGAGCTTCCAAAGACAAACGCGGTAAACCTCCTTCGATGAAAAGGTTGCAAACGAAGCAAAGATCCTCTTTGAATTGAATGTGTGTGTGTGTGTGTGCGCGCGCACGCGGGTGCACGTGCGTATGGATGTTATTCTATTTGTGGGAGAGAGACAGTGAGTGTGGGAGGTGTAGGAGGGGAGAGGGAGATTGAAGCAGGCCCGATGGCAGAGAGTAAGAAGGCAGGGTATGCCGCAAAAGCGCAGCATTCTCTGCTCTTCTTCTGTTTTTAGGCGCCAAGGATTACCGTGACTATTATCGCGGGCATTACCGTGACTATTACCGCCTCTGTTATCGCGCCATGCCATTTCAACGGATACAAATGTATCCAAGGTTGCGAAGGGGCTTCAAACCACCCTCTCTACTCTTAGATATCAATAATTTTCTTTTTAGCCTTTTGAGTTTTTTTATGAAGACTTTTAATTTTTCTATGAGTACTTATTTTTGTAGTACTATTATATATTTTTTAAGTGCATTATTTAAGTACTTTTAGCTATTTGCGATTAAAAAATTAACCCATTTAGTGTGCAAATTGATTGTACTTTATTTGAAAAAATAAAGGCACTCATTGCACTTTATTTCCTTTGACTATATAGTCCCTTTTTTAAATTGAAATGTATCTATTTTTTTAATTAACTCTCTATTTTTTAAGGCACATATGACTAAATAAAAAAATCCTCTTTGACTATATAGTTATTTTTTAAAAAACATTGAAATATATCTATTTTTTTAATTAACTGATTATTTTTTAGGGCACATATGACTAAATTAAAAAAAAAATTGTGTGTACGTACAAGAGGTCGATTGGGATGATCGTGGCTCCCCTAGAGGGCCTGAACACGATCGGTGGCTCGAGGAAAAACTTCATTGTCCTTGCGTCAAGTGCAAAAGGGTAATACCTCGCTTGAGGCTCATTGCATTGGAGCACGTGGAGAACGAATGGCGTTCGTCATTGATTGCATGCATCCATACATGCGTCATTGATTGCATGTTATACCGCAATGAGCACGCACATGCTACCTCATGTCTCATGTGCGTGGAAGCACGATACAAGGCCAGAGTGAGCGGGGCACACCTACCCCACAAGGTATTGATACATTTTCCTTTAATTCCTCGCATTCAACACATGTTTAAAAGCAGGTCTATCGTGGAGCTTCTCATGTGGCACGCCAATTACCGCTCAAATGATGGAATGATCCATGTCCCTTCTGTCGATTCAACTGCATGGAGGCACATCAAAACTCATTGGCCAGAGTTTGGGTTGGAGCCTCAACACTTGGGTCTTGGGTTAGCAAGTGATGGTGTCAACCCCTTCGGCACTAAGTCTACTTCATGGAGCACTTGGCCTGTGGTTATCGCATCAACTACAATATTCCACCATGGGAGACAACCAAGAATGGCAATATACTTCTTTCCTTGTTGCTTGTGCCAGGGAAGTACAAAGTGTCAAATATTGATGTCTACCTCGAACCCCTCATCGAGCATTTGGAGGAGTTATGGAGAGGCATTCCCATTGTAGATGTCTCACTTGCAAAGGGGGGAGAGAAGCCATTGTGAGGGGAATCCTTATGTGGACTATGCACGATTACCTTGTTTGGATAGTCCACATAAGGATAGATTACTTTGGAGAGACACCTCTAAAGCTCATGATGGCCGATTGGGAAGAGCACTACACAACAATCTGGATCTGTGTCCTCCACCAAAAAAATATTTTAAGGTATCATATTGAAAGGACTTAAAAATACAACATCTCTTGGATCCCATGCACATATTCAAGAATGTAGCCCAAACACTATGGGACCACATTATTGGCAAGAAGGACTCTTTGGGTCAGTGAGGGAGGATTTGAGGCTTTTGAAACGTCTCCACGCCGTGCCCCCAATGGAAAGATTTTGCTTCCTAAAGCACCATGGATGCTAGCCAAAGAAGAATTAGACAAAGTGAAGGGTACCATTTCTTCTATTCGCACATCAACAGGATACAGGAATCGCTAAAGGGAGCTTGCACAAAAGTGAAGAAGGGTGGAAGCGTTCAATTGTATGGGTTGAAGTCCCATGATTGGCACAAGATGCTTCAGGTAATATCCCTCTCCCTATTCTATCTATAGTTTGTGTGTATGACTTTCTCTCACTTTCCCTTCCCCTAATTTACATTGTAGTTCATTTTGCCAGTGAGTATGTGTATATATCGGGACAAGAAAGTCAGGGATGTTATTTTCAAACTTGGAGAGCTAGTAAGGTACACCACAAGACTCCACTCAACTACACTTTTTTTATGTACACAATAATCTCAACTAGCACTTAGTGTGTCCTTGTGTGTTTTCTTGCAGATTTGTGAGCTCCAAGGAAATTGAAATAGATGTTATCCCTGCTGCTCAAACACTTGCAACAAAAACTGTGTGTGCCATTGAGGATGCATTTCCTCGATCGGTCCTTCTTAGTCAAATCTACCTCTTGATTCACGTGGTGGAGGAGATTGCTATATATGGAGTAGTGCATGCACGATGGATGTTCTTCTTAGAGAGATTTTTAAAGACTCTCAAAGATGTTGTGCGGCATGTATGGCCGAAGAGTGGATCGTCCAAGAGGCATTTGTTTACATCTCATAGTATTTGGCACAAGTTGATCCTTCAATGCCTCGCATGTGGTCAAACGAGGAAGATGCAAGGATGACTTCACACTTGCCAAGTGGAAAGGGAAAACTACTTAACATGGATATAAATCTATCTTGAGTGGTCAATAATTTTTGTTTTCTCAATGCAAAGGTTATAACCAAGTGGGTGGACTTGTGGACAGTTTCAAAGGCAAGGCATTTGCAAGAGAGAGAGAAACATGGAAACAAGCACATGGAGGAAGGAGGCCACCCCCAATGCTGTGGAGTGGATTCATGAGAGAATGACCAAAGCATAAGCGCGTGGAGAAGACATCACCAACAAAGAATGGGAGTATATATGCACAAGGTTGCGTACCAAAGGTAGAGTACTTATATACCTAAACCATATTATAAACTTTTTTCTTGATTTTATCTTTGTACTTGATAAAAGATATTTTCTTATTTTGTAGTGCTTTTCCTTTAGCTCTATGTGGTCAAAGGATTGTCACTTTCGTACACGCCACATTGACGAGCGTAGAACCACCATGGATTGTGGCATCATGGGCAACTTTGACACATACGGTGATGAAGCCAGATACTGTGGAACTATTGAAAGGATACTAAAGGTTAATTTTAAAACCTTTCATACCTTCATCTTCAAGTGCAAGTGGTTCGCAGTGTGCATCACACAGGGAGGTATGACAATTTAGCTTTACCGCGCAATTGTGAGCAGGTGAGTGACTACCTTTTTTATTCTTATTTGCTTGTAACATTAATTATATCAATGTTACTCACTTTGAGCTTCTCTTCTATAGGTCATCTATATCCCAGCAATCCTCCTACTTTGGATGAGGTGGAGATAGAGGAGAGGGAGGTCGATGAATCAAGTCCAGTGGTGACCAGTCTTAGCGAGGATGATTGTCATGATGATGAAGATGATGAGATAGAAGACGACGAATTCGAATATGATGAAGCCATCGCATCCACAAACGACAGTTCCGTTTCTCTCTTTATTGATTAAGGAGCCATGGGCTTAGAATTGCATAATGCTTCATGTAGGGATCTTTTGGAAGATGATTCATAAACATTTTTCATACTTTAAGTTATGAAGATTTTTGATCGTGTAATCCATTCATCTCTCTCTCTCCCCCCTTCCCTCTCTCTAATTTTGTGAACATGCTTAATTATGTTAATCGAGTGACAGTGATTAGTTTAGTTGTAACCAAGTGTAATTTTAAATAGCTAACTATTGTTACATGTTTTCATATCTTTTCTTTTTTAAATTTAAGAATTTCATATAATATTCCTTAATTTTTATCGAGAGAAGGGAAACACTATTTTATTTTTTTTTGGGGGGGGGGGGGGGGGGGGGGGGGGGGGGGAGATGTTTAAGCAAGAATTTGAAATTTTAGGCGTTGAATATCCCCTCGAAAATAATAGCGATGATAATTGAGGTAATAAACACGATAATATTAGCAAAGTCACGATAATAGTTTAGATACCAAAAAGTCTCTTCCCTCTCCAGCTGAATTTGGACCTTCTCTCTACAAAACGTGGTAAAAGGCCATGGTAAACAATTAGAGATTCTCATAGGGTTTGCTAAAGAGATTCCTATGGGGAAATAAGGGAAACACATGTGCATTCATCAAATGGAAACTTGTTGCATATCCCAAGGATAAAGGTGGGCTAGGGGTGCTTAATTTGCAGGTCCATGCTCATGCTAGAAGAGCCACTATGGTCAAGCATATGTTCAAAAGAGACACAATCTGGTCCATATGCTTATGGGAAATTGTTTCTATATCTGTTATTTATTTCCAGGGTGCTTGGTACTTGTCAGATTGGGATAAGTTATCTCACATGCTCCTCTCAAAACTGGTTGTAAAATTGCTCAATTGTTGATCAATTCTTGGAAAGGTACATGCTCTCACCTAATCTGGTAGGGGAGACTTAGATATATTGGCAGTTCTCTTGGCGAGGAAAATGTCTTTTGGAGTTTTGTGTTTAAACACCCACCTGCTCTGATTATCAAAAAGTCTCCTATATATAAGGATGTTTAGAAAGGGTATCACATGTACTGAGAAAATGATGGACTCTCAGGGATTGTTTGTCCCCTTTTTTGCAGCTAGAAGACAATATAGGCTATTTAATGTTGTGTACTCAAATATTCAGGCTTCAGGTTCCCACTACAAAGAATTTATGGGAGAGGTTCAGGGACTGGCAGCTTCCAGGGAATGTAGGAAATTGTTGGAAGTCCTCTACTGCTCACTTCTACATGCTTCTCATCTCAGTTAGATGCAACAGGTATTGGAGGTTCAATAGATCTCAACAATGGTGGATTCAGAGGCTGGCAGCAATTTGGAGTTTACCTTGCTCTAATAAGCATAAAGTCTTTCTGTGGAGACTGCTTAGTGGATCCCTCGACTGTGGTGAATTGCTTGTTAAAAATTGTATTTCTGATGATAGATGTCCACATTGTAAGGCAAAGGAAACTTTTAAGCACACCTTTTGGAATTGTAAGAATGTAAGGATTGGTGGCATTGGATCTTACAGCATGTGCACCAACGGATTCTAGTTAAACTGTCTATTTTTTCCTTGAAATTTGGCGAATGTAAAATCCTTGATGTGGCTATGGATTTTTGTATACAATCATTGAGAGTCTTGCTGCTCTTTTTTATATGGAATGCCAAAAATTATGCATGTTTTGAAGAGGTCTCCTTGTGTAAAATAACTATATCTCGGGAGATCATCAAGAAGAAAATGTGGGAAGACTGTGTCAACATTTTAGATGAGCAGTTGACAGAAAGTTGCCTCCAGCTCATGAGGAGATTGTGATAGATGACAAGAAATCTTTGATGATGTATTTCAATGTAGAGAGAGAGAGAGAGAGAGAGAGAGAGAGAGAGAGAGACATATGTCAAATTGCAAAAAACGCATATGATCAAACATCAAATTAAGTTTGTGTTTATGTTTTCAAAGAAGGCTAAGAGAAAAACTATATACATCGATCCTCAGACTTTCACCCCTACAATACATTTATCAAATAAAATTTTAAAACCTCAACTCTTAACATACAATACACATCACTTGACATCAAGAGATCTAGTCACACCTCATCACCCACTCTTACCTATTGTTCGTCACATTGTTGTTCGATTCTTTCACTCTAAATACAAAGAAAATTTCAGTGCTTCACATACAAATGTGGCTGCACTAAGCTTTAAAAAGTGAAATGAACACTGACATGTTTTGAGCATGGTTTGCACAAGTTTCTTGTTTGGAACAACTGATAAAGAGAATTTTTTTAATTATAACGCTTCAAAAAAACAATATGTACAAATTACAAAGGATGTTCTCTTGGATTCATAAAGAAGATCATTATTACAAGAGGAGGTTTCCTAATTAGCTTTGAATAATGTTGACAATCAGCTCAACATCGTCATCGATTGTAGTAAGGCTAGAAGCTGCTACATCGAGTATGGTAGAGTCCCCCTCTTTCAAGTGGCCGGTGTAGAGCAGAGAACTCACTGAAAGAGAGAGAGAGAGAGAGAGAGAGAGAGAGAGAGAGAGAGAGAGAGGTTGTTAAGCAAGATGACACGCAGAGGGAGAGAGCCAAGAAGTGATGGCTAGAAGCGTATGTTGTATTGATCCGAGGAGGTGCAACTATATACACGGAGGAGGAGGCAGTTACAAGGTCGTGTGAGATTCTTGGGAATGCGGGTAGTTGTGCCTATTAGGATGACACATAGTTGGATGATGTGGATTAATATCCCACACACCCCCGTAAGACACATCGGCCATACAGAGACATGTGTATGTGTGCATACTGTGATGTGATCATGAGATAGATCTACATGCTTTGGAAAAATACAATATGCGTCTGCAATTATTCTTGGTGTGACTTCCGAGGTCTTCAACCTGGATCAAGGTCCGACTTCGTAATGAAGAAGATTAGCAACTCTGATTACTGCTTTGGTCGAGCTTTGAAAGGCTATGATAGGTACGTAGCATGAATGATTTCACGAGCTTGGTCATTGCACATTCGCCCCCCCCAAGCGAAGTGAAAGCATGAGTTTATGATTGGCTGAATGAACCGCAAGGGAGCCAAGGTGAGGTTTCAGCATCCTTTCATGGTGTGTTTGAGGCTTCAACTGAAAGTGTAAGATGGAGGTCTTGTAGACATGACCACCGGGATCAAAGGGGGTAGAAGGGACAACTCTTGGCAAGGGAATGTTTGTTGTATCATGGAGCTGAGAATTGGTTTGAGGGAAAGGCTCACTTGGCAAAGGTTGAGTTAGAGTAGCCAATGGAGAGGGAGGTGGGAAAGTGGCTATAGCATGATTGAATGGCTCAAATGGTTGAGGTTGATGAAGGTAGCACAAATAATGAGTGAGCATTTGCATGCTTAATGCACCGGGGTTCTGCATGAAGTGAGATATGTAGTTGGTAGCAAGGTAGATGTCCGTGTGCTTGCGGGAGACAAGGTAGTGAACTTTACCAAGAATTGATGCTATTTTGCTTGCATCGGATGCACGATGATGAGTGGCTGTTCCTGGATCGTCCCGCCTACGAGGGTTGATTGCACTCGAGGGTTTCGAGTTGGAGTTGCATTTGTGAAAGCATCCTTTGCAGTAAACGCATAAGGACGGAGCAGGGCAGGGATCTTGAGTGATCTTGGGCGCCCTCACAGTAGGGGGCGGCACAAATCGGGCCTGAGGTACACGGGCTAAACTGTGATTGTCGAATGCTGGAAGATTTGGTGCCGAAAGTGCTATGGAGCTACTACTTGGAGGTTCACCATTAGTCCTGCGGGGCTGGATGCCAAAAGAGTGGCAAGGGGTTTGATTGCCGCAGTGAACTGGAACTGATTCATAGCAATCAAGCACGTCCAAGCTGAAAGGTGGTGGTACACTTGTGATCACTTCCAGCAAGGTTGGGGATTTGAGGCCTGCACCAATGTCGGCATTGACATGGGCACCATCAGTTTTGATGACCGCAGGGATTTCGACATCAACCAGGACTGCTATGATGGCTACACCATTTGCAACATTGTGTGATGTGGGTGCAGCAGCAGCAACAGAAGTACAAGCAGGCTTGGATGAACAAACAGCAGCACGTTCATGAACTTTGCCTCCAGCTTGTAGTTGAATTTCGCTAGGAAAGGCTTTAATGGTGGTGCAAACAACCAGTTCGTATGCTGGGTTGGTAGCGCCTGCGAGCGGTCGGTTTTGTGTGGTATTAACCCAAGCTGTAATTCCAGGGGCACTGTGGGCAGGGGCTGCGCCTGCAACAGTCCATGCTTGGGTGCATTGAACCACAAAAACAGCATGGCCTTCATTGATTGTGACGTCATCTACAACGTCAGCGGCGAGAGGCTGGGTAGGAATTTGCAGGGGTTCGCTAATGTGGGCAATGCCTGGAACAATATGCCGTGTCTCATTGGATTGAAACAAGGCGTTGAGGTTAGCAGCAGAGACCTCATTCCCCAAGAGGACTCGAATGGTGACATCAGCACCATTGGCATCATCAACCTTGGGCGGCGGCTGTGGTTGTGGGGAGAGGCAGCTTAGATAGGTTGAGCGGTGAGACTTGAGAACTTCAGCATCATGGCATGCTGATGCCAAGCGGGTCCTCATAGGTTCCTATAGGTTGGAGCTCAGCAAGGGCTTGTGAACCAGTATTGAGGTCGCATGATGAGGCTGCAACAGAGTAACCTGCAGATGGTGTGGCAGAAACGTCGACTGCAGCAAGGTTGACGACTATGATGGCCGCAGAGGTGGCGGCATAGGAGGCATGCAGATGCGCATGGCGAATGACACGAGCCAGGGATTCACCATCAACAGGTGGCACTGTGTGCGCACGCAAGAGCTCGCCATAGGGTTCCTGGGCTATGACAGACTCCATCAGTGTGCTTGCAGAATGCGCCTTGGGTGGGCTTGCCACATAAGCAAACGTGGGTTCTGCATCCAGTGCAAGTTCTGCAACATCCAAGTTTGGCAAGTATGCGTCAATGATGGTTGCATCATCATCATTGGCGCATGTTGTTGGACATGAAGAGGGGCGAGTAATTGCGTTGGCAGGAAGTGTCTGCTCCATAAGCGGAGAGCTGCAAGGCAGGGTGTGTGCAGCCACGGGCTCTTTGGGCTTGAAGGTGGAGCACCTTGCCTCTGTTGAGTTTCCGCAGAAGTTATGGAGAGCGTGCCTTAAGGCCTCGAGTAGAACCATGATGAGGTTCGTCGCCCATAGCAGCAGTTGCGCCAGAGGCTTGGCGAGGGGCATGGCGTGGTATGATGAGGCTGCAAGCAAGGGCTGCGCCTCATGGAGAGACTGACGCAGGATGTAAAGAGCAGCCACAGGGCCTTTAGGCTTGAAAGCGGAGCACCTCGCCACAACAGAAGGTCCGTCGAAGGCATGCAGGGGTGCGCCAGGGTCGACAGCGCCAGCATGAGGCTGTGTTTGGGCGGGTTTGTTCACCGCAGCACGGTGGTCGGAGAAAAGGGCCCCATCGCAGGCAGCAGCATCAAGAGGCTGTGCAAGGGCTCGCATGGGATGGCCTCGGTAGGCAGTGCCACCGCCTCTGGGAGTCGGGATGAGGCTCTGTTGAGGGCTTGGCAGGCTCGCTGGAGGGCTGCCAAAAGAACCATCACCAGGCTTGTTGCCCACCGCTGCAAACAAGGCGGAGGAGGTTGCATGGGTGGGCTCCGCACAGAAAAAGAGGCAGGATTTTCTGGTCGCTACGATGATACCATGTAGAGCAGAGAACTCACTGAAAGAAAGAGAAAGAGAGAGAGAGAGAGAGAGAGAGAGAGAGAGAGGTTGTTAAGCCAGATGACACGCAGAGGGGGAGAGCCAAGAAGCGATGGCTAGAAGCGTATGTTGTATTGATCCGAGGAGGTGCAACTATATACACGGAGGAGGAGGCACTTACAAAGTCGTGTGAGATTCTTGGGAATGCGGGTAGTTGTGCCTATTAGGATGACACATAGTTGGATGATGTGGATTAATATCCCACAGCCGGCAAGCATGTGCTCCGCCACACCATCTTCAATAATCCTAGTGATAGCCCGCCGAAGGTGCCTAGCACCATAGGAGGGGCAAAAGCCTTGCTGCACGATCTTCTCTTCAAGCCTGTTGCTGACTTGGATTAGAATCCTCATATTGTCCCTCAAGCGCACCACCACTTCCTCTATCATGAGACGAGCAACTTGCAGTATGTCCTCTCGGGTGAGGGGATCGAACACCACAATCTCGTCCAAGCGGTTCAAGAACTCTGGCCTGAAGCACTTCTTGAGCTCTTCTTCCACGATGCTATGGTTTCGAGAGTACTTCACTAGCTGATTTCCTGGCTTCATCATATTGTCATGGTCAAGTGCATGGTCCGCTATCTGGAACCCGATAGTGCTCTGGCCCTTTAGAAGGGCGCTGCTCCCCACATTAGAGGTCATGATGATGAGCGTGTTCTTGAAGTCCACCACCTTCCCCTTACTATCGGTGAGCCTGCCGTCTTCCATGATCTGTAGCAGGAGGTTGAAGACGTCGGGATGAGCCTTCTCTATCTCGTCGAGCAGCACAATGGTGAAAGGCCGCCTTCGCACAGCCTCCGTGAGCTGCCCGCTCTCATTGTAGCCGATATAGCCGAGAGGTGAGCCGTTGAGCTTGGACACACTGTGCCTCTCCATGAATTCGCTCATGTCGAGCCTCACCATAGCTTCCTCGCAGTCGAAGTAGGCGGATGCGAGCGCTTTCGCGAGTTGAGACTTGCCAACCCCCGTGGGCCCACAGAAGACGAAGCTTGCGATGGGTCGACTCGGGTCCCGCAGCCCCACCCGAGCTCTGCGCACAGCTCTGCTCACGGCTTTCACTGCCTCATCCTGCCCGATGATCTTGCGATGCAGCTGGGCCTCCATCCCCAACAGCTTGTCCGTCTCTTGATAAGATACATTCTCCACAGGAATGCCTGTCCACGCCGCTACAATGCGCTGGATATGGGCTGCGCTTACTATAATCACAGTACCGTCTCGCGGCCCGCATTTCTTCTTGACCAGCACTTTCCTTCATGCTGTCGCTGCCGGAGTTGCTTGCTGCTTGCATGTGCACATAGGAGCCGGCCTCATCGATGAGGTCAATAGCTTTATCGGGAAGAAATCTGTCGGTTATGTACAGATCGGAGAGCTCTGCCGCTGCAATGAGCGCGTCTTCAGCGTACTGCACCTTGTGGTGCTCTTGGTAGCGTGGACAGAGGCCCTTGAGGATGCGAATGGTGTCCTCTACTGAAGGAGCCGGTACATACACGAGCTGGAAACGCCTTTCGAGAGCAGGGTCCTTCTCCATGTGCTGTCGGTACTCCTTGAGAGTGGTAGCTCCGATGCATTGAAGCTCGCCACGCGCAAGCGCCGGTTTGAGGAGGTTGGCGGTGTCCAAGGCGGAACCTCCAGCTCCAATGATTGTGTGGATCTCGTCGATGAAGAGGATGATGCGGCGGTCGCACCTCCGAATCTCGTCCATGAGCGTCTTCACGCGCTCCTCCAGCTCGCCTCTATAGCGCGTTCCCGCAAGAAGCCGCCCAACATCCAAGCTCATCACTCTCTTGCCAGCGAGCTCGTGGCCTGCGGTGCCGCCCACAATCATCTGCGCCATGGCCTCTGCGATGGCAGTCTTCCCCACACCGGGCTCGCCCACAAGGCAGGCATTGTTCTTGCCCTTGCGGCCCAGAATCTGGACGACGCGGGTAATCTGCGCCTCTCTGCCGACGACAGGGTCCAGACGGCCTTGCTGAGCGAGCTCCGTGAGGTCTGTACAGAAGGCCTTCAACGTGGGTATGTCATCCAGAACATTATTGTCGATCTCTGCATCCTGGTGCACTTATTCCTCCTGATCATGATCGCCAGCTATATAAATAATGGGCGTAGCTAGCGTCGACTCATGTAGCTTGAGCTGCAGGTGGTTGCTGCAGTGGTCGACATCCACTCCTACAGCTCCCAGGAAACGGAGCCCCACATACCCCTCAGGCTGCAGTTGCTCGACGTGGAGCAGGCCCAGCAGCAGATGCTCGAGCCCAACGTGGTCCTGGCCCAGATTTCGAGCTGCCTGAAGCGAGAGCCGCAGCATGCTGACGGCGCGGAAAGAGACCAGCGTGAGAGAGGCGTAGTGGAAGGTGAAGAGCGTGACGGAGCCGTTTCCGCTTGATCTCGGTCGGCGCTTATCCGAGCTTGGAGATGGATAACGTGATCGCGAACAGCCTCCAGCAGAAAATCCAAAAAGCTCTCAGAGTCCACATGCATGTAGGCGGAGCGTAGAGCTTCAGCGGCGATGGAGAGCTCAGGAGCTTCGGAGTGGTAATCTCTGAGGACGAGGATAAGACCGACCAGGATGTGCTCGCAGCCAAGATAGTTGTGGCCAAGAAGCTGCGCCTCCTTCCTGGCCAGCTGCAGCGCTCGAGTGGCCATCTTGTTGAAGTGAGAGAACAGATTATCGTCATCATAGATGGCCGCACCATCGTCAGCTGATGATCCTCCTGAGTTGCCACTGGGGCGGGGATTAATGATCATGGCACGTTCTCCTCGTGAAATAGTGGTGGGCATACGCAGACATTGTAGTGCTCTCACATTTAGCAGCAGCCGCTGGCCTGTTCTGAAATTAGCAGTGCTGATGCACCCGCTAAGCTGCCGGCTCCGCGTTGACAACAGCGCAATCCTTCCGGGCTTAGCAGGTTCCAGCTGCTTTGTAGAGGCTGTGGCACGGTCCTGCAGCAGGAGTGAAGAGCTTAATGCTTGTGCAGAAGTCGTCGACGTTGTCATGGTTGATGGTTGCATAAATATTGACTTCAGATTACAATTGAAAAACTCGCTCGTCGTCGACGATATATTGAGCACAATATTGAGTTGTGTCTTTGGACTCTCGAGCCCCCCATACGTACTCTTTCACTCTCAGGTTAGTCATGGCCCTTTCTCCAAAACACAAGTCCATGGACGCCTTGATTAGGGGCCTATGGGGGATTGCTTAAATGCTTGGGACGCTTGTATGTCCTCTTGAGTGGACACACATAAGCTTACGCATACTAGGCGTGACTCAACAGTTACATTACTATTTTTTAATTAAAAAAAACCAACATAAGCGGGTTGAATTTAAGTAAGAAGCAAAAAAAAAATTACATTAAACTACCCAAGGAGTGGGTTACTGAGAAGATTACAAGGGGTTAGGTGACAAGAGTCAAACTAGTCAATAATTTATCGACCAAAGCAGTATATGCTGAGGATATTTGAGACTACTGAAATTCATTCGATACATTACATATTGTCAATCTTAGCCTATAGACGATCCACAAAGTCACGGGCTACTTCAAACCTCCTTGCCATTTCAAGGGTTTTGAACATAAACAAGAAGTGGTTTTTTGGCAACGCTTGGATGGATTGAACTTCACAACCTCTCCTATCCCACTGGTTCTTAACCCATGACCTGAGCACTTCCACTGGAGGTCTAGGTCCTGCAATTAGTCCTATAAGGGCTCTGTTTTCGAAATCCTTTTCTATTTTCTTAACTTGAACCGCTGGGAGAAGTACCACAGGCTTACCTCCAAAGTTTCATCCCTGACAGTCTTCGTCCATGCCTTGGCGGTGGCGGCCGAAAGGTGTAGCATCCGGGGAGCTCCACATGTTGTCCTCTTGAGCAGGGCCCTGATTCCAGCTTGGTGCCTGAGTGGGAGAGTCCTCTGGAAGGGCATGACTTGGGCCTTCTTGTTTCAGAGCCTCCTGTAGCTGGACAGCAATGTCATGAGGGAGGTGTTGAAAAAGCTGTTGTGTAACGAGATTCGAAGGTCATCCTGCCTGGAATGAAGGGGAAAGGTCCTGTCTCAACAGTGATGTATGAGGGAGGGGATTTGAGGCACGCCAAGCTTTCTCATGAGAGGTAAGGGTAGTGGGGAAAGGTAGAGGAACCACCCGCAATGTATCGGAGGGGGTGACTCACTCGTGAGCCATGACAGTTAGCTCGCCCTCTCCATCGCTCGCTCGCCTGACCTTGTTTCCAGTCTTTGACTTGAGAAGCCGTTACATTACTATTGGTGTTACATTGATTAAATAGGATATTATGGTGACTGTTAACACTAGGTTGGTAATGGGACACTTTTATGTCCTGGGACACTTTTATGTCCTGTTAAGTGACCATTTTTCTTGAATTATGTCAAGAGTTTCAAAATGGATTTTGAGGTGCTATCTGTCTAGAAAGTTGTCTCATGAGCTGAAAAAAACTCGACATTTATTTGGAATATCAATTCCATCTTTAACCTTGTCCTTGCACAACATTTCACAACCTAAACTGTGTGAAAAAACGGGTCCTGTTTTTGGCTTTTTTAAACTTTTTGCAGCTATACCACTCTAGAATTCATGTTTGTGAGGTCTATAATGCTAGAGAACTATCTTTAGTAGTCCTCAACATGTCCCGATGCTTCTAGGGAGAAATAAATGTTAAAGTTGTAAGTTATGACCAAATTACAAAAATTGTCAAATCCTGTTTTTTAGCCAATTTTAGCTCTTCTATGATTTTTTAGGTGGCTTTCATGATATCCAAATGCACTTTTGATTTTCTATGTCGCATATTGTAACATAAAGCTAATATTCCTTTAGTTTTGGGGCACCTAATACCCTTTTTTGCATAGTAGACAACGATGGTTGATTTTTTCAATTATAGAAGAAAACAAAACATTCTAGTATATCAAGTATAGGTTTTTCAATATTGTTAGTTTCTTGTGACAACTACATGCATTTTGTAGGTAGTAACCATATCTAGTCATAAGGATCAAATTTGGCTAGATATTGAATAGTTTCTATGGGGTTCTACAACTCATAATGTTGAACCCAGTTTTTTCATGTTTGCTGTATTTAGCACTTCATCTTTGTCCCCAAGATTCCCCTTGGTAAGAGATGTATTATTCTTTTGACATGCTCCATGGCTCCTTATGAGCCTAAAGGAAAATAGGGAACTAAGAAAAGATGCATATATTATTTGTATTGAGCGTGCCTATAGAAACTTTGGTGATAGGTTTGCAGAATGGTAAAAATTCAACTTTTTTGTACCTATTTCTTTTGGCAAAACAAAAAATAGTGAGTGAGAAGCAATCATATGTTCTGATCACCAACCCATTGAAGTTAACCAGGGAATTTATCTCAAGTCCTACAAAAATCCCTAATCTTATTTTTATGCAACAAAACGTAAGAAATGACCAAATTTCATCCTCACTCGAGCTTTTGGTTTTGTTACACACAAATAATCTTCATAGGCTCCATTTCTCGCACATGCTTCAACACTCATATATTGCCCCCCTCAAGGGAGCAACCTCTAGGAGAACTTGGGATATACATACATCCTTAAAGAGATCAGTCTTTCTCAATTTTGTCCAGTTCTTTAATGGATCCTAGAGAAGTTACCAATTCGTTAGCTTCATAAAAACGTGAGAGGTGACGGACATGATGTGTTGGGATAGTAGATCCAAATTGACTCCCATAGCAACCTCAAGAAAATGTAGACAATCGATTTCTCTTTCACACTGTTGAACACGTACTAGCTTCTACGTATAGGTTTCTCAGGGCCACCATGTTTTAGACCTGGCATCTAGAAATATATGATGCCTCTAGCCTTAGTTTGCACATTCACATCAATAGCAAGAAGCCCAATAATTGCATACTCTGAAGTAGTACTACACAAGCAACGTGCTTCTTCACCAAAATTTGATAGCTTGCCCACTGTTGTCACTAAACTGATCATGAGAAAGATACAAACACTCTCTCCATCGTTAAGAAGATCAATGCCAAATTCTCTGAGCATGTCCTCATTGGATCCCATTCGTGCATGCAGTCCACACAAGCTGTGCATGTGAGGTAGAGGGCGCAGTTATCGCTGGCCGAAAAAGCCGTAGCTAGCAAGATTGGTACTGCCGATGGGGTTGCCGATGACATTTACGTTCGGAGACATCCATCGATAGACGACAATCCGCATGGGGGATTATATGCTTGTAGAGAGTTCTCAACTCCCTTGCTTCTGCCCTCTTATAACAATCCCATCATGAAGTCTCTGAGGCTATGACGACACAAAATTCATCCCCTTTTTAATTTTGTGAGACCTTTGGAGTCTCCTAGGTTTGTGCCATGCAATTTCCTTCAATCTTCCCTAGTTCTTCTCTACGATCAAATCTTGCACCCTATTTATCCCAAGATCCCTTGAGGTCTCCTAGGATTACTCCTATTCTATTGAATCTTCTCTTCTACATTCTTGTTTTGCTACAACTATGCAGATCCTATGACAATCTTTATTGTGCTTATCATTATATATATATACATTCATACTATGTAAACTTTTCTCATAGTATGAAATTATCATTTCGACTATCTTATTCGGATCTCTTCCATTAATTACAAATTAATGAAGGATTAATGCCAGAGTTGCATGAAAAAGGTAATATAAAACAAAGAAGTAGAATGATAAAATTTGAAAACCAAAAGAAAACAAGAATCATGTAAATGCACTTAGCCTTTCATTTTTTGAATCTACAATATCTGGTGCGTAGCCTCAGCTCTGATACCATTGCTACAAACGAGAGCGTAGCAACCTCCAAGCCCATATAAAACGCTTCTTTGAAAGTCTACATGTAGTAAGAGGGTAAGAACATCACCCTGGTGTCGAAGCCATGGGGCCAATTGTAATTCCAAATATGTGTCCAAATCCAACATATATTCTATTTTATATACCCATGTAGCAAAATCACACTAAGGACAGTGGTGGCGAGCCACTGCAGCATGATTTCATGATCAGTGTTGCCTCAACCAACGAATCTACACAAATGAGACGTTATATTGAGCACAATATTGGTTTTTGTGCGCCCCACGTTTCCAGTCGGGATGAGTTGTGTCTTTCGACTCTCGAGCCCCCCATACGTACTCTTTCACTCTCAGGTTAGTCATGGCCCTTTCTCCAAAACACCAGTCCATGGGCGCCTTAATTAGGGGCCTATGGGGGATTGCTTAAATGCTTGGGACGCTTGCATGTCCTCTCTCATCGCTCATAGAGTGGACACACATAAGCTTACGCATACTAGGCGTGACTCAACAGTTACATTACTATTTTTTTAATAAAAAAAACCAAAATAAGCGGGTTGAATTAAAGTAAGAAGCTAAAAAAAATTTACATCAGACTACCCAAGGAGTGGGTTACTGAGAAGATTACAAGGGGTTAGGTGACAAGAGTCAAATTAGTCAATAATCTGTCGACCAAAGCAGTATATGTTGGGGATATGTGAGACTACTGAAATTAATTCGATACATTACATATTGTCAATCTCACCCTGTAGACGATCCACAAAGTCGCGGGCTGCTTCAAACCTCCTTGCCATTTCAAGGGTTTTGAGCATAAACAAGGAGTGGTTTTTTAGCAATGCTTGGATTGAACTTCACAACCTCTACTACCCCACTGGTTCTTAACCCATGACCTGAGCACTTCCACTGGAGGTCTAGGTCCTGCCACTAGTCCTAAAGGGCTCTGTCTTCTAAATCTTTTTCTATTTTCTTAACTTGAACCGCCGGGAGAAGTACCACAGGATTACCTCCAAAGTTTCATCCCTGACAGTCTTCGTCCATGCCTTGGCGGTGGCAGCCGAAAGGCGTAGCATCCGGGGAGCTCCACATGATGTCCTCTTGAGCAGGGCTCTGATTCCAGCTTGGTGCCTGAGTGGGAGAGTCCTATGGAAGGGCATCACTTGGGCCTTTTTGTTTCAGAGCCTCCTGTAGCTCGATAGTGATTTCATGAGGGAGGTGTTGAAAAAGCTCCTAAGTAACGAAATTCGAAGGTGATCCTGCCTGGAAAGAAGGGGAAAGGTCCTGTCTCAACAGTGATCTATGAGGGAGGGGATTTGAGGCACGCCAAGCGTTCTCATGAGAGGTAAGGGTAGTGGGGAAAGGTAGAGAAACCACCCACCATGTACCAGAGGGGGTGACTGACTCGTGAGCCATGACAGTTAGCTCGCCCTCTCCATCGCTCGCTCGCCTTACCTTGTTTCCAATCTTTGACTTGAGAAGCTGTTACATTACTATTGGTGTTACATTGATTAAATAGGATATTATGGTGACTCTTAAAATCTTGGGCATTGCGCCCAACATCCCCTCTCAATGTCAACTTTTAGCATGGAGGAAGATGTATCACACCATTGTAGTCGATGGAGAACGTCATATATGGACATATCTACAATTGTCTCATTTTTTTGGTGTCATACAAGCCGGCAATGGTGCCATAGCAGAAAGGAATTAAGAAACTAGAGCTTGCACATCCACTCATCCACAATCGACCAAATATTTGGACTTAGAGTATCCACAAAGACCAAATTTCATCCTCACTCAATCTTTTGGTTTTGTTACACACAAATAATCTTCATAGGCTCCATTTCTCGCACATGCTTCAACAGTCTCATATATTGCCCCCCTCAAGGGAGAAACCTGTAGGAGAACTTGGGATATACATACATCCTTAAAGAGATCAGCCTCTCTCAATTTTTTCCAGTGCTTTAATGGATCCTAGAGAAGTTACCAATTCGTTAGCTTCATAAAAACGTGAGAGGTGATGGACATGATATGTTGGGATACTAGATCCAAATTGACTCCCATAGCAACCTCAAGAAAATGTAGACAATCGATTTCTCTTTCACACTTTTGAACACGTACTAGCTTCTACGTATAGGTTGCTCAGGGCCACCATGTTTTAGACCTGGCATCTAGAAATATAGGATGCCTCTAGCCTTAGTTTGCACATTCACATCAATGGCAAGAAGCCCAATAATTGCATACTCTGAAGTAGTACTACACAAGCAACGTGCTTCTTCACCAAAATTTGATAGCTTGCCCACTGTTGTCACTAAATTGCTCATGAGAAAGATACAAACACTCTCTCCATCGTTAAGAAGATCAACGCCAAATTCTCTGAGCATGTCCTCATTGGATCCCATTCGTGCATGCAGTCCACACAAGGTGTGCATGTGAGGTAGAGGCAGTTATCGTTGGCCGAAAAAGCCGTAGCTATCAAGATTGGTACTGTCGTTGGGGTTGCCGATGACATTTACGTTCGGAGACATCCATTGATAGATGACAATCCGCATGGGGGATTATATGCTTGTAGAGAGCTCTCAATTCCGTTGCTTCTGCCCTCTTTTAACAATCCCATCGTGAAGTCTCTAAGGCCATGACGACACAAAATTCACCCCCTTTTTTTATTTTCTGAGACCTTTGGAGTCTCCTAGGGTTGTGTCCCACGCAATTTCCTTCAATCTTCCCTAGTTCTTCTCTACGATCCCTATTTATCCCAAGATCCCTTGAGGTCTCCTAGGATTACTCCTATTCTATTGAATCTTCTCTTCTACATTCTTGTTTTGGTACAACTATGCAGATCCTGTGACAATATTTATCGTGCTGATCAATATATATATATACATTCATACTATGTAAACTTTTCTCACAGTATGAAATTATCATTTCTACTATCTTATTTGGATCTCTTCCATTAATTACAAATTAATGAAGGATTCATGCCAAAGCTGCATGAAAAAGGTAATATAAAACAAAGAAATAGAATGATAAATTTTGAAAACCAAAAGAAAACAAGAATCATGTAAATGCACTTAGCTTTTCATTTTTTGAATCTACAATATCTAGAGTGTAGCCTTAGCTGTGATACCACTACTACAAACGCGAGTGTAGCAAACTCCAAGCCCGTATAGAATGCTTCTTCGAAAGTCTACATGTAGTAAGAGGGTAAGAACATCACCCTGGCATAGAATCCATGGAGCCAATTGTAATTCCAAATATGTGTCGAGATCCAACATATCTTTTGTTTTATATACCCGTGTAGAAAAATCATACTAAGGATAGTGGTGGCTAGCAACTGCAACATGATTTCATCATCTGTGTTGCCTCAACCAACGAATCTACACAAATGAGACGTGCTGCCTATGTAATGGAAATGGCCTATGAACATTGGGAGTAGCAGAATTAAGAGAATTATAGTGAGCATTTTTATGAGACTACTGTCATAATAATCAATATCTAATTCTCCTAAATGATTTTGTCATGTTAAACTGATCATTTACTATGGGGAAGTGCCAGGGGAGAAAAAGCTAGAATATTGGTTAAGCTAGCAGACCGGCCACAGTAGGGATCCAAAGGATGGAAAATAGGGATCCAAAGGGGGGGCCATATGCAAAAGAGCCATGTGCAACAATGGGCTAAAAAGACCCTAAGGTTCAGCCCATTAAGATTTCCAAAATGCTAAGGTTCCAAAATTCAAAGGTTGTGTCCAAAGGTCAACCCTATGGGAAATTGGATGCTTTGTGTGTGACCAAAAAGTCTTTTCAAATCCTTGCTTGGGAGGGGGCGAACGAGCCTTTCTTCTAGGGGATGAGAGAGAAATCCACACACACACACACACAAGCTCCCTTTACACAAAGGGAATGAGGAACACATGTCAGCTCACTGGGCGAGATGCCCACAAGGTGTACCCAATTCCTATTGGATGGCCTTGGAGGTGGACCAATGAGAATTAGGCTAGAGTAAATCTAGTTTAATTAATTTAAAAACACTTAATAAAAGAACCAATGAGAATTAAGTCTCCTAGATGACTATTGGGCAGTCTCCCAAGGGGTCCAATGAGCATTCAACAGCCCAATGGCTTGCCTGATTCCTATTGGCTAGGAGGCAAAGGGGTCCAATGAGAGTTTAGTTTAATTATTAAATTACCTAAAGCTCTCACAAAAGGGGAAAGGGGGACACATGTCAGAAGGCTATCACTTATGCTGCTTAATGGTGATAGGATAGCCTTGGGGAGGTCCAATGGGAGGATAGCAAGAGCAATTAGCAAGAGGGCTCGCCCAAGAGAGAGAGAGGGGGCTGATTTTTGCAAGGCATTATCACACACACTCACACACAGTCTAGGTGTGAAGTAAAGAAGACTATCTCTTCCCAAGCTTTAATGGAGAGCTCATCACCTACTCCAAGCTTGTGAGATAGAAGCTTACATCGACACACTCTTGGCATGTGGATGCAAATTCAACCAAGAGCCAAGCTTCAATGCATGCTCATCTTGTCAGGACACGGGTCTGGGCAAGGGCCAAGGGCCAGGACGGACATGCAATGAAGAGGGTCCCTATATTTAGAAGGCCGGGGGCTATATTAGGGCATGGTTGGGTGGAGATTAGCATGTCAGTTCCCCTGCCCTTACACTGGTATCAGAGCTCAGGGGAGAAGGGGGAGGAAGAAAGAGGCATGGAGGCCATGGATCTTCTTTCTCTCTCTCTCTCTCTCTCTCTCTCTCTCTCTCTCTCTCTCTCTCTCTCTCTCTCTCTCTCTCTCTCTCTCTCTCTCTCTCTCTCTCTCTCTCTTTGCGGTTCATGGAAACTCGCCCTCCTTTCGGCGAAGAAGGAGCAGCATGGCAGAGTCCTTTCATGGATGCATGGCAAGGTCGTGCTGCAAGAAGGCCATGGCAGAGAGGGAAAGCAAAGGAAGGCATGTCTCTTTGGCTTTTATCTCTCTCTCATCTTCAACCGGGCATGGCGAGATTTCTCGGCACAGAGAACCGTGGGCAACAACCCTAGCATGGACGAGGGTGTGTCGGCGACCTTCACCAAATCTGTCGAGAGCAGGATCAGTGGACGCGTGTCGGCCTGTGGGTGGTTTCTCGTCATAGTAGCATAGGCTACCGAATGCAGCTCTGCGTGCTACCTTCTCCATCGACATCGCGCAGATCTGCAGCACACCATAACTTCATTTAGAAGCTTGGTTTCATATGAGGCAGCAATTTTTTTTGTCCATCTAATTGGCCAAGGGACGTTCCCACCACCTACCTATTGGCCACTTATGTTGGCTTTGACCGTGGCCCTCCAAGGGAAGCCATGTGTGGGGTAGAACAAGGAGAGGCTCGACCAGAATTTTCTGCATAGCATGCACACAAATTTTCCAGTTGGAGAAAACTCTCGATGGTGATTTTTTCGACCTCCCGAAACCTCTCCATGACGAGATTGACAGCGGAGTCCACGGCATGCATGCAGAGCGGTGCTCGGGAAGCAAGGCTTCCAGTTCGCCATGACGCTAGGGAAACAAGGTTTCTACCTAGCGCATGCCGATTTTTTTTTAAAGGAGTCCGAAAAACTCCCAGATTCAAGCAGTACCAAGTTTGGTACAGATTTGGTGACACCGGACTCGAGAATTTATGGATCCCATGGGAGATATCCAACATCATGCACAACAAGGTCGTGAGTTGGCATCTTGGAGAGGATTCATGGTGCATCCGCTAACGCTCCAGGTATCTTTGTTTATGTTTCGGCATTAGTCTTTGCATTCTTTTTACAATCATCTGCACTTTTTTTGGTTTTGTGAATTCCTACTGGTGCAATGGTTGCCGCCCAAGAGATAGGTAGAATTTATCAAGCAAGGCTTGAATGATTCTACAAAAACGCTCACAGAGCTCGGCATGGCCGGTGCACACTTTGTGTCCCACCACTAGAGCATTGAAGTTGCTCACAAGATTCCAAATTGGTTGCAAATCGGAGAAGGCCCTTGACAGCATGAAGTAGGGTAATTATTGAGCAAAGTGCTTGATAATTCTCGCATGCAATGGAATGAAGGATCACAGTTATTATTCATAGCGCTAATTAGGAGCAGGCAATATGGGTACATGAAGCATCGTGGAACAAACATTGGCATTCACAGCTAGGAGCGAGATGCAACGTTGCCACCATATGAATTTTCACACTGCGAACTTGTCAAGCAAAGGCTGCTTTGATCAAGCAGTATTGGACAATCGCTGACATTGGATAGTTCCGCTATAGTTGATATCTCTCTCACTGTCGAGAAATCTTATGATTCTCAATCAGTAGCAAAATTTGTCAAGGCCAATTCTCTATGCAATTTTGACAAGGTCAATCTTTTTCTGCCCGGATATATGTGTGTCACCAAGAGCATCTGTTAGCTATGAGCTTTCAGGTTACATTCTTGTCTCATCCATTTGATGAATTTAAGTAAATCAAGGCTTCTATTTATGCATCTTGCATTGAGACTCCCCACATTTGGCATATGATAAGAGCATACAAACTAGGGAAGGATTTACCAATTTCCTTGCATTGTTATTTCATTACATGCACAAAATGTGTATATGATACACACGCCAACTCTCTCTCGCACAGCAGCATAGGCTATGAGCCTGATGGGAATGAGTTTCTCCATCACGCGTCCAGGAAAACCGGTTACAGCAGGATAACCAGGTTAGCCAAATTTTAAAATTGTTTATTTTGCATGTTTTCATGTTTACTTTGGAACATGTTGTTTGTCGCGGAAAACACAGTGCTTTGATAATTCGACATGAAGCAAGGCTTCTCCTGCGTGCCATGCTACTGCCCATTGCTTTGGCATCAAGGGTTTAGGAAACTGAGGGCTTACAATTCTGCATGCACAGCATGCAAACCGGGTGGCATGAATTCCACCGATTCATGGATTACGCTTCCGCTATCACACTCACAACTGTGTCAAGGACAGACTAAGTAATGGATTGTTTAATGTGTTTTTTGGTTGCGGTCAACACAACAACACTAAAAAGAACCAAAAATTTGGACTTGATTCCCAGGCAAGGTGCCAATGCCAAGTCATCCTCATACAATCACAACCCTGCAAGGTAGGTAGATCAAGATGTGGTTGTGTTTTTCTGTTATCTCTCTCAATGAACGAGTCATACAGGAAAACTGTGGAATGCCTATACGATAAGCTACAAGTCAGGCATAAGATGCATAAGAGCACACAACTTGGGCACACACTCTAAAAACTTAAGGAAAGTTCCTCAGCCCAGCATGTCTCTAGTTCTCTCTCTCTTTAAGGGAAACATGAAAATCTTCCGAGAAGCTTTTGATATGTGTTTTGCTCGTGAGTCAGCCTAGGCCAAGGTGCTTCAACTCTCAACTATAAATCGACTAAGACGCCATCCAACTTAGTTTTCATCGGTTTGTCGATTGAACACCAACTGACATAAGGGCTATGAGCCACACAGGCTAAGAGCCATTGTCAGACCTAGGGTAAGATCCCAATGCTCACATTCTTTGGGTGCTTTTTTTCAAGAGTGAACAGATCTACCCAGGGAAGTATACATCGACATTAATGGACAAGCAAGGGTCTTGTCATTCATGATGTTTACAGTGTCATTTTTGCACTACATGATTTCAGTGCGACACTCAAGTTGAGTTTTTGATAAATCTTCAACTCATAGCAGCTAATCTATACAAGGAAGTATAGATGCAGCAATCAATTGTGACAGCATGGTTGTCCACCAGAGCTAGGCAGTCCACTTGTGTGGATTCCATGTTCTCTCTATAGCACTACGGAGTGTCTATGGACATATTGTTTTGGGGTACGACCCGGCGGGTGACTGCTACATCACCCCATAGGCATTGAGGATCACACTTTGATCTCTCCCAGTTAGCCTTTCAAGGAACGAATTTCGCAATCTACCACGCGGTAGTGGACAAATTCATCTTTTGGTTGATTCCAATCAATAAGTATACGGTTGAATATGTTGATAACCGTTACCTGCTAGTTGAGCAATTTCTACACAGGGTCTTACCAAGTGGTTTGACAACGTAGATTCTATACGGTTGACTATGTTGATAACTGTCACCTGCTAGTTGTGCAGTTTCTACAGAGGGTCTTACCAAGGGTTTTGACTACGTAGATGTTAACCAAAGGGGTTGGATTGCGAGGGCAAAACCCATGGTTTCCAGTGCAATACTGTTTGTTTTTATCAGGTAGGAGACGTGCTCCTCTCCGTTTGAATACGGGTAAGTGAACATTACGTTCAAATCTCCAGGTACGCATCTATTGATTTGGTGTTATTACTTTTTCAGTATGCTTTACTTGTTTTTTCAAGACGTATAAGTACGCTTGAATGTTACAGAGCCATGCCAAGGGCATGTCAACACAAAGTATTTTGGGCCAAGTGTCCAATCTATTTTTCTGCCTTATGTTGTTACGAACCTACTTGTAGGGTTCAAATTGGCACATGTTGTCACATGGGATACAACATGGTCTAGGAACTCCAGGAGTTCGGTTTAGCCAGTGTGGAGCAGAATAATGAGGGTCCCTCTCACTCTTGTCGTAAAGTGTTTAGAGCTACCTCCACACACAAGTACATATTGTACTTGTAGGATGTTCTTTTTCAGACATCCTTAGTTGAGACATATTCCACATGTGGAGAATATGAGTCTCTGGACTGACACTGGTGCCATTTTTTCAATTCTATGTCATGACAAAGTCCCTAGGTGCTGGTCACATCTGTTTTCTAGACCATTTTCAGCACGACGTATCAGGAGCAATTTCCTGGCCAGAAATTGTCGGATACTTAGAATGACTTGTCCAGGTACAAGTACTGCTAAACAACATGACAGATGGTTGTTTATACATATAGCAAGGCTCTAAATTGTTAATGAAAAAGTTTCATTGTTTTTACCTAGAAGTGATCACTGTTTCACCTTCTATTATGGTTCAGAGGTTTCCGCAAGACTTGCAAAAAGATTGCAACTGAGAGTATTTAGATTCTTTTTTGAACTATTTACATTCCTCTTTAATGTGTGCTAGGCGCATCACATTTGCCATAAGTATTGGCAAGGATCATTATGGATATACAGGTTCGGGTTATTTTTTGCTAAATGCATGCACACTAGGTGTTATGGGCCCTAGTGTTTAGCAAAGGCTGATTTGGAATGGCATGCATATTCCTCACGTTGTTGCTTATGAAGCATTTTTCACTCCATGTGCACTATCTCTATGAGATTACCTTGAGTCTACTAATCACCAACAGAGGTCATGGCTCGGTTTGAGTGTTTGTGGATTTTTAAGTTAACCACGATGGTTATTTCACACATTGTTGATTCCTCAACAATGTTATACGCTATTGTGATTTCCCGTTTAGCAGTCGTTTGGGAAGACTATCTGTAAACCATGGGGGAAACACACCTCAATACTGTCAGTATCCAAGGGGATTGACAAATTACAAAGTGTAATCTTGGGCTAAAGTATCTGCAAAGTGTGTACATTAGCACCAAGCAATCAAATTCATAAGCATTTATTGCTCTTTTTGGAGTTTACTTACTATCAGTTAACGCATGTTGCGACTAGGTAGTCTCTTCATGCATAACTCAGGTTCTCAACCTTGAACACTCATTAGGGTGGGGTTGTTTACTAATGATGAAAATTGTGACAAAGTCAAGGACTTAAAATTGACTGATGAGTTATGTCAGTATGCTACTTTCATGGAAAGTGACAAGAGGTACTCTTTTTGGTACACCTGTGTTGTGATAAACTCGTTTACCATGCTCATGAGTGTTCTAAATGGAGTCTACACACTACGTTTGGATAGGAACTGGTACCATCAGATGGTTACAAATGGACAACAATGTAGAAAATCAAGATGTTACTCTTGGTTTCATTGAACCTCCTACTGAACCGGGTTCCGCTCCAACCGACCAGAAGAAAGTGCCACTTGGGAAAACATTAGTGTTCTTAAGAAGAAGTTTCCCACTTTTGTTTTCGAGGACGAAAACTCTTCTTTAAGGGGTGAGTAATGTCAGGACACGGGTCCGGGCAAGGGCCAAGGGCCAGGATGGACATGCAGTCAAGGGGGTCCCTATATTTAGAAGGCCAGGGGCTATATTAGGGCATGGCTGGGTGGAGATTAGCATGTCAGTTCCCCTGACCTTACACATCTCCTCTACCAAGCTAATTACTAAGCTAAGCTATGCTCATATGAGTGATTATGTGAGGAGATGTACATCTTTCTCGTAAGATACTCCTTCTTCCTCTCAATCTACTCTCATACCCTGCTAGCTCTCACCATCTTCGAAGGTGTGTGAGGTCTTGGGTCTGAGAACGGGGATAATTGATGTTGTGTTTGCTAAGTGTTTTGCTTAGTGCATGAAGCTTTCATCTTCATTGCACTAGCTAGTCTTGAAGGAACACAAAGAATTGTATTGTACAATGTCTCTCTTGATGAGAGAAACCATAATACAAAGCCTTTTGGAGGGGGGACCGGCTCCATGCAAATCCGGTCCTCAATTTTTGTCAATTTCTTAATTTCTCTCTCTTTTGAAAGTATTGTTGATGCTATCTAACTAGGTGTTATGCCTTTTGTTGCTCTCTCCACCCAAGCACTCTTGTAATTCTCATTAGGAATCTATTCTAATGAAATGCCCAATATGTTCATGCTAATTTCCGTTACACACAAGTTATTAGGCCATTAAATGTTACATTGGTATCAGAGCACAAGGTTTCTCTTTTCTTGCTCTAGAAGGGAGGTCCTCAAGCTAGCTATAAATGGTTGGTATTATTAATTGCCTGTGAGTAAGTAGAATAGGGATTTTTTCAGCCTTGTAGTGCGCCTGCCTTCGTGCAGTTAACGGGGCATCACCGTCGAGAGCTATGGTCTTAATAGTGGAGTCCTACGGGGCTTGCCTACGGCTTAACCACTATTCAGCTATTAGAAGCTTGACAGGAGCCGGTGCTATTTTGGTTTTGAAAGACCCTCTCTTCTATTCCTTGCAATTAATGGTATTTGAGCCGCGGGTACAGTAGCTTGAGTGCTTTTTCTAAAGGGGTAAAGGGGAGTAGCAACTAGGGCTTGAAGTGCCAAAGTACACCTAAAAGTTGTTAGAATGGCTGACAATAGTAAAGAGAGTGAAATTAATGTTGATAACTTTGATTTTGCTCATGAGAAAGCTACTAATGATGCTTCAATGCTTGTTAACTATCTTGTTTCTAGGCTTCAACAAGCCATGGGCAATCCATCTCTCCAAAGTGAAGTGCAACGGCAGCTCCGTGCTCACGGGATTCTCCAAGATCATTACCATGACAAGAGAACACCTAGGAAGCCTCCTTGTGAGACTACCAAAAGAGGTCTCTCTCCGATTCGGGAAGAAGAAGAGAATCCGTACGAAGGGCTCAAGAATTTACTTCTTGAGGATGCATCTCCTTCCCAAAGGAGAACTCAAGAGCCTCCACCAAAGGAACGAGAAAGAAGTGAGTCTCCCGCCACCTCGGCGGAGATGGCTCCACGAAGACAGCGGGCTAAATGCTCTCCATCACCACCAAAGCGGAGAAGAACATCACACTTTTCTCCACGACATAATTCAAAGAGGGATGATAAAAAGCAAGAGAAGAAAAAGGCGAGAAATAGGACACCCTCTTCTCCATCTTCTTCATCCTCTTCCTCTTATGAAAGTGATGGTGAAGACGAAAAAGATCAAGACAAGAAAAAGGCGAGAAAGAGGTCACCCTCTTCTCCACCTTCTGAAGAAAGTGATGGTGAAACCTTTGAACCATAAAAAAGAAGAGGCCATAGGAAATCCTATGCCGCATGTAAGAGGTCGTCCAAGCTGAAGAAATTCAAAGAGGGAGGGAAGAGCATCTCTTTCCTTACCTATGATGGTACCTTTGGTGCTACGGACAAATTCTTGGCCTTTATCCAACAGTTCGATGCGGCGTTTAGAGATGAGGGCTTCACGGAGTCCTCTAAGCTACGCCATGTAGCTATGCACTTTCAAAAGTCCGCCAGGCAATGGTGGTCTAGCCTACGAACCAACGATGAAGCTCCACGAACATGGAAATCTTTAAGAGCTTCCATTATGAAGCAGTTTTTGGCCACCGATGCCAAAGACAAAGTACTCACCGAATGGAGAATCTTAAAGCTCTCTCCCTATGAATCCATCCACAAATATGTAGAAAAGTTTTGGGACCTACAACTCAAAGCCACTGTCTTCAAAAAGTTGGATTTTGGAGAGCAAAAGCAACAATTTTGTGCGGGCTTAACCAAAGAAATGGCGGAGTATGTCAACTCCCAAAGGCCACATACCATATCGGCGGTAATACACCATACTATGGTGGCCTCTCGAATCAATTTCCAAACGGGGGCTAAAAGAAATAATAAGCCCACGGAAAACAAGGGTTCCAATGAGCCTAAGGGGAAGGACAATGTCCAAAAGTCTCCTAAGGGCAACTCCAACAAAGCTAAAGAGAAGGGAGTTTACAAAGGTAAAAACAAACTCTCTCCTAAAGAGCTTGAGCGTTATCGCAAGGATAACCGGTGTTTCAAGTGCGGCGAACAAGGGCATGCGTACTGTGCTTGTTCCCAAAAGAACAACCGCCAAGATCCTCCTAGAGCTTCCTTGGTTGAAATCCAAGAGGAGGAGACTCACCAAACTCACCACAAAGGATCTCCTCTATGCCATGCTTGGGGAAAGGTAAGAGAACATGATGCTTTTATTCTCTTTGACCCTGGTTCTACTCACAATTTTATATTTATAGAGTTGGCCACCAAGCTAGGCATACAAGCTTACGAGATGGGATATGTCCTACCCGCAGACAGTGCGTTCAAGGAGCAAGAAGCTTCAGTCACTCCCTTAATCGGGAAATTGAGGCTTCATGTTCAAAGCTATGTGGACAAAGAGGAATTCTTTATCTCTCCTCTCAAGCATGATGATGTAATCCTAGGGGCACCATGGTTTGACCGCATGGCTGCCAATGTTGAATTTCCTGAAAGGAGAATCTCCTTTAAGTTCAGGGAAAAAGACATGTATATAGATGCTAAGGAAATGGGTAACACTATCCCCATTGTACATACACCAGCTTTCAACAAGTCAATAAAGAGCTCTATTTCCGTGTATATGATTTTTGTTAAAGATTCTCAAAATGAACCTAATGCTTTAGCAAAAGAAAATAAAAGCAACCAAAAGGAATTAGAGTTATCCAATTTTCTCAAGGGGTTTCAAGATGTTTTTATTGATGACATCCCTTGTGAGCTACCTCCTAAACGAGGTAATGATGACCATGCAATTGAACTTCTTCCAGGAAGTTCACCGCCTAATAAACCTCCTTATAGAGTTTCTCAAGCTCAACAAGAGGATATTATGCGGCAAGTGCATGAGTTAGTTGAGAAGGGTATGGTTAGGCCTAGCTCATCTCCATTTTGCTCACCTGTGCTATTAGTGCAAAAGAAAGACGACACATATCGTATGTGTGTCGACTATAGATCACTAAATAGGATCACTATCAAGAATAGGTTTCCTGTTCCACGGGTAGAAGACCTATTTGATAAGCTACAAGGATCGACCTACTGCAGTAGGATTGACCTAAAAAGTGGCTATCATCAAATAAGGATAGTTGATCAAGACATTGTAAAGACCGCATTTCGCACCACATTTGGTCTTTATGAATACATTGTCATGCATTTTGGCTTGACCAATGCACCAGCCACATTCAACCGCTTGTTGGAGAAGCAGTTCAAGCCTCATCGAACCTTCACTAGAGTGTTCTTTGATGATATTATCATCTACTCTAATTCATTAGACGAACACAAGCAACACCTCCAGGTAATATTTCAAGTTTTAAGAGAGAATAAACTTTATGTTAATCGAAAGAAAAGTGATTTTTTCTTGCAACAGGTTCAGTATTTAGGTCACATTATCTCTCAAGATGGCATCCAAATGGATCCATCAAAGTTAGAGGTAATAAAAGGATGGCCTAAACCAAGGAATCTTCATGAACTAAGAAGCTCTATAGGTATGTGTGCATACTATAGACGCTTCATAGAAAAGTTCTCACAAATTGCGGGACCATTACATGATCTAACAAAGAAAAATGTTAGGTATACATGGTCTGCTAAGGAGAACAATGCTTTCGAAAAGCTTATCTCTCAACCTGTGCTTACACTACCGGATCTCTCAAAACCATTTGAGGTCCAATGTGATGCTTGTGGTGATTGCCTTGGAGGTGTTTTGCTCCAAGAAGGGCACGCCATAGGCTATGAGATTCGAAGGCTCGACCCTGTTGAGAAAGCTCTAGGCATATACGAAAAGGAACTCCTTGCAGTTCTACATGCCTTAGACTCATGGAAGCACTATTTATTGGGGACTCCTTTCATTTTGCGAACGGATCACCAAAGTCTTAAGTACTTCATGACGTAGACCAAGCTCTCCGACAAACAAATGAGGTGGGCAAATTTCCTTTCGCAATTTCATTTTCATATTGCTCACATTGCTGGCAAGCATAATCAAGTAGCTGATGCACTCTCAAGACGGCCGAGAGTGAATGCGGTTTCCATAGCAACTCACAATGATCTATCTTCAATGATAGATGAGTACACTATTGATCCCGATTTTAGAGATGTGATTTCAGCCCTTGCATTAGGGAAGAAAGAAGAACCATTTACTTTACAAGATGGTTATCTTCTCTATGGAAATAGACTATGCGTTACTAACTCACTACGTGAGAAAGTAATGTATGAATCTCATGCTCCACCGTATGCGGGGCATAGAGGGATTCAGTCTACCTTAAAGGGAATTGAAACATATTTCTATTGGCCTACCATGAAAGTGAACATACAAGAGTACATGTTTCTAAATGTGTGGTATGCCAAAAGACAAAATTTGATAGAGGGAAGCAACTTGGATTGCTTCAACCCTTGCCAATCCCTAATTCACCATGGGAGAGAATATCCATGGATTTTATCTTTGGATTGCCTAAGTCTATCCATGGGAATATGGGAATATGGACGATAGTAGACAGGTTCAGTAAACAACCTCATTTTATACCTGTCAAAAAGACTATCAAAGCCCATCAAATGGCAACCCTCTTCATTTCATAAATTTTCAAGTACCATGTCTTGCCAATGTCTATAGTGTCGGATAGAGATCCTAGAATGACCAATAATTTTTGGAAGGGTCTCTTTGAGAATTTAGGAACAAGGCTAAACTTCTTGTCGGCCTATCATCCACAAACGGATGGCCAAAGTGAAATAGCTAACCTAACAATTCTCGATCTACTAAAAGACTATGTAACGGAATTAGATCAAAGATCCCAATGGGACAAGTACTTACCCTTAGTGGAGTATGCTTACAATAACACTATACATACTTCCACGGGAAAAGCACCTTTCGAGGTAATTGAGGGAAGATAAAAAAGTCCCTTGCTACTTAAGGTACATGGGAAGATCTTCGCTGCAGATGAGTATAGCCGAGACCTACAAGAATCTTTTCAAAAGATTAAGGATGCTATCTCTATCTCACAGCAAAGGCAAAAGGCTGTTGCTGACAAGCACAAAAGAGCCCAAGCCTTTAAAGAAAATGATTGGGTCTTATTAAAGTTTCCCAAGTCTCGATTAAGGCACACAACGGGCAAGAATCCTACGGGCCACCAAAAGTACTATGCTAAGCTAGCAAAAAGGTACTATGGTCCCTTCCAGATTCTTAGGCCAATCAATGAGATGGCCTATCAACTCAAGTTGCCCAATCATTGGCTCATACACAATGCTTTCCATGTGAGCCTATTAAAGCCCTACAAAGGAGAGCCACCTCAAGAACCAACTATTGAAGACCCACCGGAGATCGAGGACCAAGAGGAGGTGCTGCAGCACGAGTCCATTCTCCGACATGAAGACAAGGTATTAAGAGGCGGTAAGACTATTCGACGATATCTTATCAAGTTTAAGAATTATCCTTTTGAAGATGCTAGATGGATGCAAGGCATACAATTAAAGGATAACCTAAACCTTGTCAATGCTTACAATGCTTCCCAAGAGTAAGCAAATGTACAAAATGTTAAAAATGAACAAAGTTTTTTTTTTGTCTTATAAGACTCTCTTTTTCTTTATTGTGCACAAAAATGAAGTAGTATGCATGCTTAGATCAACTTTGCGGAGACGACGTCTCCCAAACACCAAGTAGAGTTTGTCACTCTACTATGGAAGACTGATAGGACTAATGTGCAGACATGCTTGCGACAACCTCAGGCTCTCAAGCACCAAATGGACTAGTCATCCATTGTGGAATGATGTCGTAGGGTAACATAGGGACCTCTACCCGCTAAGAAAAGGACTCATGCATATGCTTTATCTTCTCTACACCATAGTCGAGGACAACTATGATTTCAAGAGAGAGGTAATGTCATAATAATCAATATCTAATTCTCCTAAATGATTTTCTCATGTTAAACTGATCATTTAATATGGGGAACTGCCAGGGGAGAAAAAGCTAGAATATTGGTTAAGCTAGCAGACCGGCCACAATAGGGATCCAAAGGAGGGAAAATAGTGATCCAAAGGGGGGGCCATCTGCAAAAGATCCATGTGTAACAATGGTCTAAAAAGACCCTAAGGTTCAGCCCATTAAGACTTCCAAAATGCTAAGGTTCCAAAATTCAAAGGTTGTGTCCAAAGGTCAACCCTAGGGGAAATTGGATGCTTTGTGTGTGACCAAAAAGTCTTTTCAAATCCCTACTTGGAAAGGGGCGAGCCTTTCTTCCAGGGGATGAGAGAGAAAGCCACACACACACACACAAGCTCCCTTTACACAAAGGGAATGAGGGACACATGTCAGCTCCCTAGGCCAGATGCCCACAAGGTGTACCCAATTCCTATTGGATGGCCTTGGAGGTGGACCAATGAGAATTAGGCTAGAGTAAATCTAGTTTAATTAATTTAAAAACACTTAATAAAAGAACCAATGAGAATTAAGTCTCCTAGATGACTATTGGGCAGTCTCCCAAGGGGTCCAATGAGCATTCAACAGCCCAATGGCTTGCCTGATTCCTATTGGCCAGGAGGCAAAGGGGTCCAATGAGAGTTTAGTTTAATTATTAAATTACCTAAAGCTCTCACAAAAGGGGAAAGGGGGACACATGTCAGAAGGCTATCACTTATGTTGCTTAATGGTGATAGGCTAGCCTTGGGGAGGTCCAATGGGAGGATAGCAAGAGCAATTAGCAAGAGGGCTCGCCCAAGAGAGAGAGAGGGGGCTGATTTTTGCAAGGCATTATCACACACACACTCACACACATTCTAGGTGTGAAGTAAAGAAGACTATCTCTTCCCAAGCTTTAATGGAGAGCTCATCACCTACTCCAAGCTTGTGAGATAGAAGCCTACATCGACACACTCTTGGCTTTGTGATGCAAATCCAACCAAGAGCCAAGCTTCAATGCATGCTCATCTCCTCTACCAAGCTAATTAATAAGCTAAGCTATGCTAATATGAGTGATTATGTGAGGAGATGTACATCTTTCTCGTAAGATACTACTTCTTCCTCTCAATCTACTCTCATACCCTACTATCTCTCACCATCTTTGAAGGTGTGTGAGGTCTTGGGTCTGAGAACGGGGATAATTGATGTTGTTTTTGCTAAGTGTTTTGCTTAGTGCACGAAGCTTTCATCTTCATTGCACTAGCTAGTCTTGAAGGAACACAAAGAATTGTATTGTACAATGTCTCTCTTGATAGGAGAAACCACAATACTAAGCCTTTTGGAGGGGGGACCAGCTCCATGATAATCCGGTCCTCAAATGTTGTCAATTGCTTAATTTCTCTCTCTTTTGAAAGTGTTGTTGATGCTATCTAACTAGTTGTTATGCTTTGTTGCTCTCTCCACCCAAGCACTCTTGTAATTCTCATTAGGAATCTATTCTAATGAAATGCCCACTATGTTCATTCTAATTTCCGCTACACACAAGTTATTAGGCCATTAAATGTTACACTACTATTGAGAACATAGAGCGTGAACTTATACTCAATTAACTTGGCATGAACAATACTTTTGCAAGAGAAAGAATTAGAGAACATGACAACAATTGAGGACCGGATTTATGTGGAGCTGGTCCTCCCTCCAATAGGCTTTTATACTATAGATTCTCCCATGTAAAGAGAGACCTGGTACAGTACAATCTTTGTGTTCCTTGTTACCTAGGTAATGCTATGAAGATGGAAAGCTTCATGCACTCTCAGTCTCTCAGGTTAGTCATGGCACTTTCTCCAAAACCGTACAAGTCCATGGGCACCTTAATTAGGGGCTTATGGGGGATTGCTTAAATGCTTGGAATGCTTGCATGTCCTCTCTCATTGCTCTTAGAGTGGGCACACATAAGTGTACGCATACTCGTAGTAGGAGCCTCGAGGCGTGACTGAACGGTTACATTACTATTGGTATTACATTGATTAAATAGGACATTATGGTGACTATCCAAATCTTGGGCATTGTGCCCAACATCCCCTCTCAATGTCAAATTTCGGCATGGAGGAAGATGTACCACTCCATTGCAATCGATGGCGAATGTTATATATGGACCTACCTACAATTGTCTCATTTTTTTGGTGTCATGCAAGCGAGCAATGGTGCCATAGCAAAAGGGAATTAAGAAACTAGAGCTCACACATCCACTCATCCACAATCGACCACATATTTGGACATACAATATCCTCAAAAACCATATTTCATCTTCACTCAAGAAGTTTTGGTTTTGTTACACACAAATAATCTTCAAAGGCTCCATTTCTTGCACATGCTTCAACACTCTCATATATTGCCCCCCTCAAGGGAGCAATCTGCAGGAGAACTCGGGATATGCATACATCCTTAAAGAAATCAACCTCTCTCAATTTTGTCCAGGGCTTTAATGGATTCTAGAGAAGTTACCAATTTGTTAACTTCATGTTAATGTGAGAGGTGATGGAGATGATGTGTTGGGATAGTAGATCCAAATTGACTCCCATAGAAACCTCAAGAAAATGTAGACAATCGATTTCTCTTTCACACTGTTGAACACTAGCTTCTATGTATAGGTTTCTCATGGCCACCATGTTTTAGACCTAGCATCTAGAAATATATGATGCCTCTATCCTTAGTTTGCGAGGTTGTCCTGTGCTGGTACTGATAGTCGTTTTTCGCCTCTCTGTAATTTTCATAGTGAGTTACCTCACCCTATCAAATCACTCAAACACTATGGTTACCCTCACCCTTTCACTGTATATAGGTGTGTGTGAGTTAGGGGACTTTTCCCATATCTTCTTAAAAACCCTCAATTAGCTAGTCACTGGCCTAGTTGCCAAAAAGAAATAAAAAAAATATAAGTATATTATGGCCCATTTGTGTGTAAATATTTCATTGTATATAGGGCCTAAATAAAAGGATTTTTCATAATTATTTTGGTATTTATTTAAATATTTCTACCTAGGGTGTGTTATTTATGCTATGTACATTCACTCACCATTACCATATTTTTTCTTACCATTTTGCATACTCTTTATTCCATATAAAAATAATTTCATGCAAGCTTCTCTTATTTTTGGTGTAACTCCATCCCAACAAAAATCCCAAAAAACTAGTTCTATTCATGTGTATATTTTTTCACTATTGTGATTTTTTCCTTCCTACATCTATTCTCTATTACTCTCATAAATTAGACCACCAAAAATATTCATCTTTTTATGGTAGACTTATAATGAGAGAGATTTATTTTGACCCCTTTATATTTTTTCCACCTATATTATTTATATTTGACATGTACATTTTTTCTTATAGACCCCTCAATGTTTGATTTTCTTAGTTGTACTATTCACTTATATCATGATCTCAACAATATCTTCAATTATAGACCTACCAAATAAGGTCAAGGGTATGTGGCATGCGTGCATGCACTATGGAGGGCTCACTCTTGGAGGTATTCAAAAGAATCATCCAAAGAAGGACCCCACAAGGACTTTGTGCAATGGAAAAAAGCAGTTGGTTTTGCTGAATTTTTAAAGATTACTTGCTCTCCGAATTTGAAGTTGTAGCTCGTGGGCTGAACTTTTACCTCAAAGTTTTTCATATTTTTTTGAGTTACGAGCTGTGAGCTATGATTTTATTGGTGGACCCCAGTTTGCCCATGCTATGCAGCCACACTCCCTCTTCCACTTTATCATTTTCCTTTTTCACACACACTTCTCCACTCATCATCCCCACCTCTCTCACCACTCCTCTCTGCACCCTACTCACCTTCTTCTCAACCTTGAAGAATAAGAGAAACCATGGTGAACTCATGTCTCCTACACACACTTCCATTCCAAAATTGACCACCTAGTCTCATTTTTCCTCATCCATATTACCCATATCTATCAAAAAAACCACAAAATTCAGCCTCTTTTCTTGAAAGACAGCATCATGGTGATTGATTACTCATGTTCACTTACCTTGGCTCCCAAGGAAGGTCAAGAGTGGAGAAAAAATGTACCATCAAAGCTAGTGGACCGTCAACAAGAGTCAAAATTGACCCTACTCAAGACACTTGGAGCATCAATATTGTAAGAAATCTATATTTTCTTACCTATTAAGAGTTTTTTTCTTCCTTATTTGTATCCTACTTGGATACTCCCATTGTAAATATCCAATTCCATTTGTAAATCAATAAAAATACTAACTCTACTAATTTACTAACACTAACCTACTATGAAAAGTCCTATCACCTCCACTTCTCTCCTCTCTCTCTTCTTCATCTATCCACACCAACTTCTTGATAATTCCAAGCAAAAGAAATTAGATAAGTGCTGAAAATCTAACCCAACCATGGTTAGAGGAGTAACCCTAACCCTCAAAATTGCTATGAAAGGAGGGTGTAGCTAGCACAAAAGGGGGATTCATAAGCAAGAGCACTATGATATAGCTTGAGAAGCCAAGCTCAACCTTTCTAGAAGGAGCTCTTGAGTGGAAACTCATCGTCTTATGCATGTGCATGTGTTGTAATAGGGGTGATTAGCAAGGGAACTCTATGCCATTGTAAGAGAGAGAGTGATCATTCAATTGAGAGTAGAAAATCTATCATTTCTCCTACTAGTGTAAGCCCAACATTTTCTGAATCAAGGAGGGTGGATTTGGACTAAGCTTGGATACTTTGTCTCTCTTCCAACATGAAGTAATGGACAACAATGATGTGTAAGTGTCTTGGTGTTTTTTTTAAGTTCTTGATAGCTTGTCTCTGGGTGTTGTCATCAATTTAGCCATAAATCCCACATACTGTAAGAGGGCGACAGGGTGGAGAGGAATCCCCTAGCTTTTCTTGTGATGTATTGTGGTGTAATTTACTCAAGCTATGTTGAACAAATACTAATCTCACTTTGATTGGTCATGACAGATTTGTAAGAAGGTATTAATGAAACAAGCACCCCCTCCCTCTTCTCTCTCTTTCTTACATATACAATTGTGTTTGCTTGATCACTGCCGATACATTTCAAAGCAGCCCGAGCACTATCTCTCTCTCTCTTTACACGTCCTAGTTCGCATCCAAAACTAGGTGGTTCCCCAAATTTGTATAGGGTTAGGTTGCGGGTTTTTGTGTGTGTTTGTTGTTTTTTCCAACCCCAACCCAATTGAGCAGCACGAGAGCCTAGAAGGGTGCTTAGAGGCCACTCTTCTTGTTGCCCGCCCCGGACCGCCTCAGTACATACGCCAAGTTGATCTCTCCTGTTGAGAGTCTGTCCTTGACATAGTAGTAATGCATCTCAATGTGCTTTGTGCGAGCATGAAAAATCGGGTTCCTTGCACAACTGCCAATGTCCTCTGACTGTCAGTGTAGATGATGTTGTTAGTTTCCTGTCCAACACCCAAATCAGGCATAAGGAGTCTAAGCCATACACATTCAATTGTGACAGTGAAGACTGACATGTACTCAGTTTCAAAATTGGAAGTGTCCATAGTAGGTTGCTTCTAATTGAAGTAGCATGAGAAAACACCAGAGGTTAGAGTGAATTAAAGCCGTGATTTTGGCAAAAGCAGACGAGTGGCAACTAGGAGGTGGTAGGTCGACGAAGTCTGCAGGGAGAACATGTTGGAGCTATATAGAGAGCCCACACCACCTATGCTATATATATCTAGGGCTCCCCACTATATATGTATACTCAGTGTGTGATCTACACACACTTTAGGGCTTGTAGATTATTGTTTTGTCTCTATCTCTTCTCATCTACCTGTGCTCTCTTCTACCACATCAACGTTTACTAACTACATGTTGAAGCTCCGGACACTTTGCAGCTCTCAGGTGATTTTCACGTTTAGATCTTGAAAAGCACTATGACACCTCAATATGTTGCTATGTTTCCAACAATACTAGCAAGTAGATAGTGTGATAATATTTTTTTTTTGATATAGCTCCAAAAGAATTAACGCACATCCATGAGGACTTGGACAGTCTGTCTCAAATCCTACTAGCAAGTTTCACTCAAGCGTATGATAGTTTGCAGTGCTACCCCAATGCTACTACCTCTCTTTCCTTCTTGCAAAGTGTTGTGCCTACACGGTCCTTGCATGAGTGCATGGCAGTTTCGCCGCCCGACTTCTTGTTTGCAACCCTTGCATGTGCCATACACAGCATCACCCCAGTGTAAACCATGACATCAAATTGGTTGTGAGCCATAATTAGATTCCTCTATAACCCTTCCATGCAACATAAATCATGATGTCAAATTGATTGTGAGCCATAATTAGATGCATCGATTTGGCTTACCTTTCACGAGTGCCCAAAATGGCTTGTCCAAAAGCGCACATATTTTGGCTCTAAAATTATCCATGGAATATCCACAATTAGCCATACACTAAGATCTTGTTAAATTGTATAAGGTTCAGCTCACATATCATATTGTCAAGAAAAAGCAAAGCAAGCTGCCATATTTATATTTTAGCTATGATAAAATAAGAAACTTTTGATTTATATTCAATTATCCATATACTAAGAGCTCTAAATTATCTCGTTAAATTTTGTAAGTCTTGGCTTTGCATATCATATTGTCAAAATTAGCAAATAAAGTTGCCATATTTGACTTTTACTTATGATAAAACAGGATAACTTTCATTTATATTTTAAAATCTATGACGATGATGAAAACATTTTGTTCTTGTCATATTCTCAATTTGGTTATGATTTTCATATAATTTTACGAAAGGACTCGGGATTCTACATCATGAATGATTGTTACGACATAAGCCGCACACTGCGGGTCTATCTCAGGTTGCTCTGGCCAAGGTTCCCGTGGAATGGACTGGTTGGCAAGGAAACAGACTGAGGGGCCTGGGGTAAAGGAGCAAGATGGGTATGAATAGGATAATACCGAGCCAAATAGCAGTTTAGAGCAGGCCAAAATGGTGGACATGGCAGGAGACTGAGTGAAAAAGAGTGGCGGCAAGTGTCTCCGCCCAAAAACAGATTTTGTGCATCGACGACAACTGACATCGAATTCTATACAATCTCTTTCTTTTTTGGGTTACACAAATGCAGACTGGGAAAGCTCACATTTATCTATGTGATCTACTAGTGGCAATTGCTTCTTTATAAATGGTTGTCTGTATTCTTGGACCAGCAAGAACAACCTTGTGTTACAGTTTCTACGACTGAGTCAGAATATGTTACGGCATCATTGTAGCTCATGAGCTGTTTTGGCTTCGAAAAATGCTGGTTGATATTGGTCACTCTCCTCTTTCTAGCACACCCTTGTGGTGTGACAACCAGAGTTCTATTAGTCTTGCAGAAGACTAGAGTCACGTTTCATCCTCTTGCGCTCGAAGCTTGGAGTTGCTTCGGCCTCACTCTTTCTAGATTAGCTTCTCTACTATTGTGATAGCTTTGTATGTATATGACATTGTAATCCTATAGGTACCATGCACTATGCACCCTCCACACTTGCACATTGTGGTCTTTGAGTCACTTGTATATTTGTATATAGATACATAATTCACTTTCACATCATCATCGTTGGTTCATATTTTCACATTGTATAGGGGCTTGGGTTTTTTCGTTGAACTCCCCAAGGGTTTTTTCATCCAAAGCTAGAGACCTTTGTTTGAGTGGGTGTAACATTTACTGGCCTAGTAATTTGTGTGTAGCGGAACATAGCATGAACGTAGTGAGCATTTCATTGCAAGATCCCAGGTCCACTAAGGAGGAAGATGGGATGATAAAGGGAGACGAGGTGCTGGAAGAAGCTTCTGACCTCCAAATTCTCACTTTGCCTGCAGTGGTGGTGGATGTTCATCACTTCTTGTTCCTTTATGAAATTGCAAAGACACTAGGACTTAGAGAAGATAAGTCGCTCTCAGTGCTCGCTATCTATGCGGGCATGAAAGATCCCAGTGGAAGGCAAGAGAAGGTCAACTTTCAAATTGACTTTGAAGACCAAGGTCTCCCACCAAGCCTCTCATTCCTCCCTAGTGAAAAGGAACAGAATTTGGTACAAACCGTGGCAAGTACACTTATGGAGATCAAATCATGTGCCTCATTTTATGAAAGCATCCCGGAAAGCGTTTTTCTTCCACACAAACCGCTGATCATTATGGGTGGAGAAGATCACTCTAGCATCGACCTTACAAGGAAAACTCTTGAAGAGATGGATGAAGAAACTGAGGTAGCCACTTTTTAATTTTATCAATTGTAAATTTTTTGTTTCCTATAGCAAGTGTTGAAGTTGTTTAAAATATTTTGTAGACTGCATACCATGTTGATACGTTTGCAATGCGTACTGGAGGTTCATGCAACAATCCTATGGGTAGAGATAGCTCCCTGTGGCAATACCTTGGCCATCTGGGGCCACATCCATTCTTCGAGTTGCACACACAGAGTTCTGTGAGCATGGTTCTGCAAAGCTGCTTAAGTGCAAGGCATTAAGTGCCATCCTTGCTAAAGATTCCCTTACCCTTAATGATCACAAGTGTATCTTAGTGGATCGAGAGGCCGCATTGTATTCCTTTATAGCAAAGCACCCTGGGTCAGTCCTCTCCCACTATGCCTTAAGCCTAGGTCAAGGGGGATCGAACTACTTGATTAATTCAAATACCTTAACAATAGAAAGTACACAATTAACTATTAGAGTTACATCGAATGAGAGAAAATCGAGTCGTTTATATTATATCGAAAGATTACAAATCTCATAAATAGAGATTACATGGGAAAACTAATTCTTATGGAGGCACTCTTCATTCCTCAGATTCAGCTTTAGAGCTAGATCTGTATTTTTTAATGTAAATTGCTTTGCATGCACCATACAAGATACACCATCTTGGAACAACTGCACCAAAATATCCTCGGTGGAATTTTGTAAAGCCAAAAGAGCCGCACGCTAGATACGTGTAACTGAATCTGAATATTCGTCCATTATTTCTCTTACCACCCGAGAAAAAGTTGCCTTTGGTATTATTGGCTCCGTGCTCTTTTGATATTTGCGGATCTCACGTAGAGCAACTATTACAAGCTTTCATCGCCTTTTCTTCTGCACTGTTGGCGGTGGTGGAGGAGCCGCTTGTTTGGCCCATTGAGGAGGGTCATTTTTATACTTCTTCCTCCTCTCTTCTTGGGCTTGTTTCTCTTCAGGTGTGAGCTTGTCCTTTTTCTTTTTTGCACATTGTTTTGCTCTCTGAGGAATTTTTGAAGGTCTGGAGCTCCCAGCCTTTGCTTGTTGGGCGGCTTGAGCCCTATCCTCTTCCAATATCTTCTCGACCTCTGCTCGTGCTTGTAAATTAGCCAAGTGGGCTCTCTGGCATTCTTCTTGCTCTCTCTGCCTTCTTTGTTCTTCATGCAATTTCTGTGCTTTTCTATCTGCTTCCTCTTTCTTTTCTAACTCTCTCATTCTCTTCCTCCTCTTGGCATCTTGTGCTATTGAAATAGGATCACCGGGTATTACTTTGATCACCCTTTGTTTGACTCACGGAGGGAATTTCCACGGCATAGTTGCGGTTATGAGCTTCACGTGTTGCCGTTGCTTGATCTCCAATTGTTGTCGTTGCTTGATCTTCAGTTGCTATCGTTGCATGAGCTCTAGGTCTTGTTTCCTGTGTTGGTCTTTTAAGACCTGCAAACGGTCCGAGGTCCGGTAGAGGTGTGTGATTCGCATGCTGTAGTGGCTAGAGATCACCAAAAATCTGTCTCATGGTGTTTTGATCCTCTGTAGTTAAGGTTGGGGGAGTGGTTGGGTGTTTGGAGCTGGTTTTTGTGGTTGAAGCTGCGGATTTGAAGCGGTGGATTTTGTACGAGATGCTGCTTGCGAATTTGCAGTGTTGTCAGCGACAATGGTGTCATCATTGTGCGTGGTGGTGTGCTCTTGTGTATTGTCCATGTTGTGCAAGATATGAATGCGTGTACGTTTGGGCTTGAGAGGATCTTCTAAAATGTGCAAACAAGAAATGAAGTTTAAGTTGTGAGTTTTGACTTATGTAGTACTTAAACTTTTAAAAAGATTTAAAACTGAATAAAATCACTAAAAATTAAAAAAGACTCCAAAATAGATGAAACTTGATCCATGGGACTAATAATTATCGCCTTTATAAATCACTTTGCATGACAATGCATGTTTACAGTAGAAATGGTTAGTGTCAAAAGGAAATTAAATTTCCACCCAACGCCTGCGCCTTGTCTCCAACCAGCGTCGGAATCGATCTTTTGCACTCAAAGCATGATATGATTGTGGTTGCCTCAAGCTGACCACTTTTTCTATTCTACATTTTAAACTTCTTTGTTCTCTTGTCTTCTTTTTCTCTCTCTCTGCTAAAACTCTGTAGAACCAATTGAACATCTTGTGAAGGGCATTGCTCTTTTTTCTTCCACCTCCACGTCGTGTATTTTTAAAATACATTGCTTTTGCTTGATAGTGTGAGCCCTCCATCCTTGGCTACTCCAAATGCCTAATGAACCATAAGTGTCAAGGAAAAACCCACTATGTGCAAAAAAAATGTGCTGAAAAAAAAACAAACTTTAGTTTCGCATATAGATGTATTTTGATTGAAAATATCAAATGTTCAACACACCATGTAATGTGTTATGTGTGTCTCCCCCCAAGAATCCACCATTTGTGCTGTAAAACTATTGATTACAAACTTTAGGGTGGATATTTCATCATTGGTTAGCTTTGCCTTTTCGAGAAGACGAAGAATATCATCAGTAGACTGCCACGCACGAGCACGCTTAATTCCTAGGACTGCTTCATTACCTTTTTAGGTGGTAATGTCACAAACCTTTTTCCACAATTGAAACTCATTGGGACTTTGGGAGACTGAATAGTTTGAAAGCAAATGTCTAGCTTTACTACCACCCATACAAACTTTATCAAGGCGATCTTGTGTACTTACAGACGCCTTCTTGTCTTTTGATAGCTCAACTGCACCCCCATGTAGACCAACACTCGATAGAATAGATTCTAGTTCTCTACACTCCTCTCTTCTTTTTGCAGGCTCCATATTCCAAGTGTAATTAATATGGAGCATAAGCAACTTGTCAAGAATTCATAGACTGGAATGAAGGGTGCACACATGCACATTTATCAGTGGTATTGAAAGAATAGGATCCCAATTTGTCACAATTGAGGATACCTTGAAACCATTGTTGTAGTGCTTTACCCACTGCTTGTGTAGTGGGTACACCTTTTGTAGAGTTGACTGTAACTTTGCCTCCCTCACCCTTACCACCTTTTGACTTGTTGGCCTTTGCACCCTTGCCATCAATTCCCATTGAGACTTTACTACAGCAGCAATAAATACATGGAAAGAGGGTCAATGCACCTTGCTTGCACCCTAACATACACTTGAGTGTTTTCAAGTCTCCTGACAAATCACTCAACTTGGAATGTTCCAAGACCTGAAACATGCAATCTCTGTCCTTCTTGCTATTGTCAAATGACATCAACGATTGATGTGTGATTGAAATACCATGGGAGAGTCTCATGTGTCTCATGTGGGAGATGAAAAGCTGCCAGCCATCAAATATTTTTCTCTGACTGAAGACGTAAACAAGTGTTTCCCTTCTCATTGGTATTTAGCTCCACATTGACACCCACCAAGGCCATGCTCATCAACGTAACACTTACCCTTTCGAGCCGTTGACCTTTAACGACTTGGCACTCATCAAGCTTCATAACAAATATCACTTTCCCATCACTTCTTGTGTCAACCCATAAAATCTTATCAATGACTCTTGAAGCTTCAACAAGTCAACATACACATTGTTGAACTCGTTGTAGCGGAATAATTTGTTGTCATCTAATGGCATGTCATCCTTCACATACTAAAATCTGCCCAACAAGCTTGCAACATCATTATTGGCGCACTTTTTTGCAACACTGACACTGTAAGGCATTGGTAGAAACCAAAACAAACCTTTTGTCCGATGACCGAGTGTGACACTTTTATACAAAGCTTCATAGGCCTTGAAACTTATTCCTGCGCTGTCACACACCTCCATCATCTCTTGAGGCGACACAATGTTCTTTAGCTCACTGAAATACTTCTTCCGCAAAACATTAGCAATGCCAGTGTTAGATGGATCATCTAGTAGCTCAACCAACTCCTTTGGCTTGATGATATGCTGCAGCAGAGCACGTCCGATTGTTCAAGCATCGAGATCAATTCCCATCATCACTCAAGCCAAGTTTTTGCATATTGAATTACCGTTACACAAACCTATAGAACATATAGGAAATTAGAATCTTGCATCAATGCATCAATATTCTTACCGAGTTTGACGGACACGTTTTTTTTATAGCTCCACCACTTGAGCTTGTCTCTTGCGCTTACGAATGTGGTAGTCGAGGGGAATGTGTGTGAGATGATTGATTAGCCGATGCATATTGTGTGAAGTGTGTTGTAGTTGAACATAATTATCTAGTTGATGCTCCTGCTCTTTTTTTTTTGTACTTTTTCATTGAGATTCGCTATCTCATCGTTTAGTTGCTTCATCTTCTTGTTGGCTTCCTCTCTAACTTGTTGTAGGTCTTTCATAGACTTCTCTTGTAGTGATGAATAGGCAGCTTAGAGATGTTTACTTGCTTCCCTTTCATTGACAAAAACTTAATACAATCTCCAGCAATAGCCAAACATATGGCCTCTTCCATCTCCAATAAAACGCAGAAGCTCAATGACATTACAAAAGGGTAGTGGTGCATTAGTCGTTGGATCACCTGGGTAAATGTGGCCATCAACCCATAAATTGATTGTCTTGCACCCAATGCTTCGTAACTGATCTGCAGCATTGGGATTCGATGTGCCAAGTCGCACAGTAGCATACTCCTGCTCCAAATCAATGTTTAATCGATATCGTTTTGTCCTGTTAGTAATCTCTTGTAGTGGAGGGAGATTGAATGACATGTTTGTTAGCTAATCAAGAAAAATAGTGAGAGAATGTGTAATGGGGACTGCTGCAAGCAAGAAAATCTGGCTATGAAGGGAAAAAGTGGAAGGTACTCAGAGATAGTAGAGAAGGATTATGTTGTGGAGGGAAGAAAGAGATGGAGTGTAGCTCAATCTCTTTTGAATTCAAAATATTGATCATGAGGGATTTAGAGAGAGAAATGCAACTGCACACAGAGGTAATGGAGTTCTCCATTACTCTCACCTGAAGCTGGAATGGGAGAGAGAGAGAGCCTAAGAGAGAGAGAGAGAGAGAGAGAGAGAGAGAAAGACATAAAGGAAGAGAGTGAGAGAAAGACATAAAGGAAGAGAGTGAGAGAAAGAGTAGATATGCAGCCTTGGAGGATCTGCACTTTCTGTCAGATGTAGGCAGCATAGAATGTCCTCTTGATGATTGGGAGGTGGAAGTGACAAGAGAGAAAAGGGGGGGAAAGAGAAAGAGTTGGCTCACATTTAAGACAGAGGATGCAGAGAGAGAATATGCAAAATTTCCTTTTTTGGTAGGGGCTGAAAAGTGTTTCTTTTAATGAGAACTAAGTGAGAGAGAGTGTTTTATATGTTAGAGAGAGAGGAGAGAGATGGGGAAAGACATTTTAAAATTCAGGGAAAGACATTTCAAAATTCAATTACCCACCTCTCTTTTGTGTTAAAGTAGCCTAAATACAAAATATACAAATGGTATTTTTAAAAATCTCAGCATAGGCCTTTTTGCCCTCTCTTTTAGGCTTAGTCAAACTTGACTTAAGCTTTAAGCATTTCCTTAAACTGCCAAATAAATAGGCCCTCCTATACCCCATTCCCTTCCTAATGACAATACTTCAAAAGAGAGAGAAATTAAGCTATTGACAACAGTTGAGAACCGGGTTGACATGGAGCGGGTCCCCCCTCCAAAAGGCTTTGTATTATGGTTTCTCCCATCAAGAGAGACATTTTACAATACAATTCTTTGTGTTCCTTCAATACTAGCTAGTGCAATGAAGATGGAAACTTCAAGCACTAAGCAAAACACTTATTAAACACAACATCAATTCCGCCACGGTCTCAGATCCAAGACCTCACACACCTTCGAACATGGTGAGAGCTAGTGGGGTATGAGAGTAGATTGAGAGGAAGGAGTAATCTTACGAGAAAGATGTACATCTTCTCATATAATCACTCATATTAGCATAGCATAGCTTAGTAATTAGCATGGTAGAGGAGATGAGCATGCATTGAAGTTTGGCTCTTGGTTGGATTTGCATCACAAAGCCAAGAGTTGTTGGTGTAGGCCTCCCTTCTCACAAGCTTGGGATTAGGTGATAAGGTTTCCATTAAATCTTGAGAAGGAGAGAGAGAGTCTTCTTGCTTCACACATGGACTAGTGTGAGTGTGTATGCAATACTGCCTTAAGAAAATCAGCACCCTCTCTCTCTTGGTTGACCCCTCTTGCTATTTGCTCATGATGCAACCCTATTGGGCCTCTCCAGGCTTAGCCAATGGAATTTCAAGAGCATAAGTGATAGCCTTCTGACATGTCCCATTTTGTGAGAGCTTTAGGTAATTAATTAATACAACTAAACTCTCATTGGACCCCTTTGTCTTTCGGCCAATAGGAATCAGGCAAGCCATTGGGATACCAAATGCTCATTGGACTCCTTGGGAGACTGTCCAATAGTCTTCTAGAGAGCTTAATTCCTATTGTTTCTTTAATTAAGTGTTTTTAAATTAATTAAACTAGAATTACTCTAGACTAATTCTAATCGGTCCACCTCCATGGCCATCCAATAGGATTTTAGTACACCTTGTGGGCATATGGGCTAGGGAGCTGACATGTGTCCCTCATTCCCTTTGTGTACAGGAGCTTGTGAGTGTGTATGTGTGTGTGTGTGTGTGTTTCTCTCTTATCCCCTACTTCCAGGGCTGGCCCCCTCCTATGTAGGATTCTTTGAAGACTTTTTGAGCACGCACAAAGCATCCAATTTTCTTGGTGTTTGACCTTTGGACATAACCTTTGAATTTTGGAACCTTAGCATTTTGGAAGTCTTAATGGGCTGAACCTTAGGGTCTTTAAAGCCCATTGTTGCACCTTGCTATTTTGCAGATGGCCCCCCCTTTGGATCCCTATTTTCCCTCCTTTGGATCCCTACTATGGCCGGTCTACCAGCTTAACCAATATTCTATCTTTTTCTCACTTGGCACTTCCCCATATTAAATGATCAGTTTAACATGAGAAAATCATTTAGGAGAATTAGATATTAGTTATAATGACATTACCTCTCTCTTGAAATCATAGTCATCCTCGACTATCGGGTAGAGAAGATAAATCATATTCATTAGTCCCTTTTCTAGTGGGTAGAGGATCCCTATGGTACCCTACGACATCATTCCCGAATGGATGACTAGTCCATTTGGCGCTTGAGAGCCTAAGCTGCCACAAGCATGTCTGCACACTAGTCCTATCAATCTTCCATAGTAGAGTGACAAGCTCTACTTGGTGTTTGGGAGACGTCGTCTCTGCAAACTTGATCTAAGCATGCATACTACTTCACATTTGTGCACAATAAAGAAAAAGAGAGTCTTATAAGAAAAAAACTTTGTTTATTTTAAAAATATGTACATTTGCTTACTCTAGGGAATCATTGTAAGCATTGACAAGGTTTAGGTTATCCTTTAATTGTATGCCTTGCATCCATCTAGAATCTTCAAAAGGATAATTCTTAAACTTAATAAGATATCGTCGGATAGTCTTACCGCCTCTTAGTAGCTTGTCTTCATGTCGGAGTATGGACTCGGGTTGTAGCACCTCTTCTTGGTCCTCGATCTCCGATGGGTCTTTAATAGTTGGTTCTTGAGGTGGCTCTCCTTTGTAAGGCTTTAGTAGGCTCACATGGAAAGCATTTTGTATGAGCCAATGGCTAGGCAACTTGAGTTGATTGGCCTAAGAATTTAGAAGGGACCATAGTACCTTTTTTGCTAACTTAGCATAGTACTTTTGGTGTCCCGTAGGATTATTGCCTGTCGTGTGCCTTAATCGAGCCTTGGGAAATTTTAATAAGACCCAATCATTTTCTTTTAAAGGCTTGGGATCTTCTGTGCTGATCAACAGCAGCTTTTGCCTTTGCTGTGAGATAGAGATAGAATCCTTAACTGTTTAGAAAGATTCTTGTAGGTCTCGACTATACTCATCTATAGCAAAGATCTTCCTGTGCACTTTGAGTACCAGGGGAAGTTTTTATCTTCCCTCAATTACCTCAAAAGGTGCTTTCCCTATGGAAGTATGTATCGTATTATTGTAGGCATACTCCATTAAGGGTAAGTACTTCTCCCATTGGGATCTTTGATCTACTTCCATTACATAGGCTTTTAGTAGATCAAGAATTGTTAGGTCAGCAATTTCACTTTGGCCATCCGTTTGCGGGTGATAGGCCAAAGAGAAATTTAGCCTTGTCCCTAAATTCTCAAAGAAACCCTTCCAAAAATTACTGGTCATTCTAGGATCTCCATCCGACACTATGGACATTGGCAAGCCATGGTACTTGAAGATTTGTGAAATGAAGAGAGTTTCCATTTGATGGTCTTTGATAGTCTTCTTGACAGGTATAAAATGAGCTTGTTTATTGAACCTGTCTACTATCATCCATATTTTCGTATTCCCATGGATAGACTTAGGCAATCCAAAGATAAAATCCATGGATATGCTCTCCCATGGTGAATTAGGGATTGGCAAAGGTTGAAGCAATCCAGGTTGCTTCCCTCTATCAAACTTCGTCTTTTGGCATACCACACATTTAGAAACATACTCTTGTATGTTTACTTTCATGGTAGGCCAATAGAAATATGTTTCAATCCCCTTTAGGGTAGACTAAATCCCTGTATGCCCCGCATAAGGAGGAGCATGAGATTCATGCATTAGTTTCTCACATAGTGCGTTAGTAATGCATAGTCTATTGCCATAGAGAAGATAACCATCTTGTAAAGTAAATGGTTCCTCTTTCTTTCCTAATGCAAGGGCTGAAATCACATCTCTAAAATCGGGATCAATAGCATACTCATCTATCATAGAAGATAGATCATTGTGAGCTGCTCTCTAGAATGCTCTGAATGTTGTCTGCAACCATATTTCACTTTTCTTGTTTATCCAGTAGAGCATTGCATCTGACACTTTCTCCTTTTGTACTATTGAGAACTGTAGCTATTCTCATTGTTGGTTCTATTGAAGATCTTTGTCGAGATTTTGCCATGGTCTCATCTTGATCTCACTGTGTCTCTATGGAGGGTAGCTTGAGACTTTTTGTTGCAATCTGACTTTCATCAGCTGATTCACTTGGCAATGAGTGATTGATCTTTGGACTTCCTATTGCTTCCTGGTTGTCTACACCCCATTCTTCTTAACTTCTGGATTTGGTGGAATTCTCTACTCAATAGCTATCGTGGTTGCTCTTTGCTGTGTTTGGTCTGCACTTGCTATTTCCTGATTTGCTTCAAGCTCTTCTGAAGTTCTGTTCAATGGAGATGAATCATCTTCAATAAGATCTTCCATTTTGAATTTTGCTTGAGGACTTTGTGCTGTCGTCCGTGGGTGACCATTGTTGGTCTTCATTCTTGGTTGTCTATAATGACTGCATCATGTTTACATTCTGTATCTCTAACATCTTCTGGGCCATTGACATTCCCATTATGATGTTGTCTGGCATCTCCTTTGCTGTGATCACATGAAATTGAGCTATGATGATCTGTGTACTTACTTCAATGGTGGTGGAGATGATTCCCCATCATTCTACTCGTTTGTCTCCAGATGTGCTCACAAATTCAGGAGCATCTTTTAGTTGTGGTTGGCCACATCTTTTCCAAGTGCAAAAAGACATGAGGTTCTTGTCTACCTGAAAATCTAGCTTTACTTCACTTGACAACTTTTCTTCGGTTCACCAACAATGTTGCACTTGATCGTCTCAAGATTTCTTTCTGTATTGACTGCTTTCGTTGTGGCAGTGTCCTTTAATTGAGCTTTATCTACATTTTCTTTGCTTTGATTACCTACTTCCATTGATGTCAACTCGTATTGTTGTAATACTGTACTTTTTTGCAATTGTTGAGCATTATCCACCTGCATTTGAGTAACCCTTGATCTTAGAAGATCCATTGTACTTTTTGGCAGAATCTGTCTCTTCGGAGGAGATTTTGGTGGTGACCTTGTGTAGCTTTTTGGACTTTATCTCCTATTGACTTTGACTTTTTTGTCACCTGTTCTGGCAGCTTAAGGCTTTGCATCATTTTCAGATAGTCTTTGACTTTAGCCTTACCATCCATAGGGGTCTGTACAAGATCATGATCTTGTTGATATTCGTTACCATGTGCATCTCGTATGCATATGTGATCTATATATGTAGCTGTTTGAACACTATTGTACTTGTCAGCTTTTGACTTTGACTTGTGGAGATCATCTAAAACTTTTGTCCTTGATGATCTTCAAAGAGGCATTTATCTGTAGATTTTGATGGAATCTGGGTCAATTGGAAACTTCCAATAACCATATGATGGAAACCGCATTCACTCTCGGTCATCTTGAGAGTGCATTGGCTACTTGATTATGCTTGCCAGCAATGTGAGCAATATGAAAATAAAATTACGAAAGGCAGGGATTTCATTAACATAATCACGATCGGATGATTATGTAAATAACTCTAGTATTTACACAAAAAAATCACGTGATCATGTTAATTGTTAACATGACTTTGATTTTGACCTGCAAAAACCTATAGAGCCGGTTCGCCCTCCGAGCTTTTCGATTTTCCCTGCGGGCCCCGCCGGGCATATTCATTTACCCGGTGGGCGTAATTATATATAGTAAATAGTGTGCTAACCCCAGTCTTTTAGCTAGGCAGATCCTTGGGGAGTGTATCCGAGTGCCGGGTATTATCACCTCCTTGTGATTTGACCTAAGGTTACAGAGTCACAGGTCCTTTTTTGGGCCGGACGTGATTCTTAATTCGATAACCACTTCTAAAAAAATTTTATTATTTTACCGACATAAAGGTACGAAACCAAAACAACTAAAAACTTGGGGAATCATGCTCATTGCAAGGAAGCCATTGGTCCAAATGAGGGCTGTAATTGGTTTTAGAAGATGAGCATATGTAAATGACTAGTCGATAGTCAAGGGTCGGATGTCCTCTACTAGGGTACCGGGCATATAAAGATCATTGAAGTCTTATATTTGAGTTGATTTACAATATAAGAGCTATAATCCTTGATTGGGTTAAAATAGCTTTTATATATTGAATTGGTTGCATGGGTGGGCTACAATCCTTCACTGGGTATAAGTAGTCCCCAATTGGGTGATTATATTGAAGATTTATTTGCGTTAGTTCATGAATTGGTTTATACAGAGATTGCATTATTTATTACAATAGATTATCAGTGCATGAAATGACCAATTATATATTTTATTGCTTTCGTTTGTTTTTTGTAGCAAATGAAATTAGATGTGTCTTATTGTTTGCAAATCAAAGTGGACATATAAATAATCATTATAATAATAATTGTATAGAGAGATTCATAGCATTGTTATGGTTATTACGCCATGTATAGATTACATTGCAATGTGTATGGTTGCTCACAATATAGATGATCGATATGTGGATTGACTAGCGTGCATTGAAAATCTCATATTGTGCATCATGGTTACTTTCATATTGAATGGTTTTTAAATTATAATATATATTGAAAATAAAAAAATTATTTTTAGTTTGTAACATCTTGTTCTTTTCTCTTCAGTTTTAATTTAAAAGCAATGGAGCAAAATGTGGGCACAAGTGGTACGAAGAAGCCAAAGAATAAAAAAGCTACTGGCAAAGAGTGGGATTATGCTCACAACATATGCGGTTGATATATGGAGTGGCAATGTAAATTTTGTCACACAACAAAATCTGGCGGTGCACCACGTATTAGGGATCATTTTTTGGGTGGCGCTAAAAATAATCGTAGAAAATGTGAACATTCTCAGGCACCTGCAGTTGCACAGCGTTTGAGAGAAGAGCTCGCCAAAAAGGGTGGCAAGAGACGACAGATATATAGCTCTGTGCCTTCGAATCAAGAGTTCCCAAAGCCAAATATTAACTCCGCAAATCCTCTAGTGACGCCAACTAACCTTGGAGAGCAACTTGCACAAGGAGAGGAAATTTCATGCAGCATTCCTTTTAAACTTCACAATGAAGGTGGACTTTGTCAAATGCGTCAATAATCATTACATCAAAGCTTTCGAGTGCAGTCTCTAGAAGAAGCACAAACAGCACTCGCAAAAGCAATATTCTTTACTGGAAGTGCTTTGGTCATGGTAGACAGCAATCATTGGAAGGCTGCTTGGAAGAAAATCGATGAGTTTGGTCCAGGATTTTTAGCTCCTTCTTATCACACGATAAGAAATGTTTTCTTGGACAAATGTTACATCGAAGTCAAAGAGCATGTTGGCAAAATAATACTTGGGAATATTTCGCTTTCAGGATGTACGATTGTGAGTGATGTTAAGAGAAGACCGTTGATCAATGTAATGTTGGTTTGTCCAAGGGGAGAAATGTTTATAAAGGCGATTGATAGTTCTGGTGAAATTAAAAGTGGCAAATATATTTCCGAGGTCTTGATTGATGTAATTAAAGAAATTGGTGTTGAACATGTCCTTCAAATTGTGATGGAGAACGCAAAGAATTGTAAAAACGCTAGTAAATTAATAAAGAAGTGCTTTCCACACATTTTTGGCAATGGTTGTAATACGCACAGCTTGAACTATGGCGAGAGCCTGAACGAGTACGACTAGACAAAGGTGCATCCAATTTACTGTCACGCAAAGTGTGCACGAGCCATTTTGGCATACCTCTAGCCTGCTCATTTTCAGCCCTTTCCTAATCAAGTACATCATGTACATCTGCATCAGTAATAGGCTGTTCTAAAACATTTTCAGAAACCCCCATAGACTGTACATTTGCCTCATTGGAACTTACATTCGTATTTCCACCACTGAAAAGAGGCAACAGAGTGTCATAAATGTCCTGTGAGCTTACATTACTGTCTCTAGTACATGACAGAAAGGGCTGAACAGAATCTTCCACAAACACTACATCCTGTGAAACCAGAATAAGTTTTGTTTGCGGATGATACAACCTGTAACCTTTGCTTTCAGCACTATAACCAACAAAAATACATTTGACAGCCTTATCATCCAATTTTTTGCGTTGCACTTGTGGCACCAAAGCATATGCCGAACAGCCAAAAACACGCATGTGCTCAATAGAAGGCTTTCTATCATGCCATGCTTCATATGGAGTAATAGACTGCAAAGATTTCGTAGGACACCTGTTAAGTACATAAGTGGCACACATGATGGCCTCAAGCCAAAAAGAATGTGGCAAAGCTTGACTTTTGACCATACATCGTGCCATTTCCGTCAGTGACCTGTTTTTCCTCTCAGCAACACCATTTTTCTGAGGTGTATAAGGCACTGTACATTGGTGTTTTATCCCACGACTAGCCACAAAATGCATTAAATTCATGAAACATATACTCCCCCCCTCGATCGGAATGGAGGGTGCCCATAGTACATTTCGAGACATAGACAGAAATTGTTTGAAGCACATAAAAACTTCGGACTTCGCTTTAAGCGGAAATACCCATACATGCCTGGAGTAATCATCAATGAAAGTCACGAAGTACAGGTAATTGCCCAAGGACGGAGTTTGCATGGGCCCACAAACATCACTATGCACAAGCTGCAACCTGCATGTGGCCCGAACTGAACCATCCTTTGGAAATTTAGAACACTGCATCTTACCCAAAATACAGCCTTCACAAACATGTTTGACACGTGCTTCAAGAGGTGGCAAAGAAGCAACCATATCAGATTTCTGCAAACGCAGCAAACTGGCAAAATTCAGATGACCAAAACGTGCATGCCAAAGTTTTGCATCTGAAATAGCCCTTGAATTTGCAACAGCATTTGCAAAATTTTGTCCACACTTGTCATACAAAGTGATCTTATACAGCCCACGGCACAAAAGCCTAGATGCAACAATTTCATCACCAAAACTGAGATCATGAACTGTACATCTTTCATCCACAAATTTGACTACAAGTCCAAGTCTAGCAAGTGCGGATACAGCCAAGAGATTCTTCTTGATCCCAGGTACATAAAGTGCATCAACAAGTGTGAAGGAACTGCCATTAGTAGTGAGCACAATCTTTCCAACTCCCTGAAGTGGATAAGAGGCATTGTTGGCACAAGTGACTGAATTCCCATGAGGGACAGACTCAAGAGAGGTAAACAATTCACGATGTGAGGTAATGTGCTTTGTAGCACCGCTGTTAAAATACCACACATGTGAATCTGCAGCAACTGACAAGCATGCATCATGGACAGCAGGATTGTAAGTGCACTCTGCGCTAAAAGCCCATTCTGCATCAACATCAGCAACACAGTCTCCTTTTATAGAAGACTCAACAATGGCTGCATTTGTAGTGGAACCAGCATTTGCAGTGGAACCACCCTCTTTCTTCTTAGCCTCTTTGGCCTTCAACTTAGGACACGACTTGATCAAGTGATCATTGGCTTTACAATAATGGCAACGCATCTTCTTTTTGCCCTTATCACCAGAATTGCTAGACGAAGTACTGCCAGCAGAAGCATTAGGAACAGAATTATTGCCACTCGCAGCACAACCATAAGAAGTGGTTGCATTACTGTTGAGGCATGCTTTTCCATGCATGGGAACCCCCCCCCCATATTTTTTTCCTCTTTTACCAAAAATATTTCCTATTATATAAGTTACCTTTGATTTTTTCTTCCCTTTTTCACTAACGTTTTAGCCTTTATTAAATAAATAATACTTATGCTAATCAATCACGATGTAGCATAATAAGTAAGCTTTCTTTGTTGATCTCTCTTTTGACCTTAAAAATATTAAATATATATATTCTAGTATTTTCTAATATATTTTTTTCATGTATGTATATTATTCCACTCTACCAAATATTTTTCATTTTCAAACCTCAACCCCACTTTCAAATTTCAATAATACCTCCATCTAGATGATTACCAATCTTTTCAACACTCTAGGTCATGTTTTCATACACATGAAGGAGCTTACACTTGAAGGCAAGAGAGAAGTCCACTCAAAGGGGACCACCAAAAGACTTTTGCAGCCACAAATAATACATTATTTGGCTGAATTTTTTAAGTAAAGAAAAACCCCGAATCTGAAGGAGCGTTCAACATGAAAGATGTAGCTCGTGATCTCAACTTTTAGCTCAATTTTTTTCAGAATTTTTGGAGTTATGAACACGGAGATATGATTTTTGTAGTGGACCCCAGTTTTCTCGTGTAATGGTGACACAGGCCATCCCCACTTTTCTTCCTTCTAGAATGGCTATGGTTCTACAAGTCTTCAAGCATGATTACAAGAGACAAGGCTCTTTTAATGAGGTCTTGGCTAGTCTAGAGTAATTCTATCACCATTTTTGGAGGATCCATCCTCATCAACAAATATCCACCTTCGACAACCTCTCTTATAATTTTCTTACCTCTCTCTTCTCTCCCTAATAAGCTTATGTCTATCCAAATCTAGACTATTGTAAATATTTCCTATCCTCTACATCCTACCCACATTCTCTCTTTTTCTCTCTCTATTGACTCTGGTATTTTAAATAATGAGGAGACAAGATGGGAGCCACAGTCACATGCACCCCATTTTCCTAGTCACCAAAGTGGGACACTCACCTCAAATAGAAATATTGCTAAATCCTTCCCTCCTTCCCTATATAAGGAGGCCATGAGAGCTCACTTGGGGAGAGAACACACACACACACACACACCTATCCATACACACTCTTGTGCTACATGCTTGTAGCATGAACCCTAATCACATAATCACAACACCATCATCATCACCATCACCATGCACAAAAGATGAGCACCACACCTCCACACCACTTGTAATTAAGGGTTGAAGGCGCAATTTCAAGAAGAAGAAGGGTGGACACACTCATGATATTCCTCGCCATCAACTCCCATCTCTCCATTATGCCTCCTACGATCTTGTTCCCTTCTCATTTTCCTGCCATACGCTACCTATTGTATTCATCTTTTGCAAGCAATCAACACACTCCATCTTGGTGCCATACTTTGTGTCGCTTTGGATACATCTCATTGTGAGTATGGTATATTCTTGTTCCTTGCCATTTTTTTTTCTGCTTATGTTAAGGTGTGCGGACTCGCCACCACACACACACTCTCTCTCTCCCTCTCCTATTCCTATCATCTTGCTACTTCCATCTTAAGGTGTGCGGATTCGCCACCTTTTGTATGAGAAATGAGCATACTTGCATGTATCCCTGACCTCGTTATCTTCCTTACTACATGCACGTGTAGCAAGCCCATTCTCACTCACTCACCACTCCTCTCACCTTATTCTCCGACCAACCCATTCCACATTTGGGCGTGGATCTTGAAATTGTTTTCCATGCATGCTTCATTGTGTATATGTATGCGTCCTAGCCGCATATCTTGCTAGGTGGTGCCCCTATTGTGTATTCCCCATGATGAGGCCATTGTGCATAGTCTTGGTGTAGAGGCCACCGGGTCTATTTTTTCACTTCCGCCTCTCACTGTTACCACCCTTTCTTTGAGAAGCAATTAAATCCTGTTCAACTGCACGCTGCCTAGTCCTGTTTTTTTTAGAAAGTGACTCTTGCAACAGCAATGTGCATAATGCATCAAACTTGACAACTTCAGGATTTCCTTGGGTCATGAGTCTCCAAGTACTAGCAAAAGTCTGGTAGGAATCTGGTAAGGCATCAAGAACAGTCTGCACAAGGGAACTGTCTGAAATGACTTCACCTGCAGAAATAAGCTGCTCATTGATATCCTTGACACCAGCAAGGAAAGTGTCCATATCATCTTCCTCATGCATAATCTTCGACTCCAGCTCTTTACGCAGCAAAGCAATTTTAGCCTCATTGCGGCTTGCATAAAGACCTGCTAAAATATCCCAAGCCTGTTTTGCAGATTTTGCTGATCGGATGTGAGGAACAATGGTGCGCTTCACAGACAACGCAATCAATGCATGAGCTTGCGCATCCTTAACATCCCAACGAGCTTGTTCTGCCGTAGACAAAACAACTCTAACAGGTGCAATCCTTGCAGCAAGACCTCCAACATCCTCAACATCGCCTACATCCTCAGAACCAGGACGTACATCAATGCCCTGCACAATGTTCCAGAGGCCCTTTGACACAAGAACGTGTTGCATCATATAAGCCCACATAGGGTAGTTGTCCCCATCCAACCTGTCCTCAGCAGCAAACATCTTGAACACATCTGTGTTGTTGTTGTCAGCCATGGTAAATGCTGCACCTGATGTGAAAATTGCCCGAAAATAGGAGAAATGGAGCGGGAACAACACGTGCTATATAGCACAAACCATAGAAGACTGTAAGGCACCTGTTATGCAGAAAACGGAACTGACAAAAATTCTGCACAAAATGACGAAATAGCCTGTGCAGTACTTCTTGTAGTGGAAACGGAGGCCGAAATGAGCTGCGACCTGCGAATGCTTGCCAAAGCTCACTGAAATCGAAGAAAGTGAGCAGGCGTGTGCTGGAGCAGCTGGCGACTAAGCCCGGGCGGACCTGACCTGCTCTGATACCAATTGTTGGAATTAGGGTTGCAGAGAAACACACACAGCTTGGAGAAGACGAAGGAAGCTCAAGGCACACAATAGAGAGTATATTACTTAGTGTGCAATGGAAAGATAGATAGCCCTAGAGTGATGGGCGTATATACAATGCACGGGGAAAAAACCTTCTAAAGAGGGAAAAAATACCTCGGCAGTTCTAGTGTGTTCACACACATCACTACCACATGTATATGGTAACAGAGGTGGTAGGCGATTTCTATCACGTGGTCAACACGTTCTACTCCAATGTTCAGGACCGAATTGATTGCATCAAAGAAATGAGTGCATTTAGATGAAAAGAAAGACCTTTTGTGAATGATTTTGTACAGGTAATGGCAAAAGAGCAACCTGCATGGAAGTGATGGATGATGAATGGCAATGTGCAGCAATTTCAAGTTCAGAGAGAAACTGGAGTATGTGCAAGTATGTTCACAGCTCTATTCGTAACAGACTATTAGCAAATAGAGCAGAGAAATTAGTGTATATGTATTGCAACGAAAAGATACTGAATCACATCGAAAGTGCTAGCTACGAGGAGGAAATGCCAACCTGGTTGTATGATTGTCAAAATGAAAATGAATAAGATTTCAATGTTGGTGTATCTCAATGCATTTTAGACAAAATAGAAGAGAATTTGATAATCAATGTGGAGGTTGAATTACAAGGAGAACCACAACACTCAGACTTAGAACCAGATAACAACTCAACTGATTCAATATAGCTTGAAAGTAGAATGAGTAAACGTCAAAAACCATTGTAAAAGACCTTGTATTCAAATGTGTTTTGAGTAATTACAATGCAAAATATTCTCGATAATACATAGTTTGTTGCGATATTACATAGTTTGTCGATCTAAATTGTGTTGCCCTGAAGCAGCATCTTGCTCATCAAACAGATTTCTAATTGTGCTAGGGGTATCTGGGCGTGCTTGCTTGAATTTATATTCGTTTGCCATGCCAAACATAATATATATTCCTTGTGGAATATCTTGTGAGCATATTGCGCATCGACTATTGTTTTGCATCAAACAAATAAGGCAAACTAAATGATAATAGTGACCACATGTCAATGTATAGTACCCACTCCATCCATCAAAATTCTTGTAGAAAACTGGACATTGGGAAGATGAGGATGCATCTGAAGTAGACGAGGGAACCAACTCCAGATGCAAGACAAGGTGGTTGATGTGTGTCCCTTGTACAAGTGTTGGATTCACTCGCTGTGTTAGGGTTTGAACGTCCTGACTTAAGTGGTGAATGCTTTTCTCCATCCAGCCTTGTGAGGGTTGCGGTGTCTAGGTGGCTATAGAAAGACGTGTTATTTCTGCATCTTTCTCTGCCAACTGTGTCGTGTAAATATCCTTCTCTCTCTTTAATTGTAGGTCGGCGCCTTCCACTATCAATGCCAGCTCATCTCGGGTGAAAGTGACACAACTCTCCCTTAAATCATGAGTGGCAACAATTGTCTCCTTTGACGAGAAGTCTACTGGTCGCTGTTGCACAAAGTAAACATATAACATTTTGGCAAAATATAGCACACAATCTGCATTGTGCAGGGGATGGCTATAAACCTCCAAATAAATCCTCTCAACGTTATTTTTGATACCATCATGGGTGCACTTCAAAACCTTCCACCTTCCTTTCTTGATCTCTGCGTTCTCACATGGCCATATTATCTTCATCATGTCCTTTGTCACTTCTTTATTGATCTCTTTCCACTGCATATGGTTTGGATTTTCTCACTTTGAGATTTGGCGAGCAGTACGCGTCGCTTGTTGTGCCGACATGCTATGTGCTAGAGACTTCATGCGTTGAAATGCATTAACAGCCGCTTGTTGTTGATCATTAGGCAATGATTGGGTGCCAATATCTTGTTCTTGATTGGCCATTTTCTCTTAGAGCTGCACTCAATAGAGTGGCAAATATGTAATATCATTGGCAAATATATATTCTCACTCATTGGGACACTGCGCGGAATCCACTAAAATCCACCACTTCAAATGCGACTAATTGAACCACAAGGCAAATTTGAAATATTGACAGTTAAATGGCAATTTTGAAATTATTAAAGATAATTGACTAAAGATAATTGACTCAATTAGGTGAACCACTTCAAACCAGATAATACACTTCAATAAAAAAAAGAATATACTTGACAAGACATGTATATCATAGAAATGTTTAAATCGGATAAAATGATGGTGCAAGTTCAACAAGTGGATGTTCCACAGGGTTAGGGTCTCTCTTTAAATGTTCTTTGAAAAATATCAACAAGTGAGAAGAATTCCTTCTTTGGTCCCGCTCTTTTAACTTCATCCAACAATATACTTTAATTCGAATGGCCCTCATAACATCTTCGTCGCGGTGGTGAAAAACTTTGTCTGGAAAAACAAAATCTGGCTGCACTCCAAAAATCTGCCAGCATGTCGAACAGGTAGCCCAATGTATAAATGTCGCTGGCTTTGTGTATGCATCTGTGCACCGTGGATCGTATAGTTCGGGAGCAATCCACGGTCGCTTAGCCATCTCGGCGTTCCCTGCTCTCTGTGCATTCAAAACTGCTTCGTCCGACTGTGCGCTTAGAAACAAATAATTATTTGCTACGTGTTTGGAGGTGATAACAACATACAAGTGCCCACCTAGCCAAGGAGCCCATTGGGACAGTCGACCAAAGTTTTGATGTGGTCACATTATTTTTCCGATGTTTAATACATCAAACCCTGTAAAAGCCTAATGTCAATCGTCTATGTCAAGTCTGAGTCAAAGATGTAATTTTTCCAGTGATGTATGTAAAGGTCCATGAGAAGTTGGCCGCCGGCCACTTTAGAAAGCCCTAGGTATATAATACACTAAGGTTAGTGGGAAAGGGAGATCATTTTTTGTGAAGATAAGGGACTATTGCGTTACGTACAGAGAGATACCTCTTTGCTCCAACTTGTAATCATCGCTTCTATGGCTATGGTAATCCAAATTCAGTTTTGTTTCTTGCATTGTGTTCCTCTTACTCTGCTCTTTCATTCAAGTGTAAGCATTCAAGACTCGGTGAAGGTTTCAAACGCGTCCGTTTAGGCCTTAAATCGCTGTTTTGAGTGTTTATATGCGTATTTTATGTTGTTTTGACCCTAGGAGAGGCTTTAGGGACCTAAAAACGACTCTTTAGGATCATTCGTTTACTGTTTTTGCGTACTGTGGGACGAACGATCGCGATCGTGTACCTCTCCAGAATGCTGTGACAATGATAGGATATGTTCCTAATAGTCCCCTGTAGCTTCTCTTCAAGTTTCGTGCGATTTTGATATGATTTGCATGGTGAACGGGCATGATGATTGTAAAGCTGTGTAGAAGGACATAGGCAGATTACTTGGCTTTCGTGCGTTTGATTTTCTTGTAGAGTTAGTAGTTGCATCTCTTCGAGTTCACTTCATTAGGATTGACACCCTAGTGAGTTTCCATGCCTCATCCGAGTCGCTTCCCCTGTATCGATAATTTTATGTTGATGCTTGAGAGCTATGCTATGGACGTCCATCGCGGCGACCCGCAAACATTGGCACTGTTTCCGGGGAATGAATCTTAGGTGATGAGTGACCGAGTGCGTATTCAGAGTTTTCTTATTGTTTGAAAAGATAATTTCCATTCCATTTACATTTCAGTGAAGCATCTAGACAAGGGTTTAGTGCTTAGTGGAGTCTAGGGTCGGTGGACTGGCTAGATCTACTCTTGAGAGATATAGGGAGTTGTGAGTGAGGTTGCTTTAAGCATGTTTGCTCTTCAAATTTCTTTGTATTGATTGAGTACTGATCCATCATCCGTTTTTTTATCATGTTTGTTTTGTTTGATTCATTTTCTTATGTTCTTTCATTTCTGTACTTAGGAGTAGGATAAGTAAATCACATTCCAATCAGATTTGGGGTAAAAGTTAGAGTCGAGAAACCAGAAAACCATAACTTTGGCAAAAAGGCCATAAGACTCTGAAATTTTGAAAATCTGACCAAACAGAGCTAAAATTGATTCAAATCACAAAGTGGTAGCACCAAACACTACGAAACACTTATCAGAGGGAGCAGACAAAATTTCATCAGTTTTGGCCTCTGTACTACGATCGCGATCTGTGTACCTCAGTGTCAGAATTGGACAAGATTTGACATGTGCCTTCCTGATAAGATTCTAAACAAGTTTTTCTAAAGCAACCACACCCAAAAACATCAAAAATCAAGAAAATCAGGCCACTTGGGTAAAACTAGCCTGACAGACCCAAAAACTGTAAAATCTTGACTTTTGGTGATCCAAATGCAAAACGACTTGGGGGATAGCCTTAAAACATCAGTGTCTACAAGCATGCCAAATCTGGTCTAATTTGGGCTCCAAACTACGATCGCGATCGATGTACCTCAGTCCCAGATTTTGACCAGATTTCATATGTGGGATCCTCAGGTGTATACAAACATAAAAGTCTAAAGGACCTAGAGTCAAAAACCATAAAAAATAGGTCAAAACCACTGAATACAAATCCGAGTAAAAAATTGCTAAACTGGCATAGAAATTGACTTTCAGTAGACCAAAACACATCAAAACTGAGAAGAAAGCATACAGAGGGATAGCCTGTACACAAGAAAATCCCAAATAGCTTTCATTTCCCAAAACAAACATCAAGATCAAGTCAAATTGACAGATTCTGGAAATCAGACACTTCAGACCAAGAAACTGCAAATTCTTGACTTTTTTGAGTCCAAATTCAAAAAGATTTGGCAGGTACTCTTAAAATATCCTAGTGAACAAGATAGTGAAGTTTCATCCAATTTGGGCTCAGAACTACGATCACGATCGGTATACCTCAGTGCCAGATTTTGACCAGACTTTACCCACACATACACTTAGGTTATATAAGATAGCATGAGTTTTCAAAATTCAAAAAAGTGACCAAAATAGCCAAAAATAGCAGACAGACAGAAAACCACTGCAATAGACCAAGATCAGGTGAAAACATGACTTTTTCTTGTCCAAATTCAAAAAGATTTGGGGAGTAGACTGTACACATCATTGTCTACCATATCCACAAGTTTCATCCAATTTGGGCTCAAAAGTACGATCGCGATCGGTGTACCATACTGACATTTTGAGTTGAGACATTTTGAGTAGGTAGCTGATGACTAGACAAACAACTTTTCCAAAAGAACCAGGGTCAAAAAACCAAAAGACAGTTGTCAAATAGGGCAAACACTGATCACTGGTCCTTCAGACCAAAATTTTGAGAAAATTCAAGTTTTTGTGATCCAAATGCAAAGTGGGTTTGGGAATAGACTAATCATACCCATGTCTATCAACTCCTAAAATTTCATCCAATTTGGGCTCCAAACTACGATCGCGATCGGTGTACCCCAGTGACATTTTGGATTGAAAAGTTTTTAGTAGGTAGCTGACATCTAGTGCAACATATTTTCCAAAAGGAGCAAGGTCAAAAAAGCAAAAGAAAGTGGTCAGAAGTCCCATTTACACAATCAAGCCAATAACCGCAGAACCACTTGGGATTTGGGTTTTCATTGGTCAAAACATCTCCAAATTCAAAAATACAGAGACACTTGGTATCAGGAGATCAAGGGCTAGCTACTGTGCAAAAATCTTCAAAATCTGTGACATGGGGTCAACGATCGCGATCGGTGTACCTCTACACAGTGGGGGGATCTGACTTCATAAGTTTGTAGACCTACTTGAGTACATCCCAAATATCAATTTTGAGTGAAAAATACCCTCTGGAAGCCAAGATACAAGCCAAAGTTCCTGTGTTCTGGTCCTGAGACTGTTTTGAGTGCTGTTTCAAGTGCAGTTCACTAAAAGTGCTCTAACTTTTGATAGACAACTCCAAATTGAGTCAGGTATAGCTAGGAAGAAAGCTTGTGGGCAATAGCACACACCTAGGTTTTGGTTTTAGAGCTGAATTTTACTAGGTTTCCTAAATCCAAAATTTTAGGGTATCCCAAGACCGATTTCCAGAGACCAAAAAGTCACAAATTCCTAACTTTTTAGAGACTTGACCAGAGGCAAAAAGGGATTGTGTGCACTAAGACAAGGTGTTCTTATCAAGGACCATCTTGAGAGTATTGAGTGAGGCTTAATCATGACAACTCATCCATCATTAGGGTTTCCCACTCAACTCAGAGCTATGCCGCCTACAGAAACAGCCAGAAATACTGCAACACCTATAACAAGAGGGTTGAGACAAGACCATGAAGCTTATCAATCATATCAAGCCAAATCTCAAGGCAGGGCTCATGGATATTTGTCAAGTGATCATGTAGCTCACTGGAAGCCAAACCAATCAACTAAAATGCGGGAGTTTGAAAGAGCAAAAGTGGAAATTGCTGGAGACTTAGAGGAGAAGCATCCTCTAATCAACAAACCCAACGTGAGGTTCATCAAAACCAATGAAGCCACGAGAGTTCTAACAAATTACACTTATGATGGCCTTTATAGGTTACCTATTAGGGATCAAAACAACTTCTATAGATGTTTAAATTCCATCATTGAAGAGTTGACAGACTACAAGAACCTCTATGCCTTCACATACACAGATGACCAAGGAGTGCAAGTTCTAATGGTAGATAAGTATGGAAGAGAGTACAAACTTATCAGCCCAAGTGAGTTAGAGAGATACATATACAAGGGTACTCCGATTCCTACTTACTTTCATCCAAAAACGATGCCAGAGCGTATATCAAAGGGGATTCCACCAGGATTTGCTCCAAGACGAGAAGAAGGAACTAGGGATGTCTTTGTGAGAGACCCCAACACGCTAAGATACATGGTTGAACCAGAACCAATGAGACCATATCAATTGGCCAAATGTGTCAAGAAGAAGTATGATGGGTTAAGGGATCCATGCGTACATGCATCCTTGTTCAAACAAGTGTTAAGAGCCGAACAAGTATGTTATTTTCATACACAGTATGAGGGATTTGGATTAACCTTGGAAGGGATAGCATTGAATTGGTTCCAACCGTTGGACAAAAATGCCTTCTCAAACGTTGAATAATTGTTGCAAGAATTTGTTGTGGAGTTCTCTAAAAGGGGAATCAAGCATAACACAGTGTCCCAAATCTATGCATTCAAGCAAAAAGAAGATGAGAGAGTGAAGGAAGCATCGCTACGCTTCAAACAATATATAGAGAGATGTCCGGAACGCGAGTTACCGCAGGATGAAAGATTATCAATTCTCTTCATAGAGGGTTTGATAAATGAAACTCTCAAGAAAGATTTGCACTTAAAAGGATGTACTTCCTTTGAACAAGTCACGAGAGAAGCGTTATACCTAGTTGACAATTGTAAAGCCTATGGCGAGGAAATTGGTGATACAAAGATCACTATGGATAATGCTCCTTTAGCATCTAGTGAAACCAACACAAGGCAATTGATTATGTCTCAATTAATGACCAACCTATACCTAGATGAGCTAGCAGTGCAGGTAGCACAATGAATAAAATGGTGTTCCATTGAGCAAAAATGGACCAATCATGAGATGAGTGAGTGCTACTATAATCAAACCTACATGAGGGGGACACTATTTGGACATCAAATAGAAAAACAAATGCCTTTACCAAATCATCCATTATTTCAAAATAGGGTTGTATCAAGGGCTTTACAAAGAGTTGAGGTATCACAACCTAGGCTAGGACAAGAATCTACGAGAAAACTCTATTCATTGAATGAGGACACTCTGATGTTCATAGCCAATCAAGAGCGTAGACCAGAGACCGTTCTGGCTAAGCAAGAACAACCATCAATTGCACCACCAGTGACTCAACAAGATGGACCATGCTACAAGTGTGGAGGTAATCATTGGGCCAAGAATTGTTCTCGTGTAGAGATAATTGGATATTGTTCGGAGTGTTCCATTACACACATTGTTCCAAATTGTCCAAAACACCCAAACAAACAGGGGAAAACAACAATGAATGTTGTGGAAGTGTTACCTTCTCCAAGTGGATCCAAGGCAGAACCCAAAATTCCTGTGAAGGTAGTGACGAGAGCCCAAGCAAAAGAAAATGCTGAGGACCAAGCTAATGAGGAGAAAGATCAATAACCCAAACAAGGGGAAACAACTAGTGTGTCAGTGAGGACTGGGAGAAAATCTTGGAAAGCCAAAAGAGACAGAATTAAAGCAAAAACAATTACAAATCAAACTGCACTACAAACAGAATTACAAGAGACAAAGGAGCAGTTAAAACAAGAACTAGAAAACAAAACGATGGTGAGCGATAAGAAACCAAGGAAGGCGTCTTCTGGAGGATCTGTATTGGTAGACAAAGTCCTAGAGCCATTAGATGCTGCACTGGAAGCATATGAAGCTAGATTGAAACCCAACCAAACCCTAGAGCAACGAGGGATGAAATATCCTCATGTTGAGGTAGAGACTGAGAGGTTGAAAATGTGTAAGGAATTGGTAAAAACTGCACAGGCAATGATGGAGCCTGAAGCACCAATTCCACCTCTAGAAACAAAACCAAAAAGTGTTGGATTTGAAATGCCTAAGGCAAAGGTTGTTGAAACATTAACTCAAAGAAACATTTAGCTAGAATCACAAAAGGATATCCAAGCAAAGACTGCAACACAAGAAACCAACAACCTAGAAATTCAACTAGATGATCGAGTAGTGGCCAACACCACTAATGATGCAAGGTCAAAATCATAATTTATGGCACCTATCCCAGAGATAGATGAGTCATGGCCAAATGAATTGTGGGAAGCAATTAGAAGTGCAAAAGATGGAAGTGCGACTTTCCAATCTGCACCCATAATTGAGGTCAATACAGGGAATGAAGTCTATCATGGAGACATTCAATCTCTAAACGGAGATGCAGGGACGGAAGTTTCAATTGAAAGCAAACCAGAGTCCTTGAAGACCCTACCCTCATACATAGGAGAACATGAGGCAGACTCAGAGACTAGAGTGGTGCCATCTCAGAGGAAACCCATATCCAAGATGATGGATACAAAGAGTATGCAAGAGCTGATGTCAGCTCCAATACAGTTCACCATTACTCTATCTGAACTGCTTAAGATTAGACCACATGTATAGGATGAAGTAGACAACAATTTGGGGAAGATGGGATTAAAGATACCTCTTCAAGATCTACCCTCAAATGAACAATCAAACAAAACTCAACAAGAAAGTGCAGACGCTAAACCTGTGCCAATAAACAAGGTGGGGGAATATTGCGAAGGAGAAGAAGGAAACACCACCTTACCTGTGGAATACAAAGGAGTTAAAACATTGGCTGTACTTGATACTGGGGCTGGAGTAGCCATAGCCACAAAAAACGTTTGGGAAAAATGGGATAGACCAGCGCTTAGGAAAACTAGAATGAAGCTGCAACTTGCAGATGGATACACAGAAAAAGCTCTGGGTATCCTAGAGCAAATTATTGTGACTTCTTGTGGAATTGAATATGAACATACATTTGCAATAGTAGATTTTGGAAAAGGGAACAATTTTGATATCATTTTAGGAAGACCTTTCATGCGTCAACTTAAGATGGTTCAAGATTGGGGCTATGACTATATCTACTTGAGACATAAAAAGATCACCACAAAAATAAGCATAAAAGACCATAGCTATAGAGATGTGAATAGAACTCCGTTAGAAGAAATTGACTCTTCTATAGTCAATGGGAAAGAGATACCTGCGTGGCTACAAACCAAACAAGAACTTTGGATGTGTGGTGCTTCGAAGTGTGGAAGCTCAGTGAAGGAGGATTGCATCCTAAAAAGATCAATGGACGATGAAGCTTATATACCGGAACCCTTTCCAGAGGAGTTATTTGAGCCATTTGGATGGGCTCAAATATTGGCAACCTTGGATGTGTGTGTGAATGAGCTAACTCCAACCAAATTTTGTGATGAGGAAGGGTATGATATAACTCCCGTATTTACGATAAAGGTGTTGAAGGAAGCTAACGAGATTTGTGAGTGTGAAGGCAAAAAAGGTGAAACAGATAGCTACGTCATGGAGCATGATGCCAAAGTGCACGTGAAGAAAGCAAAGCAACAACGAGAATATGTCATCATTGACATACCTGAAGAATTGACAAAAGCGATTTCAAAGAAGCCGGCTCCATAAAAAGTGCAAATGAAAGTAGATGAAGGAGAAAATCTTCCAAGTTCAACGACAAATATTCAACAAACGCAAGATCAAAAGAAGAACAGGGACAAGGAAGAAGATGGACTATCTCCTACGATGATCAAATTCAATTTATGCGGACAAACAGGGCTCAAGGTTACATGTTCGGCGGCAATAGATCCGGAAGCAACAAAGAATCTAATGACTTATGGAACATGGATCATGATGGGAAAGCCACCAATCAATGAGCTAGAAGAAACAGTTTACACAAGTTCAAAAATGCCGATTCCTAGCTTTGGAGTGGCAAAAGCTGTACTCAAATTGAGTACCGGGGAGTATAAAGATACTTTCCTCACAATCAACTCCCATCATATCAAAGAGAGCCTGGTCCTGACAGAAAGCTGGAGGAACATCTTCTTTTGACAACAATCAAAAGCTTCAACAACAACAACGGTAAGACTCCATGAAGCTTCTCAAATCCATGCAGAGAAGAAATCGCCAACCATCATGGAAAAAGGTAAAGCAAAGGTAAACATTGAAGTATATCAACCTCGCCAGATGACTTTACCTTCAACGAGCTTCCATCAAATTTCCCACAAAGACTCTACATCAAGAGCCACACCACCAACAATGCAATGGAAACCAAAGCAAAAAGTCTATCAACCAAAGTTTCCATCACAAAAAAGCATCCAGAAGAAGCCGAAGAATGTCAACCAAGTGTTGGTATCCAAAGAGCACATCCAAGTCAAAGACCCAGTTTGGATACATGAAACATGGGTTCAACCACAACAACAAAAGGTGACAGGGTTGATAGCATCAAATGAGTCAATCACTGCTCAAGGCTACTTCCAAGGAAACACTAATGTTTGGGCCAAAAAGCCTAGAGTAACAGCCTGGACCTACCCACCTCAACCAACGAGTTCTACAAGGAACAAGACGTGCTATCAACGGAATACAAAATACTCAGGGAAGCGAAAGAACACCAACAAAAGGCAAACAAAAAGACCTTCCAATCGGGCAACGCGAAAAGTTTGGGTACCGAAATCAGACTTCAACAAAGATACCCAACACAAACAGGTAAATCAGCGGGTGATTCCAGTGAAGCTACTCGAAGCACAAGGATTCTATGAGGGTAACACCCAAATATGGTTACCCAAAGTAGTTGCTCAACCTAGAGCCACTAAGACCAACCAAGTAGCAAATGACCCCACACAAAGACAATCAACAACAATAAAAAGCCAATAGAAGCCAATTACAACCAAGGCTGCTGCAATCTACAGATGGATACCTTGTCATCAATTACAAAAGCAAGGCTTTTACAACGGAAATCATCACGTTTGGATACCAAAGCCTAGTGTCCATCAAATTATAGAAGAAGATAAAATGCCAAAGACAGTCACACAAGGACCAAAAACAAGATGGGTTCCAAAATTGCTAGTGGAAACTCAATCACAGAGAACCCACACATCTCGACAATCGCTTCTCATGGAAATTAATGCAAAGGCTACATCAAGCCCTATCAGAGCTGAAGGACTTGTTTTACAAAGAAGTATCAACATACAACAAGCAAGTCAAGAGGAGCCAAAATATGCCAACCTACTCGACAAAATGGTGGCATCCAAAGACCAACACAATGATAGAGGCCTTAATCTCAAGAACTTACGGCATTGGGTTTCAGGCCATGAACAGGTAAGTCCAAGTCGCCATTAAAAATACATGGCATAAAAGTCAAGAGTCGGGCAGCTGAGCCACTAAATGAGCAAGGCATTAGTCCCAAAGCTTCAAGTAATATTCTCTGTGGTCTAAGAGTCTTAGCTATTCTAGGTACTGCTCAAGGTGGAGGAGTTGAGCATATTTATGTTGTGTCGCTCATGCTGGTATAGGTGAGCATAAGAGTCCAAGTCTATGTATTTTAAGTTTGGTAAAGTGAAGAAGAGAGTCTAAAAGACACTCACGCACTATGCATAGTGAGGAATGAGTGGAGAAGCTTCTACATCGAAAACCCTTCTTGGAAACGTGCAAGCTATTGAGACGTCCTTTGATGTCACATGTGCTACATTTGTTCCTTGAAGCACCCAACAACTCATTTTTCACACCGCATGATTTTCTTGAAAGAACTCTTGTGTGCATATAGAGTGTCCCATAATTGGCACTTACATTAGGCACTCTTCCTTTGTTTCTCCCAAGCACTCACCTTGCATGACAGGTACTTCCAGTCCAAATGCTCAACTCCAATAAGAGCGTATACCAAAGGCACTTTTTTCCCACCGGGTTTTTTCCCTTTGGTCATCCAGGTTTTAAGACCATAATATAGACCTCATCATCAACTTATTGTATATATTCCTTCTACATCAACAATAAGGAAAGGGATACCCAAATCAATCAACAACAACTTGGAGTAAAAACAGCAGGTCTCCATATGCTTATCAAGAGCATCTTTTATCTTCAAGGGTGACAACAAAGCTCCATCCAACAATGGCAAGTCAAAGAATGGACTACAACATCAAGCAATGAGAAATTTAGCAAGCGAGCTATCCACAACAATCAAAAATAGCTCACACAGTGCTTCAACATTGGTGACCTATTGCAAACAACTCAAATTGCAGTGGACCTTGAAAGAATATCCATCATAAAGTCCACGCCACAAGGAAAATCAGTTCTACATGATCAAACACGTGAACATCCATCTTTACGGCAGCTAAGATTGACAACCAAGAGGTGAATGTACAACAAGAAGAAACGTTTCCTCGATAATCAAAGCTCAAATCATGTATCAACAACATGACAGCTATGCATCACTCAAGGAAGGGGGGAGCGTCATCAACGACAACAGGCTTCCCAAGATGAAGACCAACCTTGAAGACAACGCTGAAGACAACCCTATGACAAGACTGCACAAGGTCGTGTCAAGGGACGACACGAGCTAGGAAGGGGGGAGTGTTTGGAGGTGATAACAACATACAAGTGCCCACCTAGCCAAGGCGCCTATTGGGACAGTCGACCAAAGTTTTGATGTGTTCACATTATTTTTCCAATGTTTAATACATCAAACCCTGTAAAAGCCTAATGTCAATCGTCTATGTCAAGTCTGAGTCAAAGATGTAATTTTCCCAGTGATGTATGTAAAGGTCCATGAGAAGTTGGCCGCCGGCCACTTTAGAAAGCCCTAGGTATATAATACACTAAGGTTAGTGGGAAAGGGAGATCATTTTTTGTGAAGATAAGGGACTATTGCGTTACGTACAGAGAGCTACCTCTTTGCTCCAACTTGTAATCATCGCTTCTGTGGCTACGGTAATCCAAATTCAGTTTTGTTTCTTGCATTGTGTTCCTCTTACTCTGCTCTTTCATTCAAGTGTAAGCATTCAAGATTCGGTGAAGCTTTCAAACGCGTCCGTTTAGGCCTTAAATCGTTGTTTTGAGTGTTTATATGCGTATTTTATGTTGTTTTGACCCTAGGAGAGGCTTTAGGGACCTGAAAATGACTCTTTAGAATCATTCGTTTAATGTTTTTGCGTACTATGGGACGAACGATCGCGATCGTGTACCTCTCCAGAATGCTGTGACAATGATAGGATATGTTCCTGATAGTCCCTTGTAGCTTCCCTTCAAGTTTCGTGCGATTCCGATATGATTTGCATGGTGAACGGGCGTGATGACTGTAGAGCTGTGTAGAAGGACATAGGCAGATTACTTGTCTTTCGTGCGTTTGATTTGCTTGTAGAGTTAGTAGTTGCATCTCTTCGAGTTCACTTCATTAGGATTGACACCCTAGTGAGTTTCCATGCCTCATCCGAGTCGCTTCCCCTGTATCGATAATTTTATGTTGATGCTTGAGAGCTATGCTATGGACGTCCGTCGCGGCGACCCGCAAACACTACGTGCTTAGCAGGTGTTCTCAGCATCATACCCCAATCAATGATATCGGCGCGGTGTTTATTGGCGCGAGTAAAGTCCAACATTACGTTGAACGAGTGCAGGTCACTGTGCACTATACCGGCCGAGTGGGCAGCCGCAACGCCGTCGATTAAGGCATGAAAAATTACCGGCATCCTCTCAACCACTGCTTTGATCCGCACCGTGTCTATCTCGCTTACAGGGTTGTTTGCTACAGGCAATGACCTCCAGCCGTGTTGTAGCCTGTGCATGTGTGGTCTGAACAATCCGTGAGCAAACGGTAAGCGACACATCATGTCGCCCACTATACCCCCATTGTAGTATGGGAATATCATGATCTAAGGAGCTTCTATCGTAAACCCAATGCACCTTACAATGGAGGGGTGAAGCGTTTGCATTCCTTGCTCTGTCTGAAAGCTGTCAAATTTTGCCTCACTCCCTCCCTTGTAACATTTTCCCACATATGAAATGTGGTCTGGAAAAAATGAGATGCCTTTGATAGTGTACAATGTGCACATACCAAAGGAGCCTGCTCCAATCCTCATACCTTCTATCAAGTCTTCGTGAGGGATGCCGAAAAGATGAGCGCACTTTGCATTCAAGGCAGTGCGCATGATTGTGTCGGTGCCGCTGGCATCGGATCGACCTCCCAAAGCTGCTTGCGCATCTTGGGTCATCTTCAATTTCTTGGGTAAAGTTGCTTGGTCCTGTGCTTTCACACACTTCATCTTCACCTTTTGTTCTTTCCACAATTTATCCCATGGCTCTAATTTTGACATGTCGCAAGCAGGTGGGATATCTTCCTTTAAGTCTTTGCAACATACTTTCATATTGCCCAACACTGTCCTGACCTTGTGGTGGGGGTCAAGTTCTCGTATCTCAACTTGACTCAACAACTCGTATTGGCCTTCAAGTCGCAACCTGTGCTTTGTGTTCTCCCATATAGCGCTAGTGATGTCTTTGATGTAGACATCGCTTTCACTAATCTGTTGTATGCAATCAGTTGCACATGATGAGATTGCCAAAATACATTCTTTACGAATGGAACGCATAATACATTTCTTTTGATCAGGCGTCATATTTGCATTGGACAATACAAAAACAGCATATCAAACACAAGTTCATGGTTGTGAATGACACTAACACTCTCACACTATCTCAGGTAAACTCTTAACCACCACTTGAAGACTTTAACAAATGTGCAAGGAAACATTGATAAAAATTGAATATAATCTTTTTTTAAAATTGCAACCTGTTACACGTGTAAAAATCAGTTCAAACAAATGGTTTATAAGAACTTAATTAATTCATACCAAATAATACATGTTAACGGTCTTTAACATTTCAGCATATATTGCATTTTTAACTTATATTTTTCTCCGTGCGCACATATTAATTCAAACAAAGCACACATCGACTTAAAATCCTCAAAAACATTTAAAACATTGGAAGTATACAAATTGGACTAGCAAATTGTGTTCACACACTTTTTTACATAGAATTTATGTAAATGTAGCAATCAGAAAGCGATGATAATTGATGCTCTTTAAAAGATACAAAAGAATATTTAACATGTAAATTGTATGTATTTAGATTTTTTGCAAAGAATTTATGTAAATGAATCATTAAAACTATCGATAATGCTTGAGAGTCCTTTAAAAAGATTAAAAACGAATATTAAACATGCAAATTGTGTGCAAATATTTTTTTACATGTAATTTATCTAAATGGAACATTTAAAATAGCGATGAATGATAAATACAGTATTCTATATAAATGAAACATTTAAAATAGCAATGATTGATGAATAAAGTATTCTATATAAATGGAACATTTAAAATAGTGATGATTGATGAATAAAGTATTCTATATAAATGGAACATTTAAAATAGCGATAATTGATGAATAAAGTATTATTTTGAATATGATTAGCTAGTATATAATTTCAAATGCATGGACAGTTAAAAACTACAAAATCAAACAATTCATATATTTTGTATATGAAACACTCTTCACAGCCCCGTTACCAACCAAGTATTTCATATACTTAATACTTAAAAAATAAACTGCACATGCACATACAAATTATATGACGTTCGTACGGCCGGGTTAACAACCTAAATGCCACATTTATGCAAAAATATATGCTTCTAACAAACGACACTCTATTAGCCGCGTTACCGACCGAGTGCCGTATGAATCTAAGGAAAAACAATGGCCTACATACGAACATCATATAGCCGCGTTACCGATCGATGCCCATATGTTTTTTGGGAAAGGGGAAGGGAAGTTGAATTACCATAAGGATACTAGATTCGTCGTGTTACCGACGTAGTACCCAGACAGTAAGCCAATACTTACCACAAGGACACCATCTTCCCCGCATCACCGAGGTGATGCCCCCGTGATAAGCATTGTTCCGTAGAACAGCTTACACACACACACTCCCATTGTGTGGTAAGGTACCTTATTACTGCTGCGCACTATGACAAAAGGCACGCTACCACACAACGCATACACACACACATTACTTCCGTGCACTACGACAAAAGGCACGCTACCACACAACGCATACACACACACACAACACATACCCGGATCGTGTGGTCAGGTACTCTGCTGTTGCCGCGCACTGCGACGCAGAGCATGCTCCCACACGACCCCCTCTCTCCCTCTCTCCTCTCGACGTACCTGCAAAGGTGGCGCAAACTCTCTCTCTCTCTCTCTCTCTCTCTCTCTCTCTCTCTCTCTCTCTCTCTCTCTCTCTCTCTCTCTCTCTCTCTCTCTCTCTCTCTCTCTCTCAGCTCTCTCTCTCTCTTTCACAGAAGACGAAAGCGCTAATACACCCAGCGGGCCTGATCAGGCCCGCGTTTATATAACGCTAATAGCCCTCCGGGCTTTCCTGTTTCCCCGGCGGGCCTGCAAGGAAAATTATAATACCCGGCGGGACCGTCGGGGAAACAGAAAATCCCGGCGGGATCATGTTTATTGTGATCATGTAAATGTGTCAATAAACCTTGTGATCACACAAAATTTGACGTAATTACGTAAATATTAAATCCCTGATGAAAGGAAATTGTTACCATATACATGTGGTAGTGATGTGTGTGAACACACTAGGATCGTCGAGGCATTTTTTCCCTCTTTAGGAGGTTTTTTTCCCCGAGCATTGTATATACGCCCATCACTCTAGGGCTATCTATCTTTCCATTACATACTAAGTAACACACTCTCTATTGTGTGCCTTGAGCTTCCTTTGTCTTCTCCAAGCTGTGTGCGTTTCTCTGCAACCCTAATTCCAACAATTGGTATCAGAGCAGGTTGCGTCCTCCCGGGCTTAGTCGCCAGCTGCTCCAACACACGTCTGCTCACTTTCTTTGATTTCAGTGAGCTTTGGCAAGCGTTCGCAGGTCGACAAAAATTTTAGATAAGCTCATAGAGCTTAGTCTACTCAGATTTTTGATTCGGGCTCATTTCGGCCTCCGTTTCCACTACAGGCAGTACTGTACAGGCTATTTCGTCATTTTGTGAAGAATTTCTGTCAGTGCCGTTTTTTGCATAATAGGTGCCTCATAGTCTTCTACGGTTTGTGCTATATAGCACATGGTTTTCCCGCTCCATTTCTCCTATTTTTGGGCAGTTTTCACATTAGGTGCAACATTTGCCATGGTTGACAACAACACAGATGTGTTCAAGATGTTTGTTGCTGAGGACAGGTTAGATGGGGACAACTACCCTATGTGGGCTTATATGATGAACCATGTATATGTCCATGCAGACAATTGTATAGATGACCATAGAGTCAACATTGTAGATGCACTTGAAGAGGACCATGTAAACACCCATATATAAATTATAAAGACAAGCATGTCCTAATCCATTATAAGAGGATACCAAAGTAGATGAACATATAGAGGTCCACATATGTGGCAATCAATCTAATCATATAGATGAAAATATAAACGATATAAAGACCCATGTACATAGACAAAGATCCAACAATATCAGATGATGATATCCTAATTCATGATAGAAGAGCTAAAATGGTTTGTATGAGCCATATGTCCCATTTTAGCACATAGTATGGCCCTTGACTTCCCAAACCATACTGGATGGCTGTGTGAATTTTTAGGAGTGTTTGAATGGTGCTCAAACCAATTTGTGCAAAGTCTTATGGTCATCCAATATGGTTTGTTTGGTCCCGATCCATACTATGCACTAAAATGGGTTATATGAGCCATATGTCCCATTTAGCCATAGTACGGGCCTTGATTGCCCATACCATATTGGATGGCTATGAAACTTTGTAGGAGTGGTTAAGTGGTTCTCACACCCATTCGTGAAAAGTCTCATGGCCATCTAATATGGTTTGGACAGTCCTAAACCATACTATGCGCTAAAATGGGATGCATGGCTCATATGACACATTTTAACACATATTATGGGCTTTGACCATCCATACCATATTGGATGGCTATGAAACTTTGCACGTGTTGTGAAATGGTTCTCAACCCCACCCATGAAAATTCTTGTGGCCATCCAATATGTTTTGGATGGTCACAAACCATATTATGTGCTCAAATGGCCATACGGCTCATTTTAGCACATACTATGGGCCTTGACCACCCATGCCAGTTTGGATGGCTATGCAACTTTTTAGGGGTGGGGGTGAGAACATAATATAGTTTGGGCAATCCCGACCCATACTATGCGCTAAAATGAACCGTATGGCTCACACGCCCCATTTTAGCGCATAATATGGGCCTTGTCTGCCCATACCATATTAGATGGCCATGAAACTTTGTAGAGGCAGGTAAAGCACTTAAATCTCCACCCTTGCAAAGTTTCATGGGCAGCATAATTTGTCTCAATGGTCTACTATGGCACAATTGCCAGTTTTTTACCATTGGGACCTTAGCGAAGCGAAAACAAAAAAATTGGCGATTGTGCCACCCTAGACCGATGAGACGGGAGAGAATGGACATGAAACATTGCAGGGGTATAGAAAACACCTAAATCCTTACCCCTGCAAAGTTTCATAGGCATCGCAATCCGTTTCAACAGTCTACGATGGCACAATCACCAGTTTTTTACCATCGGGCCCTAAGCGAAGCCAAAATGAAAAATTGGCGATTGTGCCACCCTATACCGACGAGACGAGAGTGGATGTCCATGAATCTTTGCAAGGGTAGGGAAAGCATTTAAATCCCCACCCTTGCAAAGTTTCATGGGCATCGCAATCCGTCTCAACGGTAAGCCAAAACGAAAAAATTGGTGATTGTGCCACCCTAGACCGATGAGACAGGAGCGGATGGCTATGAAACATTGCAAGGGTTGAGAAGCACCTGAATCTCGGCCCATGAAAAGTTTCATGGCCATCACAATCCGCCTCAACGGGCTACGGTGACACAATCGCCAATTTTTTACCATTGGGCGCTTCGCAAAGCCAAAACAAAACAATTGGTGATTGTGTCACCCTGAACCAATGAGACAGAAGCGGATGGCCATGAAACATTGCAAGGATAGGAAAAGCACCTAAATTCCCACCTCTGAAAAATTTCATGACCATCGTACTCCATCTCGACGGTCTACGGTGGCAATCGCCATTTTTTACCATTGGGTCCTTAGCGAAGCCAAAGCAAAAAAATTGGTGATTGATCCACCCTAGACCGACAAGAAGGGAGCGGATGGACATGAAACTTTGCAGGGGTAGGTAAAGCACTTAAATGGCCGCCCTTGCAAAGTATCATGGGCAACGCAATCTGTCTCGACGGTCTACTATGGCACAATCGTCAGTTTTTTACCATTGGATACTTAGTGAAGCCAAAACAAAAAAAATTGGCGATTGTGCCACCCTAGACCAACGAGACAAGAGCGGATGGCCATGAAACATTTCAGAGGCTGAGAAATCACCTAAATCCCATCCTGTGCAAAGTTTCATGGCCATCGCAATCCGTCTCAACGGGCTACAGTGGCACAATCTCCAGTTTTTTACCATTGGGCACTTAGGAAAGCCAAAACAAAAAAATTGGCGATTTTGCCACCCTAGACCAACGAGACGGGATTGGATAGCCATGAAAATTTATAGCGACAGTAAAAACACATAAATCCCCGTCCTTGCAAAGTTTCATGGGCCACGCAATCCGTCTCAACGGTCTACTATGGCACAATCGTCAGTTTTTGGCCATTGGGCACTTAGCAAAGCCAAAGCAAAAAAATTGGCGACTGTGCCACTCTAGACCTTCGAGACGAGAGCAGATGGCCATGAAAAATTGCAAGGGCAAGAAAAGCACCTAAATCCCTACCCTTGCAAAGTCTCATGGGCAACACAATCCATCTCGATGGGCTATAGTTGTACAATCGCCAGTTTTTGAGCATTGGGCCCTTAGCAAAGCCGAAACAAAACATTTGGCAATTGTGCTACCCTATACTAACGAGACGGGAGTGGATGGCCATGAAATATTTCAAGGGTGAAAAAAGCACCTAAATCTTCGCCCCTCCAAAGTTTCATGGGCAACGCAATCCGTCTCGACTGTTTACTATGGCACAATCGCCAATTTTTTACCATTGAACACTTAGCGAAGCCAAAACAAAAAAAATGACGATTCTACCACCCTAGACCGACGAGATTGGAGCAGATGGCCATGAAGCTTTGTAGCGGTAGGGAAAGCACCTAAATCCCCACCCCTGCAAAGTTTCATGGCCATCGTAATCAGTTTCGATGGTCTACGGTGGCACAATGGTAAGTTTTTCACCATTGGGCCCTTAGCAAAGCCAAAAAAAAAATATTGACAATTATGGCACTCTACACCGACAATATGGGAGCGGATGGCCATGAAAGTTTTGGAGGGCAGGTAAAGCACTCAAATATCCACCCCTACAAGGTTTCATGGGCAATGCAATGCGTCTCGACGGTCTACTATGGCACAAGTGCCAATTTTTTACCATTGGGCACTTAGCGAAGCCAAAACAAACAAATTGGCAATTCTGCCACCCTAGACCGACAAGACAGGAGCGGATGGTCGTGAAACTTTGCAGGATAGGAAAAGCACCTAAATCCCCTTCCCTCCAATGTTTCATGGCCATCGAAATCCTTCTCGACGGTCTACTGTGGCACAATTGCCAGTTTTTGGGCATTAGGCCCTTAGCGAAGCCAAAACAAAAAAATTGGCAATTGTGCTCCCCTAGACCAACGAAACAGGAGTGGATGGCCATGAAACTTTGCAAGGGTAGGTAAAGCACATAAATACCCACCCTTGTGACGTTTCATGGCCATCGCAATCCGTCTCGTCGGTCTACGGTGGCACAATCGCGAGTTTTTGACCATTAAGCCCTTAGCGAAGCCAAAACAAAAAGAATGGCGATTGTGCCACCCTAGATCGACGAGATGGGAGCGGATGGCCATGAAACATTGCAAGGGTGGATAAAGAACCTAAATTTCCACCCTTGCAAAGTTTCATGGCCATTGTAATCTATCCGACGGTCTACGGTGGCACAATTGCCACTTTTTAACCATTGGGTCCTTAGCGAAGCCAAAACGAAAAAATAGGCAATTGTGGCACCCTAGTCAGACGAGACGGGAGCGGATGGACATGAAACATTGCAAGGGTGGGAAAAATCACCTAAATTCCCATCCGTGCAAAATTTCATGGCCATCGTAATCCGTCGCTACGGTCTACGGTGGCACAATCGCCAGTTTTTTACCATTGGGTCCTTAGCGAAGCCAAAACGAAAAAATTGGCGATTGTGCCATCCTAGAGCATAGAGACGGGAGCAGATGGACCTTAAAATTTGCAGGGGTAGATAAAGTACTCAAATCCACACCCCTGCAAAGTTTCATGGGCAACGTAGTCTATCTCGACGTTTTACTATGGCACTGATAGCCGTTTTTCGGCTTTCCATAATTGCCATAGTAAGCTACCTCACCCTATCAAATCACTCAAACATTTTGGTTATCCCTACCATTTCAATGTACATAGGCGTATGAGAGTTAGGGACTTTCTCCATATTTTCTTAAAAAACCCTCAGCTAGCTAGCCAATGGGCTAGTTGAGCCAAAAAAATAAAATATATTATGGCCCATTTGTGTGTAAATATTTCATTGTATATAGGGCCTAGATAAAAGGATTTTTCATAATTATTTTGGTATTTATTTAAATATTTTTACCTATGGTGTGTTATTTATGCTATGTACATTGACTCACCATTACATATTTTTTCTTACCATTTTGCATACTCTTTATTCCATATAAAAATAATTTCATGCAAGCTTCTCTTATTTTTGGTGTAACTCCATCCCAACAAAAATCCAAAAAAACTAGTTCTATTTATGTGTATATTTTTTCACTATTGTGATTTTTTCCTTCCTACATCTATTTCCTATTACTCTCATAAATTAGAACACCAACAATATTCATTTTTTTATGGTAGACTTATAATGAGAGAGATTTATTTTGACCCCTTTATATTTTTTCCACCTATATTATTTATATTTGACATGTACATATTTTTTTTAGACCCCTCAATATTTAATTTTCTTAGTTGTACTATTCACTTATATCATGATCTCAACAATATCTTCAATTATAGACCTACCAAATAAGGTCAAGGGTATGTGGAATGCATGCATGCACCATGGGGGGCTCACTCTTGGAGGTATTCAAAAGAATCATCCAGAAAGGACCTCACAAGGACTTTGTGTAGTGGACAAAAAAAAATAGTCTGTTTTGCTGAACTTTTAAAGATCACATGCTCTCTGAATTTGAAAAGGTGATACAAACAAAATTTGTAGCTCGTGGGTTGAACTTTCACCTCAAATTTTTTCATATTTGTTTGAGCTACGAGCTGTGAGCTATGATTTTATTTGTGGACCCCAGTTTTCCCATGCTATGCAGCCACACTCCCTCTTCCACTATATCATTTTCCTCTTTCACACACACTTCTCCACTCATCATCCCCACCTCTCTCACCACTCCTCTCTGCACTCTACTCACATTCTTCTCAACCTTGAAGAATAAAAGAAACCATGGTGAACTCATGTCTCCTACACACACTTCCATTCCAAAATTGACCACCTAGTCTCATTTTTCCTCATCCATATTACCCATATCTATCAAAAAATCACAAAATTCAGCCTCTTCTCTTGAAAGATAGCATCATGGTGATTGATTACTCATGTTCACTTACCTTGGCTTCCAAGGAAGGTCAAGAGTGGAGAAAAAACATACCGTCAAAGCTAGTGGACTGTCAACAAGCGTCAAAATTGACCCTACTCAAAACACTTAGAGCATCAACATTATAAGAAATCCATATTTTCTTACCTATTAAGAGTTTTTTCTTCCTTATTTGTATCCTATATGGATACTTCCATTGTAAATATCCAATTCCATTTGTAAATTAATAAAAATACTAACTCTACTAATTTACTAACACTAACCTACTATGAAAAGTCCTATCACCTCCACTTCTCTCCTCTCTCTCTTCTTCATCTATCCCCACCAACTTCTTGATAATTCCAAGCAAAAGAAATTAGATAAGTGCTGAAAATCTAACCCAACCATGGTTAGAGGAGTAACCCTAGCACTCAAAATTACTATAAAAGGAGGGTGTAGCTAGCACAAAGGGAGAGCCATAAGCAAGAGCACTATGCTATAGCTTGAGAAGCCAAGCTCAACCTCTCTAGAAGGAGCTCTTGAGTGGAAGCTCATTGTCGTATGCATGTACATGTGTTGTAATAGGGGTGATTAGCACGGGAACTCTATGCCATTGTAAGAGAGAGAGCGATCACTCAATTGAGAGTGGGAAATCTATCATTCCTCCTACTAGTGTAAGCCCAACATTTGCTGAATCAAGGAGGGTGGATTTGGACTAAGATTGGATACTTTGTCTTTCTTCCAACGTGAGGTAATGGACAACAATGATGTGTAAGTGTCTTGGTGATTTTTTTAGTTTTTGATAGCTTGTGTCTGGGTGTTGTCATCAATTTAGCCATAAATCCCACATACTGTAAGAGGGCGACAGGGTGGAGAGGACTCCTCTGGCCTTAAGACAGTGATTGGGGTGGCTTTTCTTGTGATGTGTTGTGGTGAAATTTACTCAAGCTATGTTGAACAAATACTAATCTCACTTTGATCGGTCATGACAGATTTGTAAGAAGGTATTAATGCAACAAGCACCCCCTCTTCTCTCTCTTTCTTACATATATAATTGTGTTTGCTTGATCATTGCCGATACATTTCAAAGCAGCCCGAGCACTATCTCTCCCTCTCTCTCTCTCTCTCTCTCTCTCTCTCTCTCTCTCTCTCTCTCTCTCGCTCTCTCTCTCTCTCTCTCTCTCTCTCTCTCTCTCTCTCTCTCTCTCTCTCTCTCTCTCTCTCTCTCTCTTTACGCGTCCGAGTTCGCATCCAAAACTAGGTGGTGCCCCAAATTTGTGTAGGGTTAGGTTGCGGGTTTGTGTGTGTGTTTGTTGTTTTTTCCAACCCCAACCCAATTGTGCAGCACAGGAGCCTAGAAGGGTGCTTAGAGGCCACTCTTCTTGTTGCCCGCCCCGGACCGCCTCAATTTGGTGCCCCCACTGAGAAAGGCTTGTGTATGTTTTGTGTAGGCTCAACCTTTAGCATAATCAAGTAGCTTGCATGAATCACGAGAATTTGTATGATCCCTTCATTCCCATTGCAAGGCGAAAGGTACACATAATTGTTAGTACTAAGTTGCAATTTCACCGAGTAATTCGTAGAATTTTAGGTCCTCTTAGGTTGACCGAGATAAACGCTTTAGTAAATCCTTTTATTTTGCCTCTCATTAGGTACGACCTTAGTTTGGACGTCTATATTTTTGTTTTGTTTTAAGCATTAGGTTATGCATAAACAATGGATAATGGCCCAAGAATAGAGGTTTCCCCCTTTCATTTCACTCCACACATTAGAATAAACATTGCAATTAGTAGAAAAGTCCATTTTCAACAACGTATGGTGTTCATGTTTGGTGCCCAAAGAGTAGGAGAAATTCTCGCATCACCAAACCCTGTCATCCTGCCTCTTATTGATTATCATAGGTCATTTGATGTGAATATTTTTATTTTGTTGTAGAATAGATTGCAATTTAGAAAACATTCTTGTGTAAATTTTTTTAAGAAAGAAAAACAAAAACGTGTTGTCACTTTGAAACCGATTCAATGGAGGCTCAACGCCAAATGTGTGGATATCGTCTTTTCTTTGGAGAGCCTGGAGAGGATGCAGAATTATTTTTAGCGAATTTCAAGATGTCTTGCCGTATCAAGAGGATAGTAACTGATCAAGAACGTGTAGAAATGTTTGAGGTGGTCCTTAGGAAAGATGCTAGCACTTGGTTTGACTCTTTGCCTGAGGAAGTTAAGGGGAATTACACAGAAGTTTTGAATCGTTTCAAGAAATACTTCTTTGATCCCCAAAACACTCAAAAACTATGGCAAGACATTGTTTCTCGTAAGCAAAAAGACTTAGATGACTACTACTTGTACAAGCAATAGTTTCTACGTCTTTGGGCTCTATGGATACGATATGTTGCTAACCTTGGTGATGGTGCAAAATTTCTAAAGAAGGAGAGGTTCATATCCGGACTCTTTCCTGACCTTAAGGTAAAAGTTGAGGCTGGTGCACCTGCTACCTTTGATGCAGCTGAAACTAGGGCTGCTGAGAAATATAGGAAACTCAAGTGCTTAAGGGGGGAGGTTCCAATAGAAGGTCTTAGACCCAAAGGTAAGTCACAAGCATCAACATCTAGTGAGCTTCCTGAGGTAACGGCGGAAGTGATTGAGAAGTTAAATGAATCTTTAAGCAGCTTGTCAATTCACCTTGCACAAGCTGTAGGTCCAAAGGGACAAGCAAAGAAGTCTGAAGAGCGAGATTCAGGACCTAGGAGAGTCTTGCAATGTTGGAATTGCGGTGGGTCTGGACATGGGATGTATAATTGTCCTTGGCCCCATGGGGAGCCAGGGAGACCTAACTTGAATTACCCAGTGATGAATGCAGGTGAAGGAAATGGTCAACAACCAAGGCTTCTACAAAGGCCAAATGGAGCAAGACCACCTCCACAAGAAGTGGAAGGAGTTACACCTTTGCCAGATCCAAATGTGCATGTGGTAGAGGTGACAAACTCAAATGAGGTTGACATGGAAGCAAATGGCATTAAGCGTGGCCGAGGAAAAGGTAAAGAGAAAGAAGGTGTCACATCACAGAGTGACCATGGACGAGCCAAGAAGACAAAGGAGAGCAAGGAAGCTAAGAGGACTCGATGTCGTATCAATCTCCAAGACTTCCCTCTTGGACATGGTATGGCTCCATACAACCTATTGGAAGACATGAGAGGTAAGGGTCCTGATATCTCATGGCCTTAGTTTCTTGCATTATGCCCACAAGTTAGGAGGGAATTAACAAAGGCAGTTAGCACTAGGAGAAAGGTAAAAGAGAGTGTGCCTGTTGTAAAAATTGCACATGCTGAAATGAATGAGGATATTACACCTGTGCTAGATTGTTACATCAAAGGAAGATTGGTTAGGAAAGGTCTAGTGGATAGGGGTGCACAAATTTGCATCATGACAGAGGGACTCATGCAAAAACTAGGCATGCACATCCATGAGACACCTGAAATTAAAGTCAAGATGGCAAACAATAGCAAAGCTAGGTGTGTAGGCATTTGTAAAAATGTTTTTGTAGAGGCCTTTGGCATTAAGAAGGCGGTGGATTTTTATGTTATGTCTACCAAAGGAAATGGTTACCCATTTATCCTAGGGAGACCATGGCTAATGAAAATGCGAGCTTTGTAGGATTGGGAGAGTGGAAAGCTAATTTGCAGGAATGACAATCATAATAAGGTTGTCTTTGACATGAAGGAGCAACGCCAAGAGGAGCTCCATGAAGAATCATCTCAAAGTGAGACGGAGGAAGGCTGGACCGATAGCACTTCAGAAGGAGAAAGTAGCAGCAGCATTACTGAAGAGGAGTCTTCCATCGAAGTCATGGGGGTAAGGTTTAATCCAAAAAACCAAGAGACCTCTTGCCCAGGTTTGGAAGAGGTAGGTTCCCAAGAGAAACAAAAAGTGGAAGATGAAAGAATGCTAGAAGGTATGTTATCTACAACACTTACAAAGGATGAAAGAGAGGAGCTCAAAGGTGTGTTAAGGAAATTTCCTCGGCTTTTTGCTAAATACTACACCGATGTGCGTGGAGTAGATGATGTTCAACACAAAATTGAGTTGAAGCCAGAGGCCACACCTAAGGCTCAGAAGCTACGAAGGCTAGGAGTCATCAAGAAGCAGGCTTTACTCAAGGAGGTAAGAAAGCTTCTAGCAGTAGGTTTCATTTATCCAGTGGAGAATTCAGAGTGGGTCTCTCCCGTTGTTTTCACTCCCAAGAAGAACGGCAAGTGGAGGGTGTGTGTGGATTATCATCCACTCAATGAGGCAACAAAAAGAGATCACTTTCCCCTCCCATTTCATGATGAGATACTAAATGAGGTAGCTGTTCATGAAAAGTACACTGTGTGTGATGGCTACTCAGGTTACTTTCAAATAGGTATCGCATTGGAAGATCAGTTGAAAAAAACCTTCATCACTCCTTGGGGTTGTTATGCTTTTAGAGTCATGCCATTTGGACTGACAAATGCTCCTGCAACTTTCCAACGCTTCATGAACATGGTATTTCAAGCATTCTTTGGAAAGTCCATTAGGGTTTTTATTGATGATTTTTTCATTTATAGCTCAAAATCATTGCATCTACAAAGGGTAGAAGAAGGTTTAAAGAAGCTCTATGACATGGGAGGTCAACTCAACCCCGACAAGTGTCACATAGGTGAGGATGAAGTGATCTTGCTTGGTCACAAGGTTTCCTATAAAGGCATTGAGGTGGATCCTTCAAAGGCAAAGGCTCTTATTGAGCTCCCATCACCCAAGAATCTCAAAGAGGTCATCTCATTCATTCAAAAGGTGAAGTATATGTCACGCTTTATTCACTTAGCTTCGGAGTTGCATCATCCTTTGCAAAAGTTGACACAACAAGTAGAATTTGCATGGTCTTATGATCTTGAAGAGTACTTTTCTAACATTAAAGTCATCCTGTCAGAGCTACCAACATTCATGCCTCCTTGTTGGGAGTACACATTCTTTGTTAGCTCTAGTGTTGGGAAAGAAACAATTGGAGCGGTTTTGCTACAACAAGATCCCAATAGTACCCGAATGTGACCCATCTACTTTGCTAGTAGGGTCATGAATGCTTTGGAGAGAGGCTACACGGAGGCAGAACTCATGATGCTTTCTCTCATGTTTGCGGTGAGAAAGTTTAGATCCTACTTGCTACCAAAACCTTTTGTAATTCTCACTGCAGAATTTTTTTTTCCTTGGGTGTCATCTCAAATGAATCTTAGCACTAGGATCTCAAAGTGGATTATGGAATTGCAAGAGTTCCAATACTCTTTCAAGGTAGAAGATAGTGTGCGTGCACAATTGGCAGGGATCCTTACTTATAGGGTACATGAGAAGGAGATTAAGGTGCCTAAAGTAAAGACCCGACCATTGCTACCACCTAAAAGTATTCCTAATGCTTTTACCTTGTTCTTTGATGGAGCTTTTCGACGAGCCATAGAAAAAGCAGGGGGAGGGCTAGTTTTGCTCAACCCAAGTGGAGAGGTGGTCATGAAAGAGAAGGTCAATCTACCAGATTCAACTAGCAACAATGAAGCATAATATGACGCACTACTTCATGGTTTAAAGATATGCATTGGCCAAGGTATACAACGTCTCATGGTAAAAGGGGATGCACTTCTCATTGTGAAGAAAATTTTAGGCATTTGGGCATGCAAGAATGAAAGCTTAAGGACAAAAGTTCATGCCATTCGTAGGATGTTTAATCAGTTTGAAGAAGTGCAACTATATCATATTCCTAGGAAACAAAATGAAGATGCCGATTTACTTGCACAACAAGCAGTTACATGTGTTGAGAAAGAAGTGCAGCTCATCATGGTGGCAACAACTATCAAGCAATCAAGATACCAGGGATTGGAGTCATTGACTCCCATTATTAGCTACATTTTGGAGGGTGAGTTTCCACAAGACTTCATGAAGGCTCAGAAGAGGAGACTCATGAAAAAGGCAAGCGTGTATCTCTTCCTAGAAGGATCCCTCTATCAAAGAGGGAAGGATCAAGTGTGCAGAAGAGTACCAACTATCAAGGAGATTCCAGCCATTCTAAAACGTTTGCATGAAGAGGCATGTGATGGTCATTTTGCCCAAGAGTTAACTGTGAAGAATATTTTGCTTGCGGGGTATGTTTGGCCAAGTCTGCATGTGGATGTCCAACATTGGTGTAAAAGTTGTCACAATTGTCAGGTAAATGGGAATAGAAGATTGGTTTATGGTCCAAGGAAAATCGTGCTTGCAAATGGACCCTTTGAAAAGTGGGGCATTGATGCTATGGGTCCTCTCCCTAGGACAAAAAATGGTAAACTCTACATTCTAGTGGTGGTAGACTATATGACTAGGTGGGTGGAAGCACAAAGTGTGGCAAAGGTAAATGAGAGGGAAGTGAGAAAATTTGTCTACACTCACATTTTTTGTAGATTTGGCACACCTTTAGAGATTGTTTCTGATAATGGTCTAGGGTTTAGAAAGGGCTTGCTCACAGAAGTCTGTGAAGAACTTCACATTCTACATCGTCATAGTACACCCTACTATCCCCAATCAAATGGTTTGGTAGAAAAAGCTAATGGTGTCATTGCAGGCATCATTAGAAAGATGGTGAGAAACAAGACAAAGTTGTGGGATGACTTCTTGGATGGTGCCTTGTGGGCGTATCGAACCACATATAGGGAAGCCACGGAGTTTACACCATTTCACTTGGTCTATGGTCAAGAGGCTTTACAACCAATTGAGCTCAACATTCCAACAATGTGACTTCATGGCAAAGCAGCACAAGATGATCAAGAAGCATGGATGGATCGACTTCTTACCTTAGCTGAGCTTGAGTGGAAAAGAGAAGCAGCATACGAGTGCTACAAGAGGAAAGCCACACAGACGAAGGAAAAGCTTGATAAGAAACTGAAGGACAAAGGCATCAATGAAGGAGATCTTGTGCTAAGGTATGACAATCGACTCGATAATTGTTTTGATGCCAAGTTTGAAACTAGATGGTAGGGGCCATACATAGTCAAGAAAGCTTTCAATTCAAGTTACTATCAAATTATGGACTTGAATGGGAAAGAGCACTCCAGGAAGGTAAACGGGTATCGCTTGAAGCCTTGTTTGAGTCGCCATCTACCAAAGGATCTACCAAAGATCTGTCAAAAGGCAGCTATCTCATGTAGGTATTGTTTCGTGAAGCATGAGTGTAACTCAAACCAAAATTCTAAGGGGCCAAACAATGAAGATCTCGTCAAGGACTCTGAAGCACTATCTTTGGAAAAGATGCTCTATGATGGTACATGAATATACCATCATCCTGGGGAAGGGCTAATGATAGCCGTTTTTCGGCTTTCCATAATTTCCATAGTAAGCTACCTCACCCTATCAAATCACTCAAACATTTTGGTTATCCCTCCATTTCACTGTACATAGGCGTGTGTGAGTTAGGGACTTTCTCCATATTTTCTTAAAAAACCCTCAGCTAGCTAGTCACTGGGCTAGTTGAGCCAAAAAAACAAATTAAAAAATAAAATAAAATATATTATGACCCATTTATGTGTAAATATTTCATTGTATATAGGGCCTAAATAAAAGGATTTTTCATAATTATTTTGGTATTTATTTAAATATTTTTACCTATGGTGTGTTATTTATGCTATGTACATTGACTCACCATTACATATTTTTTCTTACCATTTTGCATACTCTTTATTCCATATAAAAATAATTTCATGCAAGCTTCTCTTATTTTTGGTGTAACTCCATCCCAACAAAAATCCAAAAAAACTAGTTCTATTTATGTGTATATTTTTTCACTATTGTGATTTTTTCCTTCCTACATCTATTCCCTATTACTCTCATAAATTAGACCACCAACAATATTCATTTTTTTATGATAGACTTATAATGAGAGAGATTTATTTTGACCCCTTTATATTTTTTCCACCTATATTATTTATATTTGACATGTACATATTTTTTTTATGCCCCTCAATATTTAATTTTCTTAGTTGTACTATTCACTTATATCATGATCTCAACAATATCTCCAATTATAGACCTACCAAATAAGGTCAAGGATATGTGGAATGCATGCATGCACCATGGGGGGCTCACTCTTGGAGGTATTCAAAAGAATCATCCAAAAAGGACCTCACAAGGCCTTTGTGCAGTGGAAAAAAAACAATCGGTTTTGCTGAATTTTTAAAGATCACATGCTCTCTGAATTTGAAAAGGTGATACAAACAAAATTTGTAGCTCGTGGGTTGAACTTTCACCTCAAATTTTTTCATATTTGTTTGAGCTACGAGCTGTGAGCTATGATTTTATTTGTGGACCCCAGTTTTCCCATGCTATGCAGCCACACTCCCTCTTCCACTATATCATTTTCCTCTTTCACACACACTTCTCCACTCATCATCCCCACCTCTCTCACCACTCCTTTCTGTACCCTACTCACCTTCTTCTCAACCTTGAAGAATAAGAGAAACCATGGTGAACTCATGTCTCCTACACACACTTCCATTCCAAAATTGACCACCTAGTCTCATTTTTCCTCATCCATATTACCCATATCTATCAAAAAATCACAAAATTCAGCCTCTTCTCTTGAAAGACAGCATCATGGTGATTGATTACTCATGTTCACTTACCTTGGCTTCCAAGGAAGGTCAAGAGTGGAGAAAAAACATACCGTCAAAGCTAGTGGACCGTCAACAAGCGTCAAAATTGACCCTACTCAAAACACTTGGAGCATCAACATTGTAAGAAATCCATATTTTCTTACCTATTAAGAGTTTTTTCTTCCTTATTTGTATCCTTTATGGATACTTCCATTGTAAATATCCAATTCCATTTGTAAATTAATAAAAATACTAACTCTACTAATTTACTAACACTATCCTACTATGAAAAGTCCTATCACCTCCACTTCTCTCCTCTCTCTCTTCTTCATCTATCCCCACCAACTTCTTGATAATTCCAAGCAAAAGAAATTAGATAAGTGCTGAAAATCTAACCCAACCATGGTTAGAGGAGTAACCCTAGCACTCAAAATTGCTATAAAAGGAGGGTGTAGCTAGCACAAAGGGAGAGCCATAAGCAAGAGCACTATGCTATAGCTTGAGAAGCCAAGCTCAACCTCTCTAGAAGGAGCTCTTGAGTGGAAACTCATTGTCGTATGCATGTGCATGTGTTGTAATAGGGGTGATTAGCACGGGAACTCTATGCCATTGTAAGAGAGAGAGCGATCATTCAATTGAGAGTGGAAAATCTATCATTCCTCCTACTAGTGTAAGCCCAACATTTGCTGAATCAAGGAGGGTGGATTTGGACTAAGCTTGGATACTTTGTCTCTCTTCCAACGTGAAGTAATGGACAACAATGATGTGTAAGTGTCTTGGTGATTTTTTTAGTTCTTGATAGCTTGTGTCTGGGTGTTGTCATCAATTTAGCCATAAATCCCACATGCTGTAAGAGAGCGATAGGGTGGAGAGGACTCCTCTGGCCTTAAGACAGTGATTGGGGTGGCTTTTCTTGTGATGTGTTGTGGTGAAATTTACTCAAGCTATGTTGAACAAATACTAATCTCACTTTGATCGGTCATGACAGATTTGTAAGAAGGTATTAATGCAACAAGCACCCCCTCCCTCTTCTCTCTCTTTCTTACATATATAATTGTGTTTGCTTGATCATTGCCGATACATTTAAAAGCAGCTCAAGCACTATCTCTCTCTCTCTCTCTCTCTCTCTCTCTCTCTCTCTCTCTCTCTCTCTCTCTCTCTCTCTCTCTCTCTCTCTCTCTCTCTCTCTCTCTCTCTCTACGCCTCCTAGTTCACATCCAAAACTAGGTGGTGCCCCAAATTTGTGTAGGGTTAGGTTGCGGGTTTGTGTGTGTATTTGTTGTTTTTTCCAACCCCAACCCAATTGAGCAGCACGGGAGCCTAGAAGGGTTCTTAGAGGCCACTCTTCTTGTTGCCCACCCCGGACCGCTTCAGCACAATCGCCATTTTTTACCATTGGGCACTTAGCGAAGCCAAAATGAAAAAATTGGCGATTCTGACACCCTAGACCGAGGAGACGGGAGTGGATGGCCATGAAACTTTGAAGGGGTAGGGAAAGCACTTTAATCCCTGCCCCTGCAAAGTTTCATGGTCATCACAATCCGTCTCGACGGTCTATGGTGGCTTTATCGCCAATTTTTGACCATTGGGCCCTTAGCGAATTAGCCAAAACAAAAAAAATTGGCGATTCTGCCATCGTAGACCGACAAGACGGGAGCGAATGACCATCAAACATTGCATGGGAAAGGAAGCACTTAAATCCCCACCCCTGCAAAGTTTCATGAGCATCACAATCCATCTCGATGGTCTACTATGGCACAATCGCCAGTTTTTGACTATTGAGCCGTTAGCGAAGCCAAAATGAAAAAAATTGGCGAATGTGCCACCTAAACCAACGAGACGGGATCGGATGGCCATGAAACATTGCAAGGGTGAGGAAAGCACATAAATCATCACCCTTGCAAAATTTCATGGCCATCGTAATTCTCTAAATCCGTCTCGATGGTCTACGGTGGCACAATCACCAGTTTTTTACCATTGGGCCCTTACCGAAGCCAAAACGAAAAAATTGGCGATTGTGCCACCCTAGACCGACGAGACGGGAGTAGATGAACATTAAAATTTTCAAGGGTAGTTAAAGCACTTAAATCCCCACCCCCACAAAGTATCATGGGCAACACAATCCGTCTCGACGGTCTACTATGGCACAATCGCCAGTTTTTGACCATTGGGTACTTAGCGAAGCCAGAACAAAACAATTGGTGATTGTGCCACCCTAGACCTACAAGACGGGAGGGGATGGCCACAAAAATTTGTAGGGGTAGGAAAAGCATTTAAATCCCCACCGTTGCAAAGTTTCATGGGCAACGCAGTCCGTCTCGATGGTCTACTATGGCACAATCGCCAGTTTTTGACCATTAGGTCCTAAGCGAAGCCAAAACGAAAAATTGGCGATTGTGCCACCCTAGACCGACGAAACGGGATCGAATGGCCATGAAACATTCTAGGGGCAGGGAAAACACCTAAATCCCCACCCCTGCAAATTTTCATGGCCATCGCAATCCGTCACGATGGGCTACGGTGGCACCATCCCCAATTTTTTACCATTGGGCCATTAGCGAAGCCAAAACAAAAAAATTGGCGATTGTGTCATCCTAGACCGACGAGACGAGAACAGATGGACATGAACATTGTAGGGGTAGGGAAAGCACTTAAATCCCCACCTCTGCAAAGTTTCATGGGCTTCATAATCCGTCTTGTGGATACCTTCTCTTACGGCCTTTCCCCAACAAGGGGGTTTCCCCCATTTGTTGGCCCGTGGATCATGGTTCTTGGGGGGTTTGTCAGCCCACACTAGATTGTGTACAACTATAAGATAGTGGTGCTTGGTTGAGATAGGAATGGGGCAGACCGCAATGCGAAGGACGCATGAGGTGACGCAATGAGTTCCTCACACCCCTCTTGTGACGTTGGGATGCACCCCTCCTCGGGCGAGTGCCAAGGCTACCTTCCACCGATGGGCTTTCGAGCCGTTTTCAGGTCTAGCAAGGCTCAAGGCGCTCGGGGTGACGGACGGGCCTCGATAGGCGATGAGTGATGGCGAACCGTGTCCAGGGTCGAGGAAGCGACTACAGTAAGCTTCTGCCCGGGCCGCAGTGTGATCAAGGAGCAGGTGGATGTTTTTTCCGTCGCAAGCTAGGTGCGGATTGTATCGATATGGAAGGTCCCGAACCCATGTGCATAAGTAAACCAAAAGCTATTTTAAAAAAATCTTTCTTTTTGTGATCCAATAATGATATTTCAAATAAATAGAATTTAATTATTAAGTTACACTTTTTAAAAAAAAATTACATAAAAATATATACTTTTTTGCTTAAATTACCACGTAAATAATTAGGTTGAGATATCTTGATTTTTAATTTATTTACATTGTTTAAAAAACATATCATGGCTATTGAGGTGGCCATGCATGAATGACTAGGTCATCCATATGGCAAGCTGATGTGGATGATTGATGACATGGAATGCGTAGGTGGAAAGATGAGGTGGCGGATGGGATCCCCTCATTTGCCATGTCATATGATGACGTGTTAAAATGGTGACATGTAATGATTTGGTGGCAAAGAAGGACGTGATGAGCGGGCAAGGTGGCGATGTAGCATGCTTGGTGGCTCATGAGGTGGCGAGTGATGTGGCAAGCCCATGCAAGCAATACTTACACGTGGCATGTGAGGTGGTGGATGGCATGGCACTTAAGGTGAAGTGGCATGCAAGGTGGTAGTGGAGGGTGGTGGCAATTAGAGTGACATGGCAAGCCAAGTGTTACGGTCAAAGTGTTGAATGTAGTGATGTGGAAGGTGAGATGGGTGATGACATGGACCTTTGGTGATGTGGCGGCCTCCTTGTATGAGGTGGACTAGCCAACTAGGGTTGGGAGAATAGAACCAAGCCATGGTTGGTTGACAAGTGTCAAAATTTCTAGGTTTGGGATTTACCAAACCTAAGGAGGCACACCTCAAGTGAATGGTGCAAGCAAAAGAAATTAAAACAATGAAAACTTGTCTTTCCCTTACTCAAATTGACTCAAAAAAATTTCTATGAGGACCTTATACTAAGTAAGAGTTTTGGCATATATGAAAATCAAAATGAGTGGCAATGTACATTATTTATTAGATTTTAACAAAAAACTATATCAAGGTTCTCTGAGCAGTCTTTGTTATTTTCTAAGGTAGATCTTTAAAAAAAATGAACCATTGAAGTTTAATTTTTTTGCATGGTCACATTCCTTGGGTCATAATCTATCAAATGACCATTGGATCTTGCATAATAAGTTCTACATGATTAGATATCTGGTGTTAAAAAATTAGGTTTTTATAAATAAAAATTCTTGCAAAGAAAAATGATTATTAATTATGCAAAGACCCAAAAAATTATCAATAAATCAAGTTAAATGCTTTCAAAGTGAGCATTTCATGTGCAAGAGGGTAAGTAAAGAAAAAAAGCCCATAAAAAGTTATAAGCATTTCTTCATCAAGGTCACAATGATGTGACAAGGCGTGACAGGTTGAACCAGATTAGTCCTTGCACAATAAAATTACCATTTAGATGCAAAAAAATAAAGATCAGAGCTTTTCATTGTGTTTGCAACTGTGCTGTGTGTGGCTACCAAACTTGCCTCTTCAAAGTAAGTGCAAGCAAGTCAAATGTACGTAGGAATGGCAAAAAAGAGGTTGTTTCTTGGCTGTCTTGGTGGGGGAAACTACTGAAAGTTGGGTACACCTTATCATGCATACACCCATGTCCTTTATGACAATTTTTCGCTCTGAAAGCGTCTTTAGCTAGGTAATGGTCCGCCGATGACTTTTCTTGATGTTTGACCACATGTCTTGATTGTCAAAGGTATGTTGATGCTGCTCATGAAGTTTGGCGGCAAATGAACTCTCCATCTGTTCATGAAAGCCAAATGATGCTTTACATATCGAAAGCCAAGATCAATGTTTTGACCCACTTTTGGTTGTTTGATTCTGGAGAAAGTTACATGGGCTTGTAGACTACCTCGAGAAGCACCTACCCATGAAGCTTCGTGGCATTTTGGTGTCTTGTTTCAGATTGTCCTCTGCAAGGCCCGAGAATGTTAGGGTTTTGATTTCTGTTCTAAACTGGTATATGAGGGCAAAGGTATGCTCATTTAGCCTAGGGTCAAACTTTTATCAAGTCTTGTAGCTATCGAGTTAGTGGTTATTGAGTTACAGTCCCGTTTCGATCCCTACCCGCCGATGCCACATTGCCACTTTTGTTAGTTTTTTGCGTTGAAGTTAGCATTGAACATGAAGAGCATATGGTAATGAGCCTACCTCTCATATTTGGTGTTGATCAATGTGCGCATTTGTTGCACGTGTCAAAGCAAGGGACTTGCCGTACACTGTGTGCAAGCCACAAACGGCTACAAACACACAACCAGATTAATCTAGCAAGCTCAAGAGAGAAAGGGTGTGTCACTCACCGCCCTACGCTCGCCTTCGTAGAGGATTCCTCACCGCAAAGAAGAGGGAGCTACCACCGTGCCATGCTCAACCGCCGTGCCATCTCAATGCTCTCTCTCTCTCTCTCTCTCTCTCTCTCTCTCTCTCTCTCTCTCTCTCTCTCTCTCTCTCTCTCTCTCTCTCTCGCATTCACACACACAAGGAGATGAAGAAGAAGATGGAGATGGAGCAAGAGCACTCTTCAATTGCACAAATGAGAGAATGCGTGATGTTTAGGTTTAGGTGAATTGTATATGAGCTCGCCCATTCACACTTGGGCACCCATGCTTAGCTAACTAACCCTTGAATGTTCCAATTAGAGTGCGCCTCCCATCGGCGATCACTCTTACCCTTTTCCTATTGGACCGACAAGCCCGATCCATGACTACTAGAAGTGGACACTGGTGGTTAACATGTCTCCCTTCCTGAATGTAGATTCCACCCTCGGAATATAACAGTGCAGCATCGGGATCCACAATAGGAGTACCTGTAGCAAAAGAAAATCAACATTGTGAAAGCTCAAAGGTAGCATGTGCAGGCATGCAATAAGTGAGATGCATACATGATATTATAGGAAATGCAAAAAAAATCATGAATTGTAACATTGCCAACTAGAACAAGCATAGTACCTAAATGAAATGCAATTGAGTTAAGGTCTATTAGGTTGACTCTAAGAGAAGTACACAAGAGCTAGGGCTAAAGTAAGGACTAGATTGACCAAGGTTAATTAAAAAATGTTGACTAAAGAGTAGTTAACCCTAGGAATGTTTGTTGAGGTCTAAAGACTAGTGATCTTGTCACTTAAACCACTTAAGTGTGATCAACATAAAATACAAGGAAGTTTGTGCTATTTGCTTTTTCTTTTCTTTTTTCTTTTTCTTTTTTTGCATTTGGTGGCTATCATCCACGTGCATCCTAGGTTTATATTATCCTCCATAGTTCCAGCAGGCATGACCAAAAAGTCTTGAGCTACAACCCCATTGTCATAACTGACATAAGTATGCTAGATTCCAAAAACCGCAGTTTTCTTTTCTTGTTGGCACCCTTGACTTGGATAATACTCTCAGATAGAGGTGGCTTTCCTAAGTGACACCACACCTCATATGATAGCAGATTATACTTAGCACCCGTGTCCAATAAGGTGTTAAATAGCACTTTTCCATAGGTGCTATTTAGCTCAATAGGGTATTGTAGAGGTGTGTCAGAGTCCAAGCAATCATCCTCTGTTTCAACGTTAAATGCATGTATAACTCCCAGGTTGGCCTCTACAGTAGATTTCTTTCCAATTATTCTAGCACGCACATTTGCTCAATATCGTCATCTCTTATATCTCTTACTCTTCTTGTCTAATTTTTTATTATGACCGATCTCTAGTGAAGAGTCACTAGATGAATCGCTACTTGTGTCATCTAGTGTACCACTGGGCCCTGAATGGTTTGTCCCCACATTTGCACTAATATTTAACTCAGATTCTTCGTCCTCATAGTCAATTTCAATTGATGATTCTGACCCCAAACCGTGTGGGCTATAGTCTTGTGAGACGCTATTGGTTCCAATGCCAGTCAAACCTTCATCTTGTAGGTCATCAGAAGCTATATGCATTGCTTCTAGCATATTTAAGGGTACGAGTGGTGGCATTTCATTCCCCTCAGGTGTTACCCAAGTTGTCCCCCTCTTTCCCCAAGTGTCTATGATTGTTGCTAAGTGGACCCAATCCACATTGTCCAACACAGTCATCCCAAGTAGTACATCCATATAAGGAGAATCTTCCCCAACATGAGTGTCCCTTTACATGTGTAACAGTACTGCAATGGGGCCGAGTGAACTGTGGTGTCAAATCTATGATCAATTATAAACCTGTTTCCTAGAGGATGTGCTCGACCAGTTACAAGATCCACTCGAATGACATAATCCCCATGAATAAATGGATTCTTCACATTCATTTGGACCAATTCCATGTCCTCTGTTTAATAAACTAAGCACAAGACGCAATGTAGTCATCTTGACCAATGAGGAAAATATCTCATCAAAATCTATGCCTTTTTTTCTTCATTCCTTTAGCAACTAATGTAGCCTTATACTTAGGCTCGAGATCTTCTGTTGTATACTTCTTCTTGTACACCCATTTGTAAGGCAACACTGGCTAACCCTCTAGTAACTTTGTCAATTCCCAAGTCTAATTGGCTAAGATTGAGTTGTTCTCAAATTGCAAAGCATGCCCCCACTTCATGTTATCTTCCGTCTGAATAGTTTCTTTATAACAAGTGGACTTACTACAATCAGTGACTAACAAATAGTCCAATCCTAACTGGTTTTTTACCATTGCTAAGAACTTCTAAAAGACACTAGACTTCTCTCTTTTGCTTCAAGAGATAAACCCACCTTCCTAGTAGAGTCATTGATGAATATTAGGAACTATAGTGCCCCCTAGAGACTTAACATGCATAGGTTTGCATAAGTTGCTATTGATAGCCGTTTTTCGGCTCTCCATAATTTCTATAGTAAGCTACCTCACCCTACCAAAATCACCCAAACACTGTGGCTATCCCTACCATTTCACTGTACATAGGCGTGTGTGAGTCAGGGAATTTTTCCCATATCTCCTTAAAATCCTCAGCTAGCTAGTAATTTAGGCTAGTTGAGTCAAAAAAATAAAATATATTATGGCCTATTTGTGTGTAAATATTGCATTGTATATATGGCCTAAATATAGGATTTTTTATAATTATTTTGATATTTTATTTAAATATTTATACTTAGGTGCATGTTTTACTAAACCTGTGTATGCCTTCTTTCATCCTCTTACACCATAAGTATATATTTTCCAATGTGTACATACTCTAACCTCATATTTTTCTTTTATACAAATCACCCCTATATTTTCACCCTCATCCTCGTGAAAACAAAAATTGATTTCTACTCTCTTAGTCACGTTTATTATATTATTTACTTGCATACCTTTTCCTCTTTCACCCAAAATAATACAAAGAGGGACCATATCATATGATTCCAATATCTTTTCATATCCATAATTTCTCCATATTGTTTTATTATTTTTATTCATTATTCTAATACCATGTGCTCATTGAGCTAAAATATAGTCCATACACTAGTCCCACCATGTATATATTGCTTTATTCACCAATAATCCTCCTCCATGCATGTGTAAAGGGAAACTTGGATTCTTTGTATTATGATATGACAAAGGAGGGGCTCACTCTTGGATGCATTGTACAAATTCAACAAAGAAGGGAGCCACTAAAAGACTTTTACAGGCATCAAAAACAGGCTTTTTGGTGAGATTTTTGGCACCCATCTCCACTCCGAATTTGGAACAGTGGTCAAAAGAGAAAATGTGAAACAAAAGCTGAATAATCACCTCAAAAATTTTGGTGATTTTTGCAGTAACCACCGGTGAGCTATGATTTTTTGAGTGGACCCCAGTCTGCCCACTTTTCTCACAAAGTAATCCATAGTCTTCTCTCACCTCCTTTCCCACTTCCACACACATACACTCATTCCTCTCCATCCCTCACTCAAACCTGCAACTTTTATGGCTTACTTCATCTTCTTCACCATTTCCATCTCTCCTTACTCCATAGCTCGAAATATTATCATCTCTATACACATATAGCTCAATTTCTCTCTCTAGAATCAAATTCATATTACCATAACCTCTCCATCCTTTCATAAAAGAGAAAAAATCAGCAAATAACCAATCTCAAGCCCTGCAAAAGGAGGAGTTTGATCATGGAGAATTCAACTTCCCCATGGTCACAAGAACTGCACCGACAAAGTTCTACAACCGCTTCATTCACTGGAGGAGAAGGTGAAAAATTTCATTTACATCTTGTGGTTTCCACTATATTGTGTATATTCTCATTCTTCTCTTACTTTTTATCATTGTATAAATCATATAGTGCACCTTGAGTGCATATGCCATGTAATTTTACCCCATCCTACTAACTTCAAACTACTAACACTAACTGCTAACCCTTTTTTTTGGTAAATTGCACCCACTCTACTCTACTGTGGAGTAGGCAACCTCACACAAAAAATCACTCACCTCTCTAGAATCTTCTCTAGTTCACCTCAATAATTCTCTCCTCTTGAGCCCACATCCATGTGACTCAAGAGACAAGAGAGCCCCACTCTCATAAGAATATATAAAAAATTTCATAAACATGGTTTTCTATGAAAATGTTGATTAGGTATAATCCTAATTAGGGCTCTCCTCACCGATAAATAGAGCCCTTCTCCCTTTGTAAATGGCAAGGATCCCTACACTATTGCTCACTACTTTGAGCGTGCCAATCACCATCTTAGTTTTAGGGAGTGAGAGAGCTCTCTATGCACAATTACATGTGGTGTATAGGAAAGCTTCTTTGAGCTAGTTGTAACATTGCAATGGAGTGAGTGATTCATAACTTCCAATCAAAGTTGTACCTACTCTTGTGCATCAATTTAATCAATAAGTTGGGTGCAAATCACGGGTCAAAATTCTCTTGATTCTCTCCAATTTACGCTTGGCAACCTCATCTCGTTTGGTTTAAGGTGACGCGTTTTCATTTTGAGATTCTATTGTAGTATCTGCTTGTATGTGACTCAAGAGCTCTTGTGTTTGTTTTTGTTGCTTGGGAAAACATTATAAGAGGGTTGTATGGTGAGAGGTCTCCCATAACCCTAAGATAATGTGTAGTTTGCAACATCATCAAACTTAATCGTGTCTCTTGACTCTCCTCCAGGTTGTTCATACACCCACGTCAATCATTAAAATTGAAGCTAAATTCTTGCACAAAGATCTCTCTCTTTCTTGTGTGTTTGGTGTGTGTATTTGTAGCATTTAAATTAGTGATAGTGTACCCTTTCTTCTTGCTTGTATTGCTAAGGGATTCTCCTCTTTTGCGTCCTAGTTCGCTCTCTAACTAGGTGGTGCCCCTATCTTGTTTGGGTTTGGTTGTGGGTTGGTTGTTGTGTTGCGCTTGTGGTTGTCCCAACCCTAATTGAGAAGCACAGGAGCCTTGAGGGGTGTTTAGAGGTCGCCTCTCTTGTTGCCCGCCCCGGACCGCCTCACTATGAACAAGCCCGTGACTAACAATATCAAAATGAATTAATTTTAAGCCCATATCAGTATCTTACGTAGAGTCACATGCCTTCAAGATGCGTGCATAGGTGATTGCATTTGGACAGAGGCCCTCACCTGGCATTTGCTGACCTAGAGATTTGTGGCCCTGCTCTTCTTGTGTGTATCTTACAATCAGTGCATGCCATTCCAAAAAGTAAGCTCATCTAGCCTTTTTGAAGTGCACCACATTTGGTATAGGTATTGACCAAGGCCTTGCTTCACATCTGCTGCCTGAAAACAACCCAAAGCTCGTCAAGGACTTATTGTGGTCGGAAAAGTACACCACGCTTGACATACATACTGACTAACATGTTGGCTAAGTATGTGTTATTTTAAAGTAACCCACTGTCACAAAAATATCAGCATTTTTCCTTGGTACAAATCCTTGTTCTCGCACAGTCTTTAAGTGAGCTCACTTTAAGGCAGTGCCAAGAACAACGTTTCTACAACCCTCACTAACAATATCACCGTGAATTCGTTTGCCCATATCAACAACTTGCATAATGCCACATGCCTTCAAGATACAATTGAATGTGATTGGATTTGTATAGCTACCCTCTCTTTGCATCTGCCAAAAACAATTCAGAGGTTCTTGGCCCTACCTCTATTGGGCATATCTCGCGATCAATGCATTCCAATAGACTACATTCTAGACAACAAGCACTTATGAAGTACACCACCTTTGGCATACATGTCAACCAAGGCAGTGCCAAGCACGACATTTTCTATCAATAGCCCTTGACTAACAATATCATTGTGAACTCTTTTGCCGATAGCAACATCTTACATCATGCCAAATGCCTTCAAGCTGCACGTATAGGTGATTGCATTTGGAGAGATGCCCTCTCTTCGCATTCATAGAAAATAGCCAAGAGCTACTTGCCTTCATGCCTTCAAGATGCACACATAGGTGATTTCATCTGGACAACGGCCATCACTTTGCATCCGCTGAAAAACAACCTAGAGCTTTTCTTCCCTGCTCTTGTTGTGGGTATCATGCAATCAATGCATTCCAAGAGACATCGTTCCAAACAATAAGCTCCTCAAGCTGCTTTTGAAGTGCACCACATTTGGCATACATATCGACAAGTGCCAAGCACGACAGCTTGTCAAGGACTTGCTACGCTCGAACAAGTACGCCACGCTTGACATACATACTGACTAACGTGTTGGCTAAGTATGTGTTATTTTCAAGTAACCCACTATCACAAATATCAACATGTATCTTTATGCCTTGGTACAAATCCTTGTTCTTAGTAGAGTCTTTCAGTGAGCTCAAAAAAGAAAGACTCGTTCTCTTCCTCTCCATGTTTTCTTATGTAGTGGCTATAGCCCCTGGCTGACAATATCATCGTGAATTCTTTTTCCCACATCATCATCTTACATAATGCCACATGCCTTCAAGATACAAGCATACATGATGGCATTTGGAGAGCTGCCCTCTCTTTGCATTTGCAAAAAACAGCCCAAAGCTTCTTGGCCCTACCTCAACTTTGGACATATCCCACGATTGGTGCATTCCAAGAGACAAAATTTCAGATAGGAACCTCCTCAAGCACTTTATACAAGCATACATGATGGAATTTGGAGAGCTTCTCTCTCTTTGCATTTGCTGAAAACAACCTAGAGCTTCATGGACCCGCCTCAACTTTGGACATATCCCGCAATTGGTGCATTCTAAGAGGCATCATTCTAGACAAGAAGCTCCTCATGCACTTCTTTTTCTTATGAAATGCACCACATTTGGCATACATGTCGACCAAGGAGCGACCAAGGCAGTGCTAAGCACAACATTTTCTATCAACAGTCCCTAACTAACAATATCATTGCGAACTCATTTGCCCATACCAACATCTTGCATGATGCAAGATACCTTCAATCTGCACGTGTAGGTGATTGCATTTGGAGAGATGCCCTCTCTTTGCATCTGCTAAAAATAGCCCAGAGCTACCTGGCCCTGCATGCCTTCAAAATGCACGCATTGCTAATTTCATCTGGACAGAAGCCATCACTTTGCATCCGTTGAAAACAACCTAGAGATTTTTTTCCCTGCACCTATTGAGGGTGTCCTGTAATTAGTGTATTCGAAGAGATGATGTTCCAAATAGTAAGCTCCTCAAGCTGCTTTCGAAGTACACCACATTTGGCACAACTCTTTCCACTCCGCCCATCCTCTGCCTTATTTGGCACGACGAAAGTAGACAAAGTTGTTTTTTGCATGAAGCTCGCTCAATTTAGCCCCTGCTTTTTGCCATTTCCTCTCCAATCAACCAATGCCAAGTGGCACCCTCCCTTTTCTCCATTTTTGGTCTGCCCAAAAGGCAAAGGCTATAGAGGCCTTCTCTTTTTGCTGACTAAAAGAGAAAAAAGAATGAGTTGTACTTTCAAGAATTTTTTGATAGGCCAAAAATTTTGATTGGTTGAAATAAGATAGTGGGCACTCATTTAAATGAAGAGTTTGTAAATCTAATGATGAACATGTCTTGAGTTTTGATATATGAAGTGAGTGCTCATTTCCTTACTCACCTCTGCTAGTTAGGTGTTGGCATAGAAAGGCTGGCGGCCAACTCAAGGGAGGAAGGTATTTTTGGTCTTCCCAAAGGCCAAGCTAAAAATATAAAGCTTTTATAGGAAAATAAATTTCAAAGAGAAAAATTTCCATTGATTGAAACAGGAAGGAATCACTTATTAGAGAGAGAAGTGTAAAGGCAATGATGATTATTTTTATCATGGAGAGATATGGAAGATTTAAATCATGATTGGAAATATAATATTTACCCTAGTGATGTGAGACGTGCTTCAATGATGCTAGAGTGCTTCCGATGGAAAGGGTAGTGGAATGCACTATTGGGCCCTTCTTCTCCAGCAGCTTGGCACTGATGTTGCTGATGTGGACAATATGTTAGAGATACTCAATGACCAGGTGGAAATCTCTACTTAGACACGCATGTTTGTGATGGTGCCGAATTTGTGAAGTATGGCTCTGCAGCAGCTGGCCGAGCTCTCTTTCTATGTTGGCCCCCAACGCTATTGTATTCATATCATAAATTGGAGACACGCTGATTGCTCAAGCATTGTCTTGCATCGTATGCCAGGGTACCGCATTTTTCGTTGGTGAGATCTGAGGTTACAATGGCTGCACATTCAATATGATGAAATGGTTGCAACGGAACGCTTCCAATGGGTGGGAGATCGAAATGGAGATGAGATACCGTGCTGGACTTTGTTCCACGACACCTCTCTACTGTGCTAAGTGAAGATTGCCTCTAGTAGCAATCTTGAATTGCCGTGACCTTGCTGCAACGCTTGGCAATGACGACGACCTAGCAGCCAATGGCAAAGATAAGCTACACAAATCATAAGCTCTGGCTGTAGATGCCTTAGCTGAAGAAATGTCGCATCCAGTAGGTGTCGTTGCTGCAAGCGAGGGATCTCGCACGAAAGTGATTTCAAGCTAAAAGATGTAATCTTATAACACATCTCCCACACCTGAAGTATAGCTATTCATCTTCTGGTTCTACTGTGCAATCAACAAGGCCTACCTGTTAATCTTCCATTGAAGACCGACGAAGGCAAAGCCCCATCCATAGAGCTATACAAAGGGGAACGAAATGCTCATCCAACAGGTCACTCCTATGATAATCATGCGAGCAAAGGTGCACATGAGATTGCACCAGCTGGTAATCCTCAAGATAAAATTGTCGCATAAAAATTATTAGTTGAGGAGGCACCGTGCATGTTTGGCAAGTTTTTGTTGAAATTATTTGTTTAGGTACTCTGGATTTACTCCTTCATTAGTTAGCCATGCCGCACTGTGCATGTTTTTGGCAATTTTTTTCTTTGCAATCCATCGTGAAAACACGATCATTAACTCGCAATGTCCTTTTGCAACAAAAGAGATTCATGGAGAACGGAAAAGAAAGTGATCCAGTGATTATAACAGATTGGAAAGCAAAAAATAAGATAAAGTTCTTTGACGTCATTGCATGCTAGCGTCCATCACATCACTAGCAGGCACAATACTACGATATTCAACTCCACACACCCAAGCTGGTCAGTTACCATTCATATTGTAATGGAAATGGCCTATGAACTTTGAGATTAGTGGAATTAGTAAATTAGGTGAAGCATTTTTCAGAGATTACTTTGTGATCATAGCGGGTGAACTTAACTAATGGTAGCAACATAAACATGGTACTTAGTTAGCTTGGCATAAACAATACTTTTGCAAGAGAGAGAGTTTAGAGAACATGACAATAGTTGAGGACCGGATTCATATGGAGCCGGCCCCCCCTCCAATAGGCATTTGTATTATACTTTCTCCCATCAAGAGAGACTTGGTACAATACAATCTTTGTGTTCCTTGTGACCTACATGATGCAATGAAGATGGAAAGCTTCATGCATCACAAACATAACATAAACTTGTAGAAAGCATTAATTATCCCAAGCCTCGGTCCCAAGGCCTCAAACACCTTCGAAGGTGGAGAGAGCTAGCGGGGAATGAGGGTAGGGAAGAGGAAGAAGAAACATTTCATAGGAGAAAGAAATAGTTCCTCACTTATGATTACTCTTCTTGCTAGCATACATAATAGCATAGTAATGGAGATGGAGAAGATGGAAAGCTTAAGCATTGAAGCATGGCTCTTGGTTGGATTTGCATTCCATAGCCAAGAGTGTTGGTGTAGGCTCTTACTTCTCACAAGCTTGGAGAAGGAGGTGGAGTTCCTCAACTTTCACCAAGTGAGAATGAATCCACAAAATGAGTGTGTGTGTGTGTGTGGTTTATATCCCCCTTGCTTGCTTGGGGCTAACTTTTCCACATGTTGCAAGCTCATTGGACCCCTCTCCCTGTAGCCAATCACATGATGCATGCATTCAAGTACATGGGTAGTCTTTTGACAAGTGTCCTCCTTACCCCTTAGAGAGAGAGAGAGCTTGAAAATATCTAGATATTTGTTGGATGGAAGTAGAAGCTCATTGGACCCCTCTTTAGCCCAACCAACAGCATTCAAGCACACCATGTGGTTAAGCTTAGTGAGAGTTTGACATGTGTCCCATGTGCCCTTTAAGAAAAGGGGTGCCCCTTGGTTGAGTGCAAGGTTAGGTCAAAGTTTCCCCTAACTTTGGGACTGTTATGCATAGGAAGCTTCTCGATCAACTCCCTCATTAAGTGCGTAGGGTCTCTTTTTGACTTAAGCATCTTAACCCCCATGCATAGGAAGCTTCTTAAGCAACTTCCACATTAAGTGTGTAGGGTCTCTTTTTGACTCAAGCATCTTACCTCCCATGCATAGGAAGCTTCTTAAGCAACTTCCTCATTAAGTGTGACAAGTACCTCAAGTACCTTAGTCATGAAGCATGACAAGCACCTTAGGTGGAGTTCCCACCTCAAGCTCAGCCTAAGGTCAAAGGCAAGTTTAGGTCGGGCTCCCACCTCAAGCACATCCCTAGCTTGCTTAAGGTCAAAGACAAGTTTAGGTCGGGTTCCCACCTCAAGCTCAGCCCTAGCTTGCTTAAGGTCAAAGGACTTTTAACACTAACTATTGGAGGTCTTTAATGAATCTAACTCTAAGGTCTTTTAAGCTTCCATTAGATGCACATTTCTCTTTGATAGACTGCCTCCTTTTGGACCCCTATTGAGATGTAAACATCTCTCTCTTGGTCTCCTGCTAAGGTAAGTCTAGAAGCACTTATTGCACATTGCTCTTTGATAGACCATCTCATTTTGGACCCCTATTGAGATGCAACCATCTCTCCTTTTGGTCCCGTGTTGAGATAAGTTTTAGAAGCACATGTCTCTATTCTAACTCTTGTTCTCGTTTATTCTCCCACATTAAATGATCAGTTTAATATGAGAAAATCATTTGGTAAAGTTAAATATTATATTTTATGACATTACCTCTCTCTTGAAATCATAGTCGTTCTCGACTATGAGGTAGAGAAGATAAAGCCTAGTCATTAGTCCATGTTACTTAGCGGATAGAGGATCCCTTTTTACCCTACGGCATCATTCCAAGATGGATGACTAGTCCATTTGGTACTTGGAAGACGTAGCTTCCATAAGCATGTCAGCTCTTTAGTCCATATCATACTTCCAAAGTAGAGTGACAAGTTCTACTTGGTGTTTGGGAGACGTCATCACCACAAACATGATTCTAAGCATGCATACTTTTAAATTTGTGCACAATAAAAAGAGAACTAGTCTTATAAGACAAAAACATTTTTCATTTAAAATACATTTTCATATGCTTACTCTAGTGCAACATTGTAAGCATTGACAATGTTCATATTATCCTTAAGCTAGGTTCTTTGCATCCATCTAGCATCTTTAAAAGAATAATTCTTACCGTTTCTTAATACCTTATCTTCATGTCATAAGATGGACTCAGGTTGAAGTACTTCTTCTTGATCTTTGATTTTTGGAGGGTCTGCAACAACTATTGCTTCTTTTGATGCCGCTACTTTGTAAGGCTTATGTAGGCTCTCATGGAAACATGGTGCATGAGCCAATGGTTGGGCAACTTGAATTGATAAGCCATCTCATTGATTGGCTTAAGAATTTAAAAATGACCATAGTATCTTTTTGCTAGTTTAGCATCATACTCTTGGTGGTCCATAGGACTCTTGCCCATAGTAATCCTCAGATGAGCCTTGAGAAACTTTAGCAAGACCCAATCATTTTCCTTAAAGGCTAAGACTCTTGTGTCCTTATTAGCAGCAACCCTTTTTGCCTTTCCTGTGAGATGGATATAACCCCTTTAATCTTTGGAAAAGATTCTTGTAGGTCTCGGCTATATTCATCAGCAGCGAAGATCTTCCCATGTACTTTAAGTAGTAAGGGACTTTTGGATCTTCCTTCTTTAACCTCAAAAGGTACTTTCCCCATATAAGTGTGTACAATATCATTGTACGCATACTCTGTAAGAGGTAGGTACTTCTATCATTGAGAACATTGATCTACTTCCATGACATACGCTTTTAGTATATCAAGAATTGTTAGATTAGTTATTTCACTTTCGTCATCCATTTGTGGATGATAGGCTTGAAGAGAAATTTAATCTACTTCTTAGATTCTCAAAGAGACCCTTCTAGAAATTACTGGTCATTTTAGGATCTTTGTTTGACACTATGGGTGTTGGAAAGCCATGATGCTTGAAAATTTGAGATCTGAAGAAGATTTCCATTTGATGTGCCTTAATAGTCTTTTTTACAGGCATAGAGTGTGTTTTCTTGTTAAGTCTGTCGACTGAAACAATCCAAGTTGCTTCCCTCGATCAAATTTCAACTTTTGGTATACCACGCATTTTGAAACATACTCTTGTATATTTACTTTTCATGGTAGACCAACAAAAATACATTTCTACTCCTTGAAGAGTAGATTATGGATTCCCTCTTTGCCCCAAATAAGGAGAAGTATGACTTTCTTATTGTATGGGTGAGTAACACATAGCCTATTGCCATTTGGAAGATAATAATCCTTCAAGGTGAATGGTTCTTTTTTCTTCCCTATTGCAAAGGCTGTAATTACGTACATAAAGTTTTGGTCAGTAGCATATTCATCTATCATCAAAGATAGATCATTGTGAGTTGCTATAGACACCACATTTATCCTTGGTCGTTGTGAAAGTGCATGGACCACTTGATTGTGCTTGTTAGCAATGTGAACAATATGAAATTTAAATTGCAAAATAAAATTTTTCCACCTCATTTGTTTTTCGGAGAGCTTGGTTTGCGTCATGAAGTTCTTGAGGCTTTGTGATCCATTCGTAGGATGAATGGAGTCCCCAAGAGACCGTGTTTCCACGTGTTTATGGCATATAGAATAGCTAGTAGCTCTTTTTCATATTTGCCCCATACTCACTTATCCAAGTTGAGTCTTTGATTCTCATATGCTATGGCATGCCCTTCTTGAAGCAAAATAGCTACAAGGCAATTACCACAAGCATCACATTGGACCTCAAATGGCTTTGAGAGATCTAATAGTGTGAGCACATGTTGAGAGATAAGATTCTCCTTAAGCTTCTCAAAAGCTTCTTGCACTTTTGTACTCCATGAATACTTAACATTTTTTTTTGTTAAGTCATGTAATGGGCCTGCTATTAGCGAGAATTTTTTCTATGAAGCATCTATAGTATGCACACATACCTATGAAGCTTCGTACCTCATGTAGATTCCTTGGATTAGGCCATCCTTTTATTATCTCTAACTTTGTTGGATCCATACGGGTGCCATCATTAATGTGACCTATCTCTTGCAGGAAAAATTCACTTTTCTTTTGATTAATGAAAAGCTTATTCTCTCTCACAACTTGAAAGGTTACCTAGAGGTGTCGCTTGTACTCTTTAAGAGAATTTGGATGGCCTGAAGATTTTTGTTTATCATGATTTTGAATGCGTCTGAAGCATTTGTCAGGCCAAAACTTGTAAATTATCAAATAGATCTTCTACTCGCAGCACGGGAAATCTATTTTTGATAGTGATCTTATTTAGTGCTCTATAGTCGACACACATGTGATATGTGTCGTCTTTCTTTTGCAGTAAAAGAAATGGTGAACAAAATGGAGAGGAGCTAGACCTCACCATCCTTTTTTCCACCAATTCATGCACTTGCCTCATGATCTCCTCTTGTTGAGCGTGTGAAACTCGATAAGGAGGCTTGTTAAGCAGTGAGCTTCGTGGTAGGAGTTCAATTGCATGGTCATCATCCCTCATTTTAGAGGTAGATCACTAGGGATGTCATCAATGAAAAAATCTTGGGATTCATTTAGTAAATTAGACAACTCTAATTCCTCTTGATTCCCTTTATTGCAAGGGTATGGTGTTCCCCAACTCATTAGCATCTATGTACATGCTCTTTTCCCTGTAGGTGAAGTAGATTCTCCTTTCAAGAAAATTCATGTTGGAAGCCATGCAGTTAAACCATGGTTTCCCAACGATTAACATTCTCATGTTTGAGAGGGGAGGTGAAGAAATCCTTTTTATCCACATAGCTTTGGACATGAAGCCTCAATTTTTCAATTAAGGGAGTAATTGAGAGGTCTTGTCCCTTGATAGCTCCATCAGATTTCAACGTATCTCCCATCTTATGGGTTTGTATGCCTAGCTTGGTGGTCAACTCCGTGGATATGAAGTTGTGAGTTGAAATAGGGTCAAACAAAATAAAGGCATCATGCTCTTGCATCTTTCCCTAAGCATAGGAAAGGAGAAATCCTTGGCAATGAGCATCCTCTTTTGGAGCTTCAAACATAGAGGCTCTAGGAGTCTTATTGTGGGTAATTCTCTTGGGGCAAGGTCGATAACCATGGCCTTGCTCCCCACACTTAAAACATTTGTGGTCCTTACGAAAAGATTCTAGATCTTTAGGAGAGAGTTTATATTTACCTTTGTAAACTCCCTTCTCCTTGGACCGATTGTTGTTGTTGTTGGAATAGCCTTGGTAAGAATTTTGGGCATTGGTTTTCCACTTGGCATCACTTTTGTCTTTATTTTCCATGGGCTTGACATTCCGTCTAGCCCATTGTTGGAAATTGATGTGCGAAGCAACCATGGCGTGGTGGATTACTTTGGTGATAGAACCAGACCGTTGAGAGTTGACATACTCGGCCATCTCTTTGGGTAATCCCGCACAGAATTGTTGCTTTTGCTCGACAAAGTCTATCTTTTGAAAGATAGTAGCCTTGAGATGTAAATTCCAAAACTTGTCCACATATTTGTGGATAGACTCATGAGAGAGAAGCTTTAAAATTCACCATTTGGTAAGCACTTTGTCCTTTGCATCACTTGCAAGGAATTGCTTCATTATGGAAACTTCTAGAGTTCGTGGCTTGGAGCAGCGACAGCCGATGTGCACGGAGGAGCGCCTACGGCAGCCCCTCGTCTGGAACCCATGGTTAGCACCCAGAGAGGCCACTTGGTTGGTAGTCGGCCTCATGTTTCCTGGGGTCCCATGGCAGAAGGTCCAGCACGCTCTCTCGGTGACTGGCTAGAGTTCATAGGTTTGTCAGAGGAGGTGCAGGGTTTCCAGCTGCAGGGCATGAGAGGGGCACAGAGCATGTGTCAGGACATCTCAGAGTCAGTTCCAGCTGAGTGGCTCACGCCTCTCAAGCCAGTAGCACCCCCGTAGATGGGAGCCTTCACACGACTGGAGGTTCTCATTTCAGTCAGGGTCTGCTCAGAGACTGTCCCAGCCCTGTTCTTCGAGCTTCAGGGTGGGAGACGATTACAGTGAGTTGCAATAGAGGCCCCGCAGGTAGCAGAGTGCTGTTTTCAGAGGATCCGATTTGTGGGCATCTGTGGGATGACTTGCGTCATAGACCCTAACCCAGCAACTCTTGAGACTGGACACTAGAGGCTATGGCCTTGGGAGTGTTGTCCACTGGCACGAGTACAGTGGGATCCTCGTGAGTGGCTATGGAGGGACCCCTCTCTTCTGCAGACCACCCAGGAGTCCCCTTCTTTCAGTACACTGTTCGTCTTGGACGTCATATACTTGCAGCACAGAGAGAGGCCCGCGCTACTGCAGCACGTCATTGGCAGGAGAAGGGCCTCACAGTCGAGTTCTTGGCAGCCTTTTGGCAGAGGCTGTGGGATTCCAGACAGCCGAGGCGCGTCACTTTGTTTCAGTGGATGGTTGCACACAGAGCTACAGCAATAGGGAGCTGGCTTGTGCATAGTGGTCTCTCGGCCGCATGTGCAGCCTGTGACCAGATGGTGGAGAGTCAGCGTCATTGTCTTTGGGACTGTCCCTCGGCCCAGCAGGTGTGGCTACGAGTTCTTCGGCTGATGCCTACTCTTTCCACGGCTAGACAGTACACTTGGGGAGCAGCGGCTTGGTCCACTCTCACGGGCCCGGCACTTCAGTTTGAGCTATCTTCCATCAATAGGATGATAGTGATACAGGGGGGGCGTCCTACACTCTAGCCTGCTACAGAGCTTACTCCATAGGAGTGGTGCAGTGAGAGAGAGGAGTGTTCGGAGCTCATCAGTGGCCTGACACTGTGGTTCATCCGGCGGGTCCGCTGTTTCCGCATTTTTGAGGCCCACTGTGTGCCGCCAGCAGAGACTGTTCGTGACTTTTGGCTAGAGCTGATCCATACTCTCAGAGGACAGCTTGAGGGACTACAGGGCAGCTCCGACCGCATGCGGGAGCACCGTGAGGCTTTCCTTCGACTCTGGCGCCCTGGGCCTTTCTATACCATTGCCCAGGGTGTGCTCAGATGGCACTACCGACCACCTGTGTGGCTCTTCCCTCCTCCCATCCCTTGATTTAGCCTCATTGTATATATGTTGTTCTTTCATTGGGAGAGTCTCCCCATCATGTTTGTTGTAGCCCTCTCTTGCAGAGGTGGTTGTAGCCCTACCGGCAGCTTTCATTAACTAATAGAAGGATCTTTTTCTCGAAAAAAAAAAAAAGATTGGAGGCAGGAGACACAGGCAAGACGTGGCACACACATTGGTCTGACCACACCTCTTCTCAGAGACCCTTCACAACGCAGACTGTTTAGTCTGGCTTATTACCCTACCTACTGATAGGACACCATCCGGTGGTGGTCCGTGCGGTCTATCGGTGACTGCTGTAGCTTACGGTAGCTTCTACAGTGCAGACTGCTTAGTTTGGCTTTCCTTGATTCAGAGGACGTTTATGGTACAGATTGCTAAATCTAGCCTTCCTAGAGTTTTACACAGCTTAGCCACCTGGCCACACTGGGTTTCAGGTTCATGCAATGACAGGCTTCCGGTAATTCGCATGACGGTTCCTCGGCTTCGGTTCCAGGGCTTCTCCATTTTCTCCATACGGTTTGACTACAAACACCACAGATCTTATTGGGCATGACACTTGCAGGTCTATGGCACTTCTTTCACAACAAGGAGTTGTTTTCACACTCAGTTTGGGACCTTCATGCAATATCTTCACCCTGTATCGGCGGAGTATAGCAGTTTCCTGCACTGCTTGTGATGGCATCTTTCCATGGATATTTCTTGGCGGTCGGGACACCCGAGACTGCTGCTACATTCGTGGAGTTTCCCGGAGTATTGTCCTTCACTGGACATCGCAACAGACATCTTCAGCATTTGCCTCACATCTTCGGCTTCATGCGGTTTGTTCAGCATCAGGTGCTGAGAGGGGGTGTCAGACTTACACCACTTTGCTGCTTCACAGGTCTAGGGCATACTTGTACGGCTAGTATGTCACCGGGCTGGCCACCCATAGTCTAGGTTGTAATTGGTCTGGGCACCCACTTTTGTTCGGCGCCCACATATATTTCCATATATCATTTTTTCTGTTGGGTCGTGGGGATTTTTATCAGGCCTTGCCCTACCTCCTCTTGGGCACCTATTTATGGGGGCAGGGGGGTACCCACTTCCATATCTCATCTCACAAAGATCACACATCTGATTGTACGGAGGGTCTTCTGCTTATGGTAGTCATCGGGGGCCCATCTGCCCCCTCTTCACCATCTCTAGCGTTTGTGTCTACTCTCTCTCTCTCTCTCTCTCTCTCTCTCTCTCTCTCTCTCTCTCTCTCTCTCTCTCTCTCTCTCTCTCTCTCTCTCTCTCTCTCTCTCTCTCTCACACGCACTCTCACAGCAATGCCGATCTGCCTTCAAGGCTTGTAAGGTGCAACGGAAGTGAATGTTGAACTTTGCTCAAGATGAGTGCTCCGAACTGTGCTCAAGGTTCTTTATTTGACTTAGGGAAGGGAGAGCCTTCTGTTCTTTGATGAGAGAGTGCAAGTGATCACAAACAAAGTGAATAGACACTGCGCGTGAAGGTGCTGAGACGGAGAGATAGAGAGAGAAGAAAATACGACACCAGGGATGTTGTAAAACCCTTGTAAGGTGCAGCGGAATGAATGTTGTATTTTCTCAAGATTAGTGATCTTTATTGCTCAAGGTTCCTTTTAGTTCTTAGGGAAGGAGAGAGCCTTCCGTCTTATGGATAGTGCTATGATCACGAACAAAGTGAGTGGATATTGTGCGTGCAAGTGAATGAGACTGAGAGAAGGAGAGAGAAGAGATACGACACCTGAGAGTTTGTAAAAACCTCCTCCAAAGGCCCCACTCTCGTCGGCGAGAGTGGTCTACTTTGATTGCACAAGGTGTACAATGCGAATGCAATGGACTGATGCAATGGGACTATGCCAATGACGACGACAGTGGTGACGACGACGACTTGATGGCTGAAATCTGAGATCTTCTAATCGCTGAATGTCGGGACTGTTTCGGTGGCTGAAAATGACCGTTTTGGCTGTGTTTTTATGGCTGAAAATGGGGGAACAACTGCAACCAACTTGGGCTGATCTACTGCTGTGTCATAGGCTGAAAACTGTGAGTATCTGTTGCAGATTTGGGCTGAATCTCAAAAACGCTGATGTGCATGTTGCTTAGCAAAAACGCTAGCTAGAAGTCACCAAAAACGCTGATGGCGATAATGAAAACCTGCAGTCGCTAGGGTGCTGATGGTTGATGGCGATGGCCTGCTGTGGATGGGAGTGCCAAGGGATGGGAGAGGGATGGCCTAGAGATGAAAACGCTAGGGGTGCTGAGAGGGGGGGTACTGCTGAGAAGTTGCCTGTTGAGCGGGAAGCTCCTATTGCCTCTTCTGCCAATTACTGCTAACTTGGGTTTGCTTATATATTAACTTAGCAAAATTACCCTACCTACTTTTGTTGGAAAGTCACTTAAAAATAATAAGTGAAAATACCAAAAATAGGGAAAATAGACTAAATGCACTGGAAAATTTCCCTGACTGAATCTGTTGGATTCTGAAGGAAAATTTGATGATCATGCTGTGTGCAACCGGAGGATATGCATCTATGATAAGTGACTGGGCATGCACGGTCTACGAATAGACTCACAAAAGTGCCAGATCACTGCTAATCTAGACTTGACTGAACTGACTGAACCCAGCTGTGGTGTAGCTTGTCCACGGACACATAGGGTTGGGATGTGTCACGTGACATCCCCTCCTTTCCAAAGTGAGGTACTGGTACCGAACTGTATGGCGTCGAGGGAGATCGCCAACAGCATCCGGAATCCTGGAAGGGACTCTTCGCCGGCCCACTCTACTGTGTGGGTCGAGCGATACTTGAACTTCATTCCCGAATCCTTTCAATCTTGTCCTGCATATTAGCAATGAGAGATGGAGAAGGAACAATGTCCTCTCCATGAATGACAATGGGAGAATCGCTTTTGGCATTGAGAGTGAAGGTGTTAGCCTCCCAATCAATGAGAGGGTTATTATCACGAAACCATCGAATGCCCAAAATCATATCACATCCTGAGAGAGGAGAAACAACAAATCTTCTAGTGAAGGCAGCTTTTTAAATTGCAAACAACACATCAAGGCATTCCTCTGTGATGAGAGCGTCCATACCGAGTCGAAAGCCAGAGACCTCGATAGGAGATCTCGGACTAACTTCGAGGCGGGCTCTCTCAACAAGAGAGGAACTGATCACATCATGCATACTACCTGGGTCAAACAATATGACAAAACGGTGCCCCGAGGTACGACCATAACATTTAATGAGAGAATCATCAATGGGAGGGTCCTGAGAAACTTTGGGCACAATCGTGTTATCATTCATTGCATTGACAGATGTAGTAGGTGCTGTGGGTTCTTTAGATTCATTCGATTCAAGCTTAGAACATGTTCTTTTTATGTGACCCTTAATGTGACAATGAAAACAATGACCTTCCTTAGAATAAGTGCTTTGTTCTTCCGAAGTGATGTATCCTCCTACAATTGCTTGTGCTACCTTTTCATCTGGAGTAAGCTTAGGTATAGCAATTGTGTTAGCCTTACCCTTGGATTCATTGGAAGAATTCTTTGATGAGATACTGTTGAAATATTGATTCGAAGAGTTATCATTCTTACCATTCTTATCGTTTTGAGGGTTCTGAGAAGTCTGCGAGGTACATGTGGAAGTATTGTTCTCCTTAGGCTTTCCCTTGTTGTGCTTCATCTCCTGTGCGAGAACAATCGCTACCGCCTTGTTGAGATCCGCGGGGTCAAAGACTTCAACATCAAACTTGATGTATTCGTCTAACCCAAAGAGAAAAGCCTCTTTGCGCTCATCATACGACTTGCGTAATTGAGTGCCTAGCTGCAAAACACGATTAGAAAAGGACATAACCAGCATACCATTTTCCTTGAGAGCGCGCCAATCGTCCTTCAATCGTGCGAGGTACTGAGGTGGCATAAACCGCGCCTTGAGCTTGTCTTGGAAATCAGCCCAACTAAAAGAGAGGGGCGTGAAATCGTCGGCTGCCTCTAGGTGCGCGGCTAGCTGTGCCTCTTGCCATGCGTGGTACCAATTGATGGCATCACCGGCAAGGTACATAGCTGTCCTCAAAACTTTGCTATTTCCTGTCTTCTTAGTTGTCGCAAAATAGGCATTAAATTGATGCAACCAAGAATGAATAACCATAGCATCCATCTTACCGTCATACTTACTGAAAGTCAACTTTTCTATAACTGGATGGTTCGAATCCGCGTCGTGGCCTGCGCCACTTGACGAACTCCCACGATCTTTGGGTGGTTCGGTCTTCGAGGCTAGGACTTGGGCAAGCAATTCTTGAGTGCGTAGCTCTCGTCGAGCTTCACGCTCGGCCTCCAAGGCTACGGCTCGTGCTGCCGCTTCCCCCTTTCGTAGTTCTTTTCTTTCTTTTCTTGCGTCCCGTTCGCGTTCTAAAGCAATGCGATTTTCTTCTTGTTGTGCAACCTTGGCTGCGTGGTCTGCGGCCATTCTTATAATTCTGTCGTCGCGCTCACGGTCCTGAGCAAGGCGCTCACATTTCTGAGCAAGGCGATTTGCTTCTTGTCGATCCATCATGGCCATCATCTGCTTGACCATTTCCTCCATAGGGTTTGGTCCACTTGGTGGCGTAGATGGCGAAGGGGGAGGGTTGAAGAAATCATCTCCGGGTGGGGACGAGTCTTCGTCGCCTCTCTCATGCTCATCACCTGTATGCGAAGTATCCATTCCGCTTCGGGTGACGACCATGCACTATGATCTTGGGTTCTTAAGCTCGTGAGGAACTTGGTTTCTTGAGGATCTTGAAGTTCTTGAGATCCTTGATTCGTGAGAATCTTGGGTTCTTGAGGATCTTGAGGTTCTTGAGTCTTGAGGGTCTTGGGTTCTTGAGGTTTTCTTTTGCTTGCAAATCGCGTTGAAGAAGGATCTTCTCTTCACCCGAGTTCTACTCCTTTCTGCGGGCGCACCCCTTGGCGGCCTTGCGCTCACACCAAGGTTGCTTTTTCCCACCTCACGTCGATTGGCCGGCCGCTAAGTGTACGGTCCGCTCTCAATGAGTGAAAAGAGACACAAGGGGAGGCTGGACAAGCCCTTCTTTCTTGGCATTCCTGTCACTCTTCAACAAAACACGATTAGGAATCGACACGCCCAAGCAAACTTGGGTTCGTGCGAACGCAACAAGCAAAAAAAATTCTTGTGGTTCTTGTGGTTCTTTCCTTGAGTAATGCAGAACACTTCCAAAGCTCTGATACCAATGTAAGGTGCAGCGGAATGAATGTTGTATTTTCTCAAGATTAGTGATCTTTATTGCTCAAGGTTCCTTTTAGTTCTTAGGGAAGGAGAGAGCCTTCCGTCTTATGGATAGTGCTATGATCACGAACAAAGTGAGTGGATATTGTGCATGCAAGTGAATGAGACTGAGAGAAGGAGAGAGAAGAGATACGACACCTGAGAGTTTGTAAAACCCTCCTCCGAAGGCCCCACTCTCGTCGGCGAGAGTGGTCTACTTTGATTGCACAAGGTGTACAATGCGAATGCAATGGACTGATGCAATGGGACTATGCCGATGACGACGACGGTGGTGATGACGACGACTTGATGGCTGAAATCTGAGATCTTCTAATCGCTGAATTTCGGGACTGTTTCGGTGGCTGAAAATGACTGTTTTTGGCTGTGTTTTTATGGTTGAAAATGGGGGAACATCTGCTGCAACCAACTTGGGCTGATCTACTCCTGTGTCATAGGCTGAAAACTGCAAGTATCTGCTGCTATGCCTGTTAATATGCCTGTTGCTTAGCAAAAACGCTAGCTAGAAGTCACCAAAAACGCTGATGGCGATAATGGAAACCTGAAGTCGCTAGGGTGCTGATGGTTGATGGCGATGGCCTGCTGTGGAAGGGAGCGCCAAGGGATGGGAGAGGGATGGCCTAGAGTTGAAAACACTAGGGGTGCTGAGAGAGGGGTACTACTGAGAAGTTGCCTGTTGAGCGGGAAGCTCCTGCTGCCTCTTCTGCCAATTACTGCTAAGTTGGGTTTGCTTATATATTAACTTAGCAAAATTACCCTACCTACTTTTGTTGGAAAGTCACTTAAAAATAATAAGTGAAAATACCAAAAATAGGGAAAATATGCTAAATGCACTGGAAAATTTCCCTGACTGAATCTGTTGGATTCTGAAGGGAAATTTGATGATCATGCTGTGTGCAACCGGAGGATATGCATCTATGATAAGTGACTCGGCATGCACTGTCCACGAATAGACTCACAAAAGTGCCAGATCACTGTTAATCTAGACTTGACTGAACTGACTGAACCCAGCTGTGGTGTAGCTTGTCCATGGACACATAGGGTTGGGATGTGTCACATGACAACCCTCCTCCAAGGGCCCCTCTCTTGATGGCGAGAGAGGTCTACGCTATTGATTGCACAAATCTGGTACAAGTGTAAACTGAGGGAGACTGAATGCTTTGTAGACTGCGGTGCCGATGATGACCTCTATCTCTGATGTGTACTTGAAGGCTGAAACTCTTAACGACTGGCTAGATCCAAAAATACTAATGGCTGTTGCAGAAAAACGCTGACTCTGAGGCTGTTTTGTCGCTGAAATTCTGCTGCAAAAACGCTGAATTTCTGCTGCAAAAACACTGAATTGCTGGTTGTAATCTGCCACGGAATTGCTGCCTTGCTTGTGCTGAAAAACGCTGAGTAGGCTGGCAAAAAACGCTAGAGAGCAGGTCCAAATAAAAACGTTGTATTGCTGAGTCTTGCAAGCGCTGCTGACTGGGGCTGTTGGCGATGAGGATGACTGCTGAAAACGCCGGGGGGTTGGAGTTGAAAATGCTGAAGTTTCTTGGGAAAAACGCCAGCCAATGGGGGAAGTCTTTCTTGAGAGAGAGAGAGAGGGGGAACCTGTTGCACTTGTGCCTATGTTCTCCTTGCTCTTCTGCCAAATTAGCCTAGTCCTAGGTTTGCTTATATATAACTTTAGCAAAATTGCCCTACCCAGTTCCCAACAAAAGTCACTTAAAATAATAAGTGAAAAATGTCAAAAATAGGAAAAATAGGTTTAATGCAATGGAAACTGCTCTTGATGGATTCTGATGGATTCTGATGGTAATGCTGATGATCATGCTGTGTGCAACCAGAGGATATGCATCTACTCTAAGTGCCTAGGCATGCACGGTCTACGAACAGACTCACCAAAGTGCCAGAACACCTCCTAAGCTAGATCGAGTCGACTGACTGAACCCTTGTCATGCTGTAGCTTGTCCACGGACACATAGGATTGGATGTGTCACGTGACATCCCTCCTTTTTAAAGTGAGGTACTGGTACCGAGTTGCGTGGCTTCCTTGTAGTCTACCAACAACTCTGGGTAATCCTTGAAAAACTCTTCATAGACCCACACTGCTTCGTGGGTTCCTCGATCCTTGAACTTTAAAAAGTATTGTCTCACTTGCTTCTTCGAACCATGTCGAAACCGATGCAACAACACTTGCTCCGGCTCCATGACTTCAGCTTTATCGATGATCTCTAGTTCTTCTTCTTCCGAAATGTCCTTTGGAGGCGTTTCCTGAAACACTTTCAACCAAGAAACATGGAAAAAGTTGTGCATTTACCATGAGTTAGGCAAGTGCAATTTCATTGAAACCTCATTTATCTTTGTAATGACTGGAAATGGACCATAAATCTGAAAAGGCAACTTGGGACACTTCCTTCCAACTTTCTTAAGACGGTGCTTCACGATTCTTAAATACAACCAATCCCCTTCCTTGATCGAAACATCCTGACGATCCTTATTAGCCTGCCGTGAATAAGATTCCTGAGCCTTGCTTAGCCGAAGCTTCATACTCTCAGAAATCTCATCCAATGACTAACTTTCAGCATTGGCATCATGTAGTTGACTGACCGAGCGAGTCAAAAGTGACTGGAACGGACGTCCAAAAGCTGCCTCATACGGAGTTCGACCAATGGCAGAGAAAAAAGTCATTTAAAATAGCCTGAACCAATGGGAGATAGAGCTCCCATTGAGACTGCTGATCATGCACATATGACTTTAAAACATCAAAAGCTAACTGATTGTAAATCTCTGTTTGACCATCTGACTGTGGATGAAAAGCCGATGAAAAATTCAACTTAGCGGCAAAATTTTTAAAGAGCGCGCGTAAAAAATTGGACGTGAACTTAACATCCCTATCTGAAATAATCAATTTTGACAAACCACAAAGGGGGTACCAATGCTTAATGAACAACCGTGCTACATCTTGTGCAGTGACTGTGGCTTTACAAGGAATCAACATGCAAAACTTGCTGAAACGATCAACAATTGTCAAACATTGAGTGTTCCTTGAATGCAAACTTGGTGGAAGGTTAGTCACAAAATCCATGGAAATATCTTGAAAAGGTCCATCGGGAATAGGTAGCGGAAGCAAGAGGCCTTACTGCTTACCCCGAGGAGCTTTTACCTTTTGACATATAGTGCATTGTGTGACATAACGAAACACATTCTTTCGTATTTTAGGCCAATAAAAGAATCTTTCTATTTTTTCCAAAGTGGTGTCCATTCCTTTGTGCCCACCCGTGAGAGAATCATATGCATCATGCAATATGGTTGGCCTCAGAGAGGGCAACACATATAGACGTTGACGAAAATACAACAAACCATCACGAATGAGATAGTTGCTTGGTCCTTGGGAAGCAAGAGCCTGCATTCAATGCTTACCAAACTCAGAATCCGCATACTGAATCTTCATGATGTTGAAAGACACACCCTGAATAGAGAATGTGGCCCTTGACTCAACAGTCAAAATCTGTCCTTTGCGACTCAACGCATTTGCAACAGGGGTAGCTTTTCCAGGCACATACTCAATCAAACCGCCAAATTGCTCAAAAAATTGTGACCACCGTGCTTGGCGATCACTCCAATGTGCACTAGGCATAGGCTGGAGCCATTTGAGGGCTTGATGATCTGTGCGAACTGTAAACTCTCTACCATATAGAAAATGCTTCCAATGCTTAAGAAAGTGAATGACAGACAAAAGTTCTTTATCATAAACTGAATAATTCTTTTCTGCACTATTGAGCTTCCGGCTAAGGAAAGCTACAGGACGACCATGCTGCTGAAGCACAGCGCCTATGGCGAGATTCCTCGCATCCGTCCATACCTTAAAGGGGTTATCCCAAGACTGACTGTTAGTACCTACGTACTAGGAACACACATCTAGCACATGTACCAATTGATAGTCACATCACTAGACATCACGGACATCACATGACATTCAACGTTCGTTCGGATCTTAGACCATGATTTATCGGCAATGTAGCTAGCAATCGCATCTAGATCCAATCGGGACCTTATCGATGTCTGATTGACTAACCCCTATTGCAACCATGTCTATTCGAGATCAATCAGACCAAAATGATGCAGTCATTTCGTCTATCAGTTCCTGCACTTAAAAGAAGTCAAGAACAAATCAGTATCATAATTAAGAATTCCATTTCATAAAGTCATCCAGCAGAATACTGTCAGCTCTCAGTATCCCTGAAGCTCAAAGAGACATCAGTGACTTTAGTATCAAAATCAAGGCATCTGTTGACAAAGGAGCGGAGTGACTCTCCTCTTGTGCATCCCACTGCACCAGATCTCCAGCCAAGCTGAATTCTGGGTTCCATTTGGAGTAGACTATGCTAAACCAAAAGTATCGAGGTAAAGTTTCACATTCCGAGGAGTATCTGCTAGGTCCTCTTCCTCCATCCACTTCGCATCAAATGCAGGGTAGTTCTTGAACTTAACCAAAAACCGCCTTCGGACTTTACCTTTCTTCGTATCCTTATGTGCCAAAATCTGTTCAGGAACAAGGATTTTCTCGTTTTCTTCCACTTCGGGTTGCTCATCAGGCACATCACCTTTAAAAGGTTTCAAGAGACTCACATGAAATGCATTGTGAATCCTCCAAGTATCAGGCAGTTTCAGTCGGAAGGAGACATCATTTATCTTTTCAGTGATCTGGAAAGGTCCGTAGTATCGCATACTAAGCTTTGGAAAAAGCCTCTCCTTTCCCTTTTTCTTTCTCAAGCGTGCCTTCTCAAAACGTAAGAGCACCCAATCATCCTCCTTCAATTTCAAGTCACGACGATGGCGATCCGTTGCCTTTTTCTGTCGTTCTTGAGATCTCTGCAAAGTCTCGCGAACCTTGGCAAAAACCGTATCTAAGTGTCGCGTATATTCATCCGCTTCAAAAATCTTATTTTTCGTGCTTAGGAAGGATGAAACCTTTGCAGCACTTTCAACAATCTCAAATGGCGCCTTCCCCGTCGAAGAGTGTATCGTGTTATTGTAGGCAAATTCCACCAAAGGTAAGTACTTTTCCCATTGAGTCTTCTGATCCGAGATACAAGACTTCAATAAATCTAAAACCACTGAATTGGCAATCTCAGATTGGTCGTCAGTCTGCGGATGGAACGATGACGAGAACTGCAACTGCGTGCCAATATTCTCCCAAATTTCCTTCCAAAACAAACTCGTAAATCTGGGATCCCTGTCGCAGACAATCGTCTCAGGCATGCCATGTAATCTGAAAATCTGGTCTACAAATAGTCTCGCTAAGTGACCCGGCTTGACTGTTTTCTTCACTGGAATGAAATGCGCCTGTTTGCTAAATCTGCCAATAACAGTCCAGATACCATCGTGACCACTCTGTGTTCTCGGGAGATCAAAAATTGAAATCCATTGCAATACTTTCCCAGGGGTGAATGGGTATGGGTAAAGGCTGTAACAATCTCTGTGCTTTATGCCTGTCAAAGTTGAACTTCTGGCATACTAAGCAATTGCGCACAAACTCTTCCACATCCTTCTTGAGTCTCGGCCAAAAGAAGTATCTTGTCACGAAACACATCCAACCCTATGTGTCCGTGGACAAGCTACAGCATGATCAGGGTTCAGCCAGTCCAGTCGGTCTAGATTAGAAGTGATCTAGCACTTTTGTGAGTCTATTCGTAGACCCTGCATGCCCAGTCACTTAGTGTAGATGCATATCCTCTGGTTGCACACAACATGATCATAAGCATTCCCATCAGAATCCATCAGAATCAGTTAAAGGAATTTTCCAGTGCATTTAGCCTATTTTACCTATTTTTGACATTTTTCACTTATTATTTTTAAGTGACTTTTGTTGGAAAGTAGGTAGGGCAATTTGGGTAAGAAAATATCCAAGCAAACCAAAGCTAGCACTAAATGGCAGAATAGGCAACAGGAGCCAAGCTCAGCAAGCAACTTCTCAACAGGACCTTGGTGGTTTTTCCTCCAAGCAAAGACCCCATTGCAGCGCATTTCCTCCAACAAGAGTCCATCGCCATCCACAAGCATTGCTTGGCATTTTTGGCATCAGCAGATCCTCGCCGCAATCAAACCATCAGATAGCGTTTTTGCAAAGCATCCTTAGCCTGGCGTTTTTACATCAGATCTGCATCGCCAACAGAACCCAACACCTAGCGTTTTTGGAACACAACAACCTAGCGTTTTTGGTTTCATCCTCAGCCTTGCAGATCCAGCATATGCAGTGATTTGCAGCCCTAAAAGTCCATCAAGATCAGCCCTAAAAGGAGTAGCAGATTCAGCCCGGATAGACCATCGCTTTTCAGCCTAAATACACCTCAGTTTTCAGCCCTAAACCTGCAGATTTTCAGCGATAGAGACCCACAGAAAACAGCCCCAAAATCAGCGTTTTTGGTTCAATCGCACATTTCAGCCCATAGCGTTTTTGGACAGCAGTAGGAAGATTGCAGATTTCAGCCCTTAGGTCGACTTCATCATCACCATCGTCATCGTCGACATAGCCTAGACCTGCATCAGTCACATGCATTCAGTTTGTACCAGATTGTGCAATCATAAGTAGACCACTCTCGCCGACGAGAGTGGGGCCTTCCGAGAAGGGTTTTACAATGTCTCTGGTGTCGTATCTCTCTTCTCTCTCTATCTCTCAGTCTCATACACTTGCACGCACAGTGTCCATTCACTTTGTTTGTGATCATAGCATTCTTTCATTAAGAACGGAAGGCTCTACCTTCCATAAATACAAAAGGAACCCTTGAGCACAGTTCGGAGCACTCATCTTGAGCAAAGCACAAACATTCATTCCGCTGCACCTTACATTGGTATCAGAGCTTTGGCAGTGTTCTGTATCACTCAAGGAGAGAACCACAATAATGGCAAGATTTTTTTTTTGCTTGTTGCGGTCGCACGAACCAACGTTCACTTGGGCATGTCGATTCCTAATCGTGTTTTTGAAGAGTGACAGGAATCCTAGGAAAGAAGGGCTTGTCCAGCCTCGCCTTGTGTCTCTTTTCACTCATTGAGAGCGGACCGTACACTTAGCGGCCGGCCAATCGACGTGAGGTGGGAAAAAGCAACCTTGGTGTGAGCGCAAGGCTGCCAAGGCATGCGCCCACGGAAAGAAGTAGAACTCGAGTGAAGAGAAGATCCTTCTCAAACACGGTTTACAAGCGAAAGAAAACCCTCAAGAACCTCAAGAACTCAAAACCCTCAAGAACCTCAAGAACTCAAGACCCGCAAGAACCCAAGCTCCTCGTGAACTTAAGAACCCAAGAACCCACGACTTCAGAATGGTCATTACTCGAAGCGGAATGGATACTTCGCTTGCAGGTGATGAGCATGAGAGAGGCGAAGAAGAATTTTCCCCACCAGGAGGTTTTTCCGACCCTTCCCCATCTATATCAAGGATTGCACTAACTCCTATGGAGACTTTGGACCAGATGTTTATGGAAATGAACTTAGAACGCGAAGCAAGAAATGAAGCAAGAATGGCAGAAATGAAACGCAGACACATAGAAGACAAAGCAGAAACAGAAGCAGAAAGAAAGGCAAGACAAGAACAGAGCGACCGACACATGCAAGAGTTCTTGCGACTCTTTTCTCAAGTGCCGGCACAGATGTAAGAGATTCAAGAGACAGAGACTCTCTCAGTCCCTTCTTCTCCAAAGCATGATACACAGGATTTGAATGATGATGATAAGCATGATGATTTGAATGATATTGATAAGCATGATGATTTGGATGACAATGACAAGCATGATGACAATGACAAGCATGATGATTTACATAATCAAGATGACAATGAAAATGACAAGCATGATGATTTACATGATCAAGATGTGATTTCTCACCAGCATGATGATTTGCATGATCAAAGATGTGATTTCTCACAAGCATGATGAGTTGCATGAAGATGATGTGATTGTTCACAAGGATGATGTGTTAGTGGATGCTTTTTCTAGCGAAGCTAACCTCGTTGTAGATTCGATCAATCACGAAGAACCGATCTTGGCTTTTGAGTCGAGGTCCAAAGAACCCCCACAGGACGATTCGATCATTCAGAAAGAAGTGATCTTGGCTCTCGAGCCTAGGTCCAAAGAACCCTCACAGGAAGTATTATGTGTTCGCATGATTGATACGCACGCATTGTTCGAGTGTTTCATTCGTGATCGTTTCCTGTATTTTAGTCAGCGTCCTTATGTGATCCCTTTTCCTAGGCATGATATACTGTACGTTGAGCACGTTTCTCTCATGAATGAGCACGAATGTATGCGGATTATTCATGAAAAGCTGAAAAGTATGTATGTAAGGAAGTCACATTCCGAAAATTTTGGGGCCAAGAATTCGGCTTGCTCGCTGCTGCTGTACACTCCCGCTGCGCCATCGCCTCCCCCCCCCCTTCCCCCTCGCATGCTGCCCGTTGCCCTCCCTCCCGCCTACCCTCAGCCCCCGCTGCCCCCCCCCCCCTCGCGCTGCCCTGTTTCAGCCAGTCCGCCTGCTCTAAGCCCCTGCTGCCGCCGCACGCCATCAGCCCTCAGCCCCAACCCGCTTTATCCCCCCCCCCTCCCGACTCGGCCCGTTCACCCATCAGTTTGGGCCCTCCGTCTCGGTTACTCCCTACAGTTTCGGCACTTTCGGCATCTGTTTCAACTCCTTGGAGCAGTGTTGGCGCGCCCTTTTGCAGCGCCCTCCCGTCGTCCTCTTCTTACGCCACAGCAGTAGACACAGATGGAGGCTCCAGCTTCGCCACAAAGAGACTCGCCAGAAGCCCCCTCACCCGCCCCCGCTGAGCCCACCATTCGACTTGCTCTCTCGCCTACAGAGCAAGCGAGCCTTGCCGCCGAGGTAGAGCGATTGTAGGCGACCTCGGTCATCTACAAGATTCGCGGCACCCGACCTAGCAGAGGAGAGCTGGGAGACCTTCTCCAGGCCCGCCTTCTCACAGAGGTGGGAAAGATTTTGGATGTCCAGATTCTCGAACGGGGTTACTATCAGATCGAGTTTGAGTCCTCCGAGATGGCGTCCAAGGTCATAGCTATGAGTCCACTGGCCATCCGAGCCTCACGTGCCCACTTTCGACAGTGGCAACATGGTTTTGACCCAGCTTCGGATGTTCTAGTAGAGGAGGCAGACATCCCCATCTCAGTCTACTTTCCGGGTTTACGGAGGGAGTACCTACCACTTCTTTCCAGGATCGGTTCCGCCATGGGGACTGTCCTGGAGACACCTCGCACGGCAGCATCAGTAGCTTCCAAGGCAGCTGGCATTCCCTCAGTTCGAGTTTTGGTCAGAGATACCCATACGCTCCCGAAGGTTATCCTTCTACCTCGGGTGAGTGGGGGTTGGTTTCGACAGAGTGTGGAGTACTCGGGCCTCCCGAACCAGTGCTTCATTTGCCGCAAGATGGGCCATCTAGCGAAGGCCTGTCCACGGAGGAGGCCGTGACCTGCACCACAGCCTCAGCCCCAGCCTGCCAGGGCTGGCCCGCAGCCACAGCCAGTGGCACAGCGTACATATGCAGAGCCACCCTCCGAGCTTGGGGCTCCAGCGAAGGAGGGGTGGCAGCAGGCCCGTGGCCGCCGACGCCAGGGGCCACAGCGTCAGCCTAGCACTCAGAGTGGCCCTTAGGTGCCTACTGAGCAGCAGTGGGTTCCCACGGGGAACCGTTTTGGTCCTCTCGAGCCGGAGGAGATCCCTACGTCAGCCTCCACCTCCGCTTCCCCCTCGACAGCTGCTCCCCCCCAGAGTTCCCTCCCTTTGCCTCATCCTCCCCGCCTTCTGCTCCCGTCGCCTCTCCACCCCGCCCCTCTACCTCTGTCGCCCCATCCCACCCCTCTTCTCCTCCACTCTCCCCAGCTCCCTCTCCTCCTCCTGCTCCAGTTCCTCAGTCGGCTCAGGCGACTGGTCCCTCTCCGGCGGCCTTTGCCATGAACCGCCTAGCGCGAGAGGGTCAACCCTTCTTGCGGCCCCCTCTGCAAATTCAGACATCCTCCCTTGCAGCCATCCCTCGTGGGCTGACGCCGTTGGGACTTCTTCAACTACGGGTTCACTCGTTTTCTCGGCGACTCCGCAGCAGACCATGAGGCGGCCTGTTTCAGGGTCCATGTTTTGTTCCTCACCGCTAGGGGGACAAAGGCCCCTGACTCAGAAGTTGGTTTCTCCTTCCTCCTCTGTGGTAGGACCGAGACAAAGTGGTCCCTTGACTCAGTGGTGGGATGGTTGCATACAGAGGTCTTAGAGTTCTCTCACCACATGGGAGAACTTGGAATTACAGAGATGCTACAGACTTTGTGGCCATTGCCCAAGTTTGCGGTGACACCCCCAGACTCAGCAGGATGTAGGCACATTGTGGTGTACTTCTTTGCTCATACGCAGTGTTTGCCTTGCTATGTATACATTCATGAGGACTCCTGGACAGAGGAGGTTGCGTTACGTACGGCTCGCTCTGCTTGGGCTTGGGCTAGGCACTCACTGCAATCACGCCTATCTAGAGGACGCTCGGATGCGGATTACTCCCCATCCAAGCCTGCCTCGAAGATAGCCCGTCTTGCTGCTACGGCAGCATCTGTTCTCTCTCTCTCCCCATGAGGATCGTCTCATGGAACGTGCAGGGACTAGGTGGGCCCCAGTTTCAGCGACAGCAGGGCCGATTGCCTCAGGAGCTTCAGCGTTGCCTTGTGGGAGGAGAGATTGATCTCCTTATGCTTCAGGAGCACCATCTGTGTGAGAGCCGCATTCGGCGTTGTGGTCAGATTTTGCGTGGAAGGTATGATACCTTTTGGCCAGCTGCTTTTGGACCTGGAGGCATCCAGGGAGGGGTATGTATGACTATTGCGGACTCATTGCAGCAAGCCATTGTAGGCAGAGGGATTATTGTGCCAGGCAGGGCTCAGTGGATTACTATGCAGGTTCAGGGTGGCCTTGTGGGCTTCCTGAACATCTATGAGCCCAATGTGGCGAGTGCTCGTGTAGAGTTTTGGTCACAGATTGTTGAGTCTTTGCCGCAGGCCGATCATTGGTGTATAGGAGGGGACTTCAACATGTTGGAGGACCCTTCTGACAGGATTGGTGGCAGCCATGCTACTGTGAATGGAGTCGAGTTGGCAGCTTGGGAGAGGTTTTGTATGACTTTGAGGGTCTCGGATACATGGCAGCACTCAGGTTTTGTGAGGCCCCCAGACAGTCTTGCCTTCTCTAGATCAGACCGCAGAGTGGGAGGAGTGAATTTATCGCGGATAGATCGCTTCTACACTAGTGACCACTTCAGTGACTTGGGGGGTTCAGTGGGCATCCTGGTAGGGACTTCCTTCTCGGACCATGCACCAGTGATCCTCACAGTGGTAGACAGGCAGAGGAGTAGGAGCACGATGCTCCGCATCCCAGAGAGGGTCTTGTTGGACTCAGCACTCAGAGAGAGGGTAGAGGCTCTCTGGACAGAGGGTATGGACAGACAGGATTCACCTGCAGACAGAGTGGCCTCAGGCCTAGCTCAGCTTAGCCACTTTTTTCTTCAGGAGTCTCTAGCTCGCCGGGCTGCTGCGAGAGAGACGGGGCAGCGTCTCAGACGGGGCATCGCTTCACTGCAGAGGATGTAGGAGCAGCATCCAGACAGTCCATGGTTGTGGAGGAGCAAATCCAGCAAGCTCGACAGAAGCTTGCTAGCACAGAGGAGAGGCGTCATGAGTTTGCCTTCCACCGACAGGCATCTTAGTGGACTCAGGTGGGTGACAGAGTGACTAGTGCTTTTTTTGAGACAGTGAGGCCTCAGCATTCGCATGCCAAGGTTAGTCAGTTGAGGAGGCCCGATGGGTCAGTTGCTTGTGAGCCCGAGGATATGCGTGTAGTCGCTACTGACTTTTACCGTGAGTTATTGTCGGCTGAGCCATGTCTTGTGACAGAGGAGATGCGCCAGAGGCTAGAGATGCCACTTCAGCTTAAGGAGCTGCACACAGCTCTGAGGGCCCTCCCTCGTGGTAGCTGTCAAGGTGAGGATGGGTTGACTCCCAGCTTTTTCTTGGAGTACTGGGACCTGCTTGGCCCAGATCTTTGTAGTGCTTTCCAGTACATTTTGCACACAGGAGTAATGCCTGACAGCATGAGTGAGGGCCTGATCTACCTCATTCCCAAGGAGGGTGGCTCCTTGGATGAGATTCGACAGTGGCGCCCGATCACCATCCTCAACTCAGCCTACAAAATTCTTGCCAAGGCTCTGAGTTTGAGGATTCAGCCACTTTTAGAGAGCCTTATACATGGGACTCAGACAAGTTTTGTCAAGAAAAGCAGTATCCTTGACAACATCTTTACTTTTTGGGAGGCTTCTGCCCTTGCACGGCTCCGTGGTGAGGACCTTGTGATTCTTCTTCTCGATTTTGAGAAGGCTTACGACTGAGTTGACTGGGAAATTCTAGAGGGCACTCTTCGTAGGATGGGCTTCTCAGATGCTTGGATCAGAGGGTTTGTACAGGCAGGCTCGCAGTCAGGTGCTTTTGGTAGGGGGGAGAGGTGAGCGCTTCATACTCACACGCTTGGTCAAACAGGGCTGTCCTCTTGCCCCCTTTCTCTTTTTGTTCTATGCGGAGGCGATGAGAAGATTTTTGGTTTCATAGCAGGTTGGTCTTCGAGGCTTAGCACTCCCTATTCGGGGAGAGGAGCTACTGGACGCTGAGTTTGCCGATGACTCAGCCTTGTACTTAGATGGCCAGGAGGCCAAACTTCACAGATGTGAGCAGTCTCAGGAGACCTTTTGTTGTGCATCGGGCGCACTGATCAACTGGAGAAAGACAGTGGCTTTCTCGGTTGGTAGTGCTCCTATGCCAGATTGGATGCTAGGAGATGGTTTCAGGTGGACTCCCCCAGGGACTGCAGTTCGATACTTGGGTTGTCAGGTTGGTTTGGACTTGTCTCCCGAGCAGCAGATTGCTCCTCTTTTCTTGTCCATCAAGAGAAAGCTGTTACATTGGAGCTCAGCACGTCTGTCGCTGGCTAGTGGTGTAGTAGTTGCCAACTAGGTGCTGTTGGCGACTATGTGGTACATCACCTCCTGCTGGATCTTCTCGAGTTCTTGTATCAGCCAGGTAGAGAGGCTGATCAGGAACATCCTTGGGTCAGGACGTGACACTCAGATGGCCCGAGCCAAGGTGGCTTGGTCGGTCATCACGCTTCCTTGTTCTCAGGGAGGGCTTGGGATCATTGATCCAGCACAGCAAAGCAGAGCCCTTCTAGGGAAGTTCATAGTTAGAGGACTTCTTCAAGGTGAGGAGCCCTGGAAGGAGTTCTTGTTGCAGAGCCTTCGAGCCAGGGTGCCTCAGTCAGGAGGCCTTTGGCAACCTTCGACCAGATGGATCTTTACAGAGATGTGCCGAGTTGGTTTGAGTAGGAGACTGGAGGACTGTTTCGCTGTGAGTTTGCTTCGTTCTTGGGAGCTCCTACGGCGTGGCCTGCAGCAGCGGCAGCCGATGTGCACGGAGGAGCGCCTACGGCAGCCCCTCGTCTGGAACCCCATGGTTAGCACTCAGAGAGGCCACTTGGTTGGTAGTCGACCTCATGTTTCCTGGGGTCCCATGACAGCAGGTCCAGCGCGCTCTCTAGGTGACTGGCTAGAGTTCACAGGTTTGTCAGAGGAGGTACAGGGTTTCCAGCTGAAGGGCATGAGAGGGGTGCAGAGCATGTGTCAGGACATCTCAGAGTCAGTTCCAGCTGAGTGGCTCACGCCTCTCGAGCCAGTAGCACCCCGGTGGATGGGAGCCTTCACACGAATGGAGATTCTCATTTCAATCAGGGCCTGCTCAGAGACTGTCCCAGCCCTGTTCTTCGAGCTTCAGGGTGGGGGACGATTACAGCGAGTTGCAGTAGAGGCCCCGCAGGTAGCAGAATGCTATTTTCAGAGGATCCGAGTTGTGGGCATCTGTGGGAGGACTTGCGTCATAGACCATGACCCAGCAGCTTTTGAGACTGGACACTGGAGGCTTTGGGCTTGGGAGTGCTGTACACTGGCACGAGTACAGTGGGATCCTAGTGAGTGGCTATGGAGGGACCCCTTCTCTTCTGCAGACCACCCAAGAGTCCCCTTCTTTCAGTACACTGTTCGGCTTGGACGGCATATACTAGCAGCACAGAGAGAGGCCCTCCCCGCTGCAGCACGTCATTGGCAGGAGGAGGGTCTCACAGTCGAGTTCTTGGCAGACTTTTGGGAGAGGTTGTGGGACTCCAGACAGCCGAGGCGAGTCACCTTGTTTCAGTGGCTGGTCGCACATAGAGCCACAGCAGTAGGGAGCTGGCTAGTGCATAGTGGTCTCTCGGCCACATGTGCAGCTTGTGACCATTTGGTGGAGAGTGAGCGTCACTGTCTTTGGGACTGTCCCTTGGCCCAGCAAGTGTGGCTACGAGTTCTTCGGCTGATGCCTGCTCTCTCCACGGCTCGACAGTACACTTGGGGGGCAGCGGCTTGGTCCACCCTCACGGGCCCGGCACTTTAGCTTGAGCTATCTTCCACCAGCAGGATGATAGCAATGCAGGGGGGACGTCCTACACTCCAGCCTGCTACAGAGCTTACTCCACAGGAGTGGTGCAGTGAGAGAGAGGAGTGTTGGGAGCTCATCAGTGGCCTGACACTTTGGTTCATCTGGCGGGCCCGCTGTTTCCGCATCTTTGAGGCTCGCCCTGTGCCACCAGCAGAGACTGTTCGTGACTTTTGGCTAGAACTGATCCATACTCTCAGAGGACAGCTTGAGGGACTACAGGGCAGCTCCGACCGCATCCGGGAGCGCCGCGAGGCTTTCCTTCGACTCTGGCGCCCTGGGCCTTTCTACACCATAGTCCAGGGGGTGCTCAAATGGCACTACTGTCCACCTGTGTGGCTCTTCCCTCCTCCCATCTCTTGATTTAGCCTCATTGTATATACGCTGTTTTTTCATTGGGAGAGTCTCTCCATCATGCTTGTTGTAGCCCTCTCTTGCAGAGGTGGTTGTAGCCCTATGGGCAGTTTTCATTAACTAATAGAAGGATCTTTTTCTCGGAAAAAAAAAAAAAGGAAGTCACATTCCATGTCGCTTCCTTGGCATGACACATTTGTAGAACGAGCACATGAAAGTATGAGCACCAAGCATGGGCATTTCTGTTGTGAAATGCCACAGTTGATTGCTCTAGATCATAAGAGAAAGATTCGATCTCATTGTTTGCGTGTATGTGGTGAACGGTTTAGCACTCCGTCTCTTTGTTCATCTACAATGCATGCACAATCTTTGAGGAGGACAAGATTTTTTCCACTCACTTTACATGGAATGGGTATGTTCATGGTTTTGTGTTGGAAATGGTTTCAGGAATTTTCAGCCATGGAGATTTTTGAAGAAGACAGAAGCAAGACTCTCGACGAAGTTGAAGCATTGAAGGAGCCACAAAAGACTTTGTGTCGCTTTCAGAGCGGCCCAAACAAGCAAGTGTTGCAGACCTTTATGAAGTTCAAGTACCGCACGACCCACACCTCAGAGTGGGCCGGCGAAGAGTCCTTTCCACGATTCCGGATGCTATTGGCGATCTCCCTCGACACCATACAGTTCGGTACGATTACCTCACTTTGAAAAGGAGGGAGATGTCACATGACACATCCAATCCTATGTGTCCGTGGACAAGCTACAGCATGACCAAGGTTCAGTTCAGTCAAGTCAGTCTAGAATAGGAAGTGATCTGGCACTTTTGTGAGTCTATTCGTAGACCGTGCATGCCCAGTCACTTACTGTAGATGCATACCCTCTGGTTGCACACAGCATGATCATAAGCATTCCCATCAGAATCAGTTAAGGGAATTCTCCAGTGCATTTAGCCTATTTTACCTAGTTTTGACATTTTTCACTTATTATTTTTAAGTGACTTTTGTTGGAAAGTAGGTAGGGAAATTTGGGTAAGAAAATATGTAAGCAAACCAAAGCGAGCACTAAATGGCAGAAGAGGCAACAGGAGCCAAGCTCAACAGGCAACTTCTCGACAGGACCTTGGTGGTTTTCCCTCCAAGCAAAGACCCCATTGCATAGCGTTTCCTCCAACAAGAGTCCATCGCCATCCACAAGCATTGCTTGGCGTTTTTGGCATCAGCAGATCCTCGTCGCAGTCAAACCATCAGATAGTGTTTTTGCAAAGCATCCTCAGCCTGGCGTTTTTGCATCAGATCTTCATCGCCAACAGAACCCAACACCTAGCGTTTCTGGGAAGACCAGCATACCTAGCGTTTTTGGAACACAACAGCCTAGCGTTTTTGGTTTCATCTTCAGCCTTGCAGATCCAACATATGCAGTGATTTGCAGCCCTAAAAGCCCATCAAGATCAGCCCTAAAAGGAGTAGCAGATTCAGCCCGGATAGACCATCGATTTTCAGCCTAAAGACACCTCAGTTTTCAGCCCTAAACCTGCAGATTTTGAGCGACAAAGACCCACAGAAAACAGCCCCAAAATCAGAGTTTTTGGCTCAGTCGCAGATTTCAGCCCATAGCGTTTTTGGACAGCAGTAGGAAGATTGCAGATTTCAGCCCTTAGGTCGACTTCGTCATCACCGTCTTCATCGTCGACATAGCCTAGACTTGCATCAGTCACATGCATTCAGTTTGTACCAGATTGTGCAATCATAAGTAGACCACTCTCGCCGACGAGAGTGGGACCTTCGGAGGAGGGTTTTACAACGTCTCTGGTGTCGTATCTCTCTTCTCTCTCTATCTCTCAGTCTCATACAGTTGCACGCACAGTGTCCATTCACTTTGTTTGTGATCATAGCATTATCTCATTAAGAACGGAAGGCTCTACCTTCCATAAGAACAAAAGGAACCCTTGAGCATAGTTCGGAGCACTCAACTTGAGCAAAGCTCAAACATTCATTCCGCTGCACCTAACATATCTCTCTACCCCTTTCATGGTGGTAGCAATGCCGCGATGACCCGTAAAAGGTGGACAGTGGCATTCAGTCATAACCTTTTCCCTCAACGGCTGTGTAACATACAACATGGTTTTTCTCATCAAGTAGCCCTCCCGAATGGAGTATCCCGCTGTTGTCTCCCCATCCCATATCCGTGTGAAAATGTCTGCAAAATCTGTATCTGTGGCATACTGGTCAACCATATCCTCGAAGCTCCTATGATTTATCGCAGAAATAGCCAGAACCAACGGCTTCTAAGACAAAGCATCTGCCACCACATTCTTCTGTCCCTGAACATGGACAATTTGGAAGTGAAATTGTGACAAGATGTTCGCCCACCGGATCTGCTTTTCCGAAAGCTGCTTCTGTGACAAGAAGTAGCGCAAACTTTGATGGTCTATAAAGAGAGTAAAATCCGCTCGGAGTAGGTAATGTTGCCACTGAGTAAGAGCATGGATAACCGCCAAAAGCTCTTTCTCATAAATCTGTGCTCTCATCTCCGGTCTTGAGAACAATCGGCTCTCGTAAGCAATGACATGGCCTTCTTGCATTAAGACCGCACCCAGACTACGACCACAAGCATCACAATATACTTCAAATGATTTCTCCAAGTTCGGCAAAGTCAAAACTGGTCCCGTAGTCAATATCTCTTTCAATGTTTGAAAGGCAATCACCTCTGTGGGTCCCCACGAAAAAAGGACTCCTTTTTGTGTGAAGATATGCAAAGGGGAAGCAACCTCTGCAAACTTTCAAATGAACCGGCTGTAGTACGAACACAGTCCCAAGAAGCTTCTAACTTCATGGACATTCTTCAAATCGGGCCAATCACGGATAGTCTCTATCTTGGCTGGATCCATTTGCACTTCTGCTGCTGAGACAATGTGTCCCAAACAGTGTATCTGTGGTAGGAAAAATTCACTTTTCTTTGCATTAATCACTAACTTGTGATCTCGTAATGCCTGAAAGACTTGAAGCAAATGATCTCTGTGTTCTGCCTCATTCTTGGAGAAAACAATGATATCGTCAAAGAATGTGTCAACAAATAGCCTATACTCTCGAAAATTCTTGGAGTGCTCTAAATAGCGTCCTCCCACGAAAGCGATGTCATACTGCTACATAAAAGACAAAGCCTTCGAAGCATCTTTATATCCTGAAAAAGTGTCAAAATTGATCGACTGTCCACCTTCCTTAAACTCTCATACTTTCTTGCTTTTATCTTCTAGAAAGTCATACTGGTTGGCTTTATACAAATTCTTCTTGTTCGCATAAAAGTTGTCGTCATCAGAGTATGAGCTATATGTAGACGAGTCCTCTGTAGAACTGTCACTCACTGGGCGAGATTTAGACTTCTTTGCCTTTTTCTTGCCCTTTCTGAAGCGTTGTTTCTTGCTTCGCTTTTTGCCTTTTCTGTCTTCTTCACTCGAATTTGAAGAGCTAAAAGAACTGTCAGAAGAAGAAGAAGAAGAAGAACTGGGTACTCCTTCAAACCGAACACGCTTCTTCTATTTCTTTGCTTTGTCAAATGTCAACTGACGACCCAAATAACCCGGGAAGTCAGTGCCTTTCTTCTGCTTTCTGCTGTGATTTTTAGCTTTGTTATGCGCGTCAAAAAGCTGAGCAATCCGTGCATCAACCACCTCTTCTAATTCCTTCTTTGAATAGGCCTTGTGAGCAGAAGGTTTCTTGAGAGCGGGTTTCGGGAGTGGTGTTGTGGTTTTCTGCCACTACTCGTGCACTTCCTGAAAAGAAGTCTCACTCATATATTTTGCCCATTTCGGGTCCTTCGCAAAACTAAGCATCATCTTTGTTGCATCGCCGATCAATTGACCACACTTCATCTCTCGTTGCTCTGCCTGAGTAGGCCGAGGCGGGCCATACTCTCTGCCGGAATCTTCGTTGTGATCCCTGCCGGCATCTCCGGATGCAGAGGGAGTCGATTGATCCTTGCGTGAAGCCATAGGTGCTGCAGAAAAAAATTTGGGGATTGGATTTCCCGTAGAAGAGAAATCGGCCGTGCTCTGTAACAGACTTGGACACTCCAAGTCATGAATCAATCACGACAGCACCAAATAACCACTTCAAAACAGTTCACTGTTCACAATAGATTTGCACAGGCCCAGCGGAGTTCCGTGCCTAGAGATATTGGCCCCAAAGACTTGCGTCCCTTTCGGTATTTCTTTATGTATTAATCAGTTCAAAGTACAAGAGAGTGGTTCGGGTTTCACTCTCAGACTCTGCGTCCAGATGCCCTGTAGAGTGGGAGCCCAAACCACTTATTTATTGTTTACAAGGGTTGCCAAAAGCAAAGCCCCAAAAGCTTCAAATCAAAAGCCTAAATAAAAGCAAAGGCTCTTTTCCTCTCTCTCAAGCTCTCTTCAGTTTTAAAATAAAGCAAAAAGACTTCTTTTTCTCTCTCTCTTTCTCATACTTGCGTAGAGAAAAGCTGCCGCAAAAGCTGGCAGACTGTAGTACGGTGCCACGTCAGCATGTGCACATTCCACAGGTTTTCAGCCTGCTACTCTTTTAGGGTTAGGGTTAGGGTTTTTTGCTGTTTTTAGGGTTTTTGGTAGATTTTAGGGTTTACAGGTTTTAGGGTTAGGGTTTCCAAAATTAGGGTTTTCAGCAGCATTCAGTGTTTCTGGCAGAAATAAGGGTTAGGGTTTCTGCTCTCGGGTAGCCATGTCATCACTTTGTGACACTATATGCTTGACATAAACCAAGAAAAGAACGCACATCATATGTAGTTTTGGGCAATTCTAAATTACGTACCTGTTCCACCTTCGCGGGATCTAGCTTGACGCCTTCTGCAGAAATGATATAACCCAGATAAGTGACTTCACTTCTTAGTTGCAATGTACAGCTGACACTCATCCAAACGGGTTAGTACCCTTTTGACATCCTTTTCATGTTGTTCCCACGATGCAGAAAAAATGAGAATATCATCAAGAAAGATGAACACACATACACCAACCATATCGCCGAAACGGCCTACCATGAGACGATTAAATGTACCCACAGTACCTGTCAATCCAAAAGGCATAACAACATACTCCCATTGCCCTCCCTCGGTGCGAAAAGCGGTTTTGAAGATGTCGCCTTTGAATACCTGTACCTGATGGTATCCACTCTTGAGATTGACCTTGCTGAAAACCTTTGCCCCATTGAGCCTATCAAGGATATACTCAATGCGAGGCATCGGAAACTTGTTCTTGACAGTCATCTTGTTCAAATCCCTGTAATCAACACACAAACGAGGCGAACCATCCTTCTTGCAAACAAACAAAATAGGAGCAGCAAAAGGACTTACACTAGGACATATGAATCCTCTAGCCACCAACTCCGTGAGTTGTCGCTCTAACTCTTCCTCCTGTGTCTTGTTCAAATGGTAGGGAGCCTTACTGACAGGCTGTGCCCCCTCCATAATGCGATGGTCCTTTGGCCGCTTGGGTGGGAGACGGGGTGAAAGATCATCCTGCAAAAAGAGATGCTTAAGCTTGGTAAACAAATCTGAATACTTGTCTGGAGCCTGAATGCTCTAGGAAACTAGAGCAACATAGATGAATGTTGCTTGTGCTCCTCGTCGTAATTCACGCTTTACCTGCACATGAGAAATGAGAGGCAAAGAATGCAGATGTCACGACACATCCAACCCTATGTGTCCGTGGACAAGCTACAGCATGATCAGGGTTCAGTTCAGTCAAGTCAGTCTAGTATAGGAAGTGATCTGGCACTTTTGTGAGTCTGTTCGCAGACCGTGCATGCCCAGACACTTAGATTAGATGCATATCCTCTAGTTGCACACAGCATGATCATAAGCATTCCCATCAGAATCCATCAGAATCCTCAAGGGGCATTTAGCCTATTTTCCCTATTTTTGATATTTTTCACTTATTATTTTTAAGTGACTTTTGTTGGAAAGTAGGTAGGGCAATTTTGCTAAGTTTGTATATAAGCAAGCCAGGACTAGCACTTTCTGGGAGAAGAGGCAGCAGGAGCACCTTGCTCAACATGCAACTTCTCAGCAAAACCCCCCCCCCCGGCAAGAGACTTAGCGTTTTCAGCCAAGGACAGTCAGCGTTTTTCTCCATTTGAAGATCAGCCCCAGCGTTTTGCATTGCAGACTAACCCGGCGACAACAAGACACAGCAGAAGCCTAGTGTTTTTGCAGAAGCACAGAATTCAGTCCTAGCGTTTTTGATTTGCAGACCAACCTCAACGTTTTGCAAATTCCCGCGACGGAAACTCAAGCAACATCAGCGTTTTCAGTTTTCAGCCTTTAGGACTCGCAGAAGAAGTCCCGAACCTCGCAAATCTCACCTTCCCGCAGCAGTTCCTCGCTGCACAATGGGATCCATCGAAGTTTACAGCTTCACCCCGGAAAACGCAGGTTTCAGCATCTGCGTTTTCAGCGCATCATCGTCGCATCGTCACCATCGACATCGTCATCAACATAGAGTCAGAATTCAGCAAATAAAGATTTGCAGATTTCAGCCTGTCTCGTCGTCGTCCTCATCGTTGTCGACAAGTCCAAGCATTGTAGAGATTTGTGCAATCATAAGTAGACCGCTCTCGCCATAGAGTGTGGGGATTTCGGAGGAGGGTTTTACAACGTCTTTGGTGTCGTATTCTCTTCTCTATCTCTCAGTCTCATGCACTTCCATTCACTTTGTTTGGATCCATTGCACTCTCTCATTAAGATCTGAAGGCTCTCCCTTCCATAAGAATAAAAAGGAACCTTGAGCACAGTTGGGAGCACTCATCTTGAGCAAAGTTCAAACATTCATTCCGCTGCACCTAACATTGGTATCAGAGCTTTGACAGTGTTCTGTATCACTCAAGGAAAGAACCACAAGAATCACAAGAAATTTTTTTGCTTGTTGCGGTCGCACGAACCCAAGTTCGCTTGGGCGTGTCGATTCCTAATCGTGTTTTTGAAGAGTGATAGGAATCCCAGGAAAGAAGGGCTTGTCTAGTCTCCCCTTGTGCCTCTTTTCACTCATTGAGAGCAGACCGTGCATTTAACGGCCGGCCAATCGACGTGAGGTGGGAAAAAGCAACCTTGGTGTGAGCGCAAGGCCGCCAAGGAGTGCGCTCGCGGAAAAGAGCAGACTCGGGTGAAGAGAAGATCCTTCTCTAACACAGATTGCAAGCGAAAGAAGAACTCAAGAACCTCAAGACCCTCAAGAACCACAAGAACCCAAGAACCCAAGTTCCTCGTGAACTTAAGAACCCAAGAACCCCAAGAACCCAAGTTCCTCGTGAACTTAACAACCCAAGACCACAAGAACCCACTTCAGTGTATGGTCATCACTCAAAGCGGAATGGATACTTCGCTTGGAGGTGATGAGCATGAGAGAGGCGAAGAAGAATTTTCCCCACCAGGAGGTTTTTCCGACCCTCCCCCTTCCCTATCTACGTCAAGGATTGCACTAACTCCTATGGAGGAGTTGGAGCAGATGTTTATGGACAGGAAGTTAGAACGCGAAGCACGAAATGCAGAAAGAAGTGCAGAAATGGATCGCGAATACAAAGAAAGAAAAGCAGAAATGGATAGCAGACACGTAGAAAGAAAAGCAGAAAGAGAAGCAGAAAGAAAGGCAGCCATCGAGCGTGAGCAAGAGTTGTTGCGACTCTTTTCTCAAGTGCAGACACAGATACAAGAGATTCGGGAAAAGGAGACTCTCTCAATCTCTTCTTCTCCAAAGCATGACACACAGGATTTGCATGATGATACGCATGATGATTTGAATGACAATGATAAGCATGATGATTTGGATGATAATGATCAGCATGATGATTTGCATGATCAAGATGTGATTTCTCACAAGCATGATGATTTGCATGAAGATAATGTGATTGTTCACAAGGATGATGTGTTAGTTGATGCTTTTCCTAGCCAAGCTAACCTCTTTGCAGATTTGATCAATCACGAAGGATCGATCTTAGCTCTCGAGCCTAGGTCCAAAGCACCCCTTCAGGAAGAACCGATCTTGGCTCTCGAGTTTAGGTCCAAAGAACCCTTACAAGAAGTACTATGTATTCGCATGGTTCATACGCACGCTTTGTACGAGTGTTTCATTCGTGATCGTTTCCTGTATTTTCGTCAGCATCTTTATGTGATCCCTTTTCCTAGGCATGACATATTGTACGTTGAGCATGTTTTGCTCATGAATGAGCATGGATGTATGCCGATTGTTCACGAAAAGCTGAAAAGTATGCATTCAAGGAAGTCTCATTCCATGTCTCTTCCTTGGCAGGACACAATTGTAGAAAGAGCACATGTAAGTATGAGCACCAAGCATGGGCATTTCCGTTGTGAATTTCCATAGTTGATTGCTCTAGGTCCGAAGAGAAAGATTCGATCTCATTGTTTGCGTGTATGTGGTGAACAGTTTGGCACTCCGTCTATTTGTTCATCTGTATTGCATGCACAGTCTTTGAGGAAGACAAGATTTTTTCCACTCACTTACATGGAATGGGTATGTTCATGTTTTTGTGTTGAAAGTGGTTTCAGGAATTTTCAGCCGTGGAGATTCTTAAAGACGAAAGAAGCATGACTCTAGACGAAGTTGAAGCATTGAAGGAGCCACAAAAGACTTTGTGTCGCTTTCGGCGCGGCCCAAAGAAGCAAGCGTTGCAGACCTTTATGAAGTTCAAGTACCACATGACCCTCACCTCAGAGTGGGCCAACGAAGAGTCCTTTCTAGGATTCCGGATACTATTGGCGATCTCCCTCGACACCATACAGTTTGGTACCAATACCTCACTTTGAAAAGGAGGGGATGTCACGTGACACATCCAACCCTATGTGTCTGTGGACAAGGTACAGCATGACCAGGGTTCGGTTCAGTCAAGTCAGTCTAGAATAGGAAGTGATCTAGCACTTTTGTGAGTCTGTTCGCAGACTGTGCATGTCCAGACACTTAGATTAGATGCATATCCTTTGGTTGCACACAGTGTAACAGACTTGGACACTCCAAGTCAAGAATCAATCACGACAGCACCAAATAACCACTTCAAACAATTAACAGATCACAATAGATTTGCACTGGCCCAGCGGAGTTCCGTGCCTAGAGATATTGGCTCCAAAGACTGGCGCCCCTTTCGGTATTTCTTTTTGTATTAATCAATCATCAAAGTACAAGAGAGCGGTTAGTGTTTCACTCTCAGACTCTGCGTCCAGATGCTCTGAGAAGTGAGGCCCTCACCACTAATTTAAAGATTACAAGGGATGCCCAAAAGCAGAGCCCCAAAAGCTTGAAAATCAAAAGCAATTGCTCTCTCTCTCTCACAGAGAGTCAAAACTTGAAAGCAAAAGCATTCTCTCTCTCTTTCTCATATTGTAGAGAAAAAGCAAAATTTGCGTCGCTCATCATTTTATTTTATTTTTTTATTTTTTTTAATAGCCTTCGCAATTTCTGAAAATTAGGGTTTTTGGCAAAAATTAGGGTTTGCAGGTTTTTTTAGGGTTTCTGGCAAAAATTAGGGTTTCTGCTGTCCGTAGCCACGTCATCACTTTGTGACATACCCTCCTCTTGAAATCATTGTAATCGACCGCAATTACGCCTGTAAAACCGACAAAAGCCATAAACCGTCTTAGCAGACACTGACTGTTAGTATCTATGTACTAGGAACACACATCTAGCACATGTACAAAATCGACATTCACATCACACGACATCGCAGGACATCACCAGACATCAGAGGACATCACATGACATTCAACATTCATTCGGATCTTAGACCATGATTTATCGGCAATGTAGCTAGCAATCACATCTAGGTCCAATCGGGACCTCATCGATGTCCGATTGACTAACCCCTATTGCAACCATGTCTATTCGAGATCAAGTAGACCAAAATGCTACAGTCATTTCGTCTATCAGTTCCTACACTCAAAAGAAGTCAAGAACAAATCAGTATCGTTATCAGGAATTCCATTTCATAAAGTCATCCAGCAGAATACTGTCAGCTCTCAGTATCCCTGAAGCTCAAAGAGACATCAGTGACTTTAGTATCAAAATCAAGGCATTTGTTGACAAAGGAGCGGAGTAACTCCCCTCTTGTGCATCCACTGCACTAGATCTTCGGCCAAGTTAAATTTCTGGGTTCCGTTTGGAGTAGACTATGCTAAACCAAAACATCGAGGTAAAGTTTCACAATCCGAGGAGTATCTGCTAGGTCCTCCTCCTCCATCCACTTCGCATCAAATGCAGGAAAGTTCTTGAACTTAACCAAGAACCGCCTTCGGACTTTACCTTTCTTCATATTCGTATGTGCCAAAATCTGTTCAGGAACAAGGGTCTCCTCGTTTTCTTCCACTGCGGGTTGCTCATCAGGCTCCCCATCATCAGGCACATCACCCTTAACAGGTTTCAAGAGACTCACATGCAATGCATTGTGAATCCTCCAAGTATCTGGCAGTTTCAATCGGAAGGAGACATCATTTATCTTGTCGGTGATCTAGAAAGGTCCGTAGTATCGCATACTAAGCTTTGAAAAAAACCTCTCCTTTCCCTTTTGTGCCTTCCCAAAACGTAAGAGCACCCAATCATCCTCCTTCAATTTCAAGTCGCGACGATGGCGATCCTCTGCCCTTTTCTGTCATTCTTGAGACTCCTGCAAAGTCTCGTAAACCTTAGCAAAAGCCGTATCCAAATCTCGCGAATATTCATCCGCTTCAAATATCTAATCTTTCGTGCTCAGGAAGGATGGAACCTTCGCAGCACTTTCAACAATCTCACATGGCGTCTTCCCCGTTGAAGAGTGTATCGTGTTTTTGTAGGCAAATTCCACCAAAGGTAAGTTCTTTTCCCATTGAGTCTTCTGATCCGAGATACAAGACTTCAATAAATCTAAAATCACTGAATTGCTAGGAGATCTATTTACAAGATGAACAGTTGTTGATACAGCTTCAGCCCAAAACCCATTTGGCAGCTGTGCATTAGACAACATACTTCTGACCTTCTCTTGTATGGTCCTATTCATCCTCTCAGCAACACCATTTTGAGGAGGATTGTAAGGAGCAGTAAGTTCACGTTTTATACCTTTTGACTCACAAAAGTCCTGAAAGGCCTTTGAAACATACTCTCCACCATTGTCAGTGCGTAAGCATTTAAGCTTCTTGCCACTCTGATTCTCCACAAGTGTCACAAACGTTTTGAAAACACTAAACTCTTCATCCTTGTGCTTGAGAAAGTAAACCCATACTTTCCTCGAGTAATCATCTATAAATGTCATAAAGTAAGAAGCTCCCCCTAGAGATAGGTTAGGCATAGGTCCACACAAATCACTATGAACAAGTGCCAACTGTGTATCTCTTCTACTGCTTCTATGCTTATGTGGCTGCTGTGTTTGCTTACCATACAGACAATGTTCACAGAATTCAAAATCATTAAATGAAAAGCCAGGCAAATAACCAGAACGAGACAAGATTTCCATTCCCTTCTTGGACATATGTCCTAACCGGCTATGCCACAAAGAAACGTTCGGCTACTCGGTTACATTGATTACATTTTTAGAGACATTTGATACATAAATCATGTAAAGTCCTTCAGACTTTACTCCATGTGCTACTGTCATAGAACCCTTGGATATCTTCCACATGCTCTGTCCAAAAGTGGTGACGTAGCCAGCATCATCAAGTAAGCCTGTGCTGATCAAGCTCTTCATAATTGCGGGAACATGTCTCACATTCTTCAGCGTGAAAGAAGAGCCATTCTGAAACTTCAATTGAACATCTCCAACACCTAAGATCTCACATGTCTGCCCATTGCCTAACCGAACATGATCTTTAGTGGTCACATAAGAGGTAAACCACTCCTTGTTTGGAGACACATGAAGTGATGCCCCTGAGTCTATAATCCAGTCACTCAGTGCATTTCCATCAGATGCTGTAAGAAGAGCTGAGTCCATTGTATTTTTCAAGAAGTAGATGTCTCCTGACACTAGACTGTCATCCTCTGCAACAGTGTTTGTCACATTTATTTCTTGAATCTTCACTGAGGACTTGTTCTTCTCACCATGGTCTTCAGCTTTCTCTTTGCCTTTTTCTGCTTTCCATTCTCTGCAGTCTCTTTTCATGTGACCCTTCTTGCCACAATGGTAGCATTCTATGTCACTCTTGCCTTTAGCACTGCGGGACTTGCTACGAGACTGATTCCTCTTTCCACCTTTGTACTTTTCTTTGGTCCTTCCCCTGACAACTAAGGCTGTTCCTTTGCCTTTGTCCATTGTCTTTCTATTGGTTTCTTCAGTAAGCAGACTTCCTTCTACACCTGCTATGTTCAAACCATCTGGAGGTGCAGAATTACTCAAAGCTGTGCGAAAAGTGTCCCAACTTTCCGGCAATGTGATCAACAGGAACATAGCTCTAACAGGTTCATCAAACTTGACACCTTGAGCTGACAACTGACTATAGATTGTGTTGAATTCATTCAGATGATTGGACATAGGTGTCCCTTCTTTCATCTTCAAGTCAACAAGCTTCTTAAGCCAGTATACTTGTGAAGCTGCACTCTGCTTCTCATAAAGATCACTCAGCTTTAACCATGCTTGATAAGCCGACATCTCGTCTGCTACATTGAAGTAAACGCTTTCTGCCAAAGTCAGCATAATGGTAGAAAGTGCCAATTCATCCATTTCGCTCCATTCATCTTCGTCCATATCTTCTGGTTTTATCCCCTTGAGCTTTATAGGTTTTATCTGCATCTTTTGTACCAACACGTGCCAAATCTGCTTCTTCCACAATGGGAAATTGGTTCCATCCAGCTTCTTGATATTGTAAAGAGCAGTGTCCTGTGATCCAGCCATAGCTACGCTTCACAGTAGTTTACTTTCCTGGGAAAAATTCGGCAGAGTTTCCCCTGTAAACTGACCTCTGAACCAATATCAACCTGTCAAATGAACCAAGAAAGCTTCAGATTCTGCAGAAATTTTGGCAGAGTCTCCTTTGTAAAATGGCTCTGGTGTACTCAAAAAACAGACCAAAAATAGCTCAAAAAACACTGTCTCTCTGACACTGTAAGCTGCGGGTAAACCTGTCCTGCACCTGTACTGTCTCTCACTGTCCTGTCACTGTCCTATAAGCATAGACTGCGACAATGCCTCAACGGCATTAAAGCAAAGATGCAATCCCAACTGTCTAACTCACAGTCAATACATCCTAGCTACCTATCTAAGGGTGCTCGAGGGATCGCTCCAAGACCTGTATCACCGAAAGGATCTCAACATTCGAGAATCCCCCAGCTCAATAAAACCTCACTCGACCCTCAACAAAGGCTGCAGTAAATTTGACAGTACATAGACTTCCCACAAAGTCATACATCCACAAATTTCCCACTGTATGCTGTAACCGCTGCGGCGGTTGTTTGCTGCGTGACTCATAGCCAGCAAATCCTCAACAGACATACATCATCTCTGACAATACATCCCATGTGGAAGTACCTGCAATGTCAGGATGAAATCTGGAATATCAAGCAGCAAACACAAGCTACCTGATGAACTAGTGGATGTCGCCTACAGTCTGTGTGTAGATGCGCCCGTGTCGTATGTGACACACCTCCAAGAACTGTGAGCCGTCCTTCGATGTGTAGACAGCCACAAATCAACACTCTGGGAGTTTCGATATCCTCAGCACCTGCAGTCGTAGGCCGAAAACCCCAAATTTGCAGAGTCGGATCTGCACCCGTCGAGACCACGTAGTGGAAAATGGCCTGCGCAGACCTTTGTCGAAGCCGAACGGTGGCCAAGATGACCTCAGAATGAAATTCTGACAACACTGAGCCCTTTGGGCACGCCCACGAGATATGGGGCCGTGTCTTCGCCTGTCGAATTTCACTCCAATCTGAGTTGGTGACTCTAGCCTCCTGCAGTGCTGCCCCGAGCCTCGATCTGAGCTCTGATACCAGTAGAAGGAGTACGAACGAAAGTGCGACGCGAGAGAGAGTGCGAGAAGAAGAGCACGATGATATGGTGAACTCGCTCTATTGTAATGTGTAGAGCATAGTGAGTTCTTATTAGGTTTTTACAAAAGAATATGTGTACATGCCTGGCGGCCCGCCCACTTACCTGGGCGACCACATTGGGCTTTATACCCCAACAGAGTGGACCACCAAGTACGAGCATTCCCCTTAAAGTAAGAGGTAGCTCTCCGAATCTTAGAGTACTCTGAATAGCGTCCTCCCGCGAAAGCGATGTCAAACTGTTGTATAAAAGACAAAGCCTTCAAAGCATCAGAGTATCGTGAGAAAGTATCAAACTTGATCGAGTGGCCACCTTCCTTAAACTCTCGGACTTTCTTGTTTTTATCTTCGAGAAAGTCATACTGGTTAGCTTTGTGAAAATTCTTCTTGTTCGCATAAAAATTTCCGTCATCGGAATCTGAGCTGTCTGTAGACGAGTCCTCAGTAGAACTGTCAGTCTCTGGGCGAGATTTAGCCTTCTTTGTCTTTCTCTTTCCCTTTCCGAAGCGTTGCTTCTTGCTTCGCTTTTTACCTTTTCTGTCTTCTTCGCTCGAATCCGAGGAGCTAGAAGAACTGCCAGAAGAAGGAGAAGAAGAACTGGGTACTCCTTCAAATCAAACACGCTTCTTCTGTTTCTTTGCCTTGTCAAAAGCCGACCGACGACCCAAATATCCCGGGAAGTCAGTGCCTTTCTTCTGCTTTTTGCTGTGCTTTTTGTCTTTCTTTTGCACGTCGAAAAGCTGAGCAATCCGTGCATCAACCACGTTCTCCAGTTCCTTCTCCGTATATTTCTTGGAGGCAGAAGGTTTCTTGAGAGCGGGTTTCGAGAGTGTTGTTGTGGTTCTCTGCCACTCGTATGTACCTCTTTCAAAGAGGTTTGGTTCATATATTTTTCCATCTTCAGGTCCTTGGCAAAATTGAGCATCATCTTTGTTGCATCGCCAAACAATTGACGACGCTCCATCTCTTGCTGCTCCGCCTGATTAGGCCTAGACGGGCCATACTCCGTGCCAGAATCTTCGTTGTGATCCCTGCCCGCATCTCCAGATGCAGAGGGAGTCGACTGATCATTGCCTGAAGCCATAGGTGCCGCGGAAAAAAAATTGGGGATCGGATTTCCCGTAGAAAAGAAATCGGCCGTGCTCTGATACCACTATAACAGACTTGGACACTCCAAGTCAAGAATCAATCACGACAGCACCAAATAACCACTTCAAACAATTCACAGATCACAATAGATTTTCACTGGCCTGGCGGAGTTCCGTGTCTAGAGATATTGGCCCCAAAGACTGGCGCCCCTTTCGGTATTTCTTTTTGTATTAATCAATCATCAAAGTACAAGAGAGCGGTTAGGGTTTCACTCTCAGACTCTGCGTCCAGATGCTCTGAGAAGTAAGGCCCTCACCACTAATTTAAAGATTACAAGGGATGCCCAAAAGCAGAGCCCCAAAAGCTTGAAAATCAAAAGCAATTGCTCTCTCTCTCTCTCACACAGAGTCAAAACTTGAAAGCAAAAGCATTCTCTCTCTCTTTCTCATATTGTAGAGAAAAAAGCAAAATTTGCGTCGCTCATCATTTTTTATTTTTTTATTTTTTTTTTAATAGCCTCCGCGATTTCCGGAAATTAGGGTTTTTGGCAAAAATTAGGGTTTGCAGGTTTTTTAAGGTTTCTGGCAGAAATTAGGGTTTCTGTTGTCCGTAGCCACTAGTCACTTTGTGACACACAGCATGATCATAAGCATTCCCACCAAAATCCATCAGAATCCTCAAGGGGAATTTTTCAGTGCATTTAGCCTATTTTTCCTATTTTTGACATTTTTCACTTATTATTTTTAAGTGACTTTTGTTGGAAAGTAGGTAGGGCAATTTTGATAAGTCTGTATATAAGCAAAACAGAGCTAGCACTGTCTGGGAGAAGAGGCAACAGGAGCACCTTGCTCAACAGGCAACTTCTCAGCAAAACCCCCCGGGCAGGAGACTTAGCGTTTTCAGCCAAGGACAGCCAGCGCTTTTCTCCATTGTAGATCAGCCCTAGCGTTTTGCATTGCAGACCAACCCGGCGACAGCAAGACACAGCTGAAGCCTAGCGTTTTTGCAGAAGCACAGAATTCAGCCCTAGCGTTTTTTATTTGCAGACCAACCTCAGCGAGTACAACGATGGAACCTCAAGCAACACCAGCGTTTTCAGTTTTCAGCCTTTAGCACTCGCAGAAGAAGTCCTGAACCTTGCAGATCTCACCTTCCCACAGTAGTTCCTTGCCGCACGGTGGGGTCCATTGAAGTTTACAGATTCAGCCCGGAAAACGCAGATTTCAGCATCTGCATTTTCAGCGCGTCATCGTCGCATCGTCGCCATCGACATAGAGTCAGAATTCAGCAGATAAAGATTTGCAGATTTCAGCCCTTAGAGTTTCCAGATTTCAGCCCGTCTCGTCGTCGTCCTCATCGTCGGCAAGTCCAAGCATTGTAGAGATTTGTGCAATCATGAGTAGACCGCTCTCGCCATAGAGAGTGGGGCCTTCGAAGGAGGGTTTTACAACGTCTCTGGTGTCGTATTCTCTTCTCTATCTCTCAGTCTCATGCACTTCATTCACTGTGTCCATTCACTTTGTTTGTGTCCATTGCACTCTCTCATTAAGAACGGAAGGCTCTCCCTTCCATAAGAATAAAAAGGAACCTTGAGCACAGTTCGGAGCATTCATCTTGAGCAAAGTTCAAACATTCATTCCGCTGCACCTTACAGCGGACCCTCCTCAGCACGAATGATGATGGGGTAGTCAGTCTTGGCATTTAATGTGAGAGTGTTGGCCTCCCAATCAATGAGAGGGTTATGCTCACGAAACCGTCTAATGCCCAAAAGCATATCACATCCTGAAAGAGGAGATACGAGAAATTTTCTACGGAAAGCAGCTTGCTGAACTGTAAACAACACATCAAGGCACTCTTTCGTGATGAGAGAGTCCATACCGGAAGCGAAGCCAGAAACCTCGAGAGGAGATTTCTGACTAACCTCTAGGCGGGCTCTCTCAACAAGAGGCACTAATCACATCATGCATACTGCCTGGATCAAACAATATGATAAAACGCTGACCCTTTACATGACCATAACACTTCATGAGAGACTTATCAATGTGTGTGTCATAGACATGAGAAGATTCAGCTTGGTTCATTAAAGTGCTTTTGGTTGTTGTGGGTGCCTTTGGCTCTTTAGGTGGGGCTGTTTTAGGACAAGCCTTCTTAATATGACCCTTGACGTGACATTGATAACATCTACCTTCCTTAGCATAAATCACTTGTTCTTCAGCCGTGATGTATCCTCCTATAATTCCTTGTGTAGCTTCTTCATTCGGGGTTAGCTTAGGTTTTGCAAGTGCTTTAGCTTTACCCTTAGATTCATTGTTAGAGTTCTTTTTCGAAGAATTAGAGGAAGATGGGCTAGAAGAGTTACCATTCTTACCATTCTTTCCGTTCTTACCATTTTGCGTGTTCTGAGAATTCTGAGAGGTTCCTTGAGAAGTCTTGTTCTCCTTAGGCTTTCCGAGTTCAGTGGCATCTGCCTATGGGAACACCCTCATAATGCATGCTGCTATAGACCATCGCTTTAGTGGAGTTTGCATGATACACGTTTTTGCTTTATATATGTTGTAAGGTTTAGAAAGAAAATATCAATAAAAAATAGCGTGTTGTTTCTGTTGTTGTATCGAGTCTCTCTCTCTCTCTCTCTCTCTCTCTCTCTCTCTCTCTCTCTCTCTCTCTCTCTCTCTCTCTCTCTCTCTCTTCTTCTCTGCAAGCTTGCTCGTCATGGGTTCTACACGACGCCATCCTCCCTAAACTACCCACACCATCAACTGGTTTACAGATCCGGAGGGTGCATGAGACGAGGAACTGCAACTGTGCAACCACGGGGCTTCAAAGCCTGAGAGCTTCATCACGAGACAAGGCCTTAAGCTACATAACCTCCGCAACCCAGACTAAGCGAAACAGCTGTGGTGCCATGCTAAAATCTGCTCGTTGCTCGCGGTATTTCAGAGAGCTAACCGACTGTTTACAGACTACTACAGGTCGTTATTTTTATAATAATAATAAAAAAGGGTTTTGATTAATATGTCTCCTATTGAAGCTAGGGTTCCCACATAGTGTGCTGATACACTACGGCCAATCTCACCCTCGGTGATCGGCAACAGCAAGCTATTAACCTTGAACAAAAACTTCCAGATTGGCATGCTTTTGCTCAACGTTTAAAAGCGACCATTCGAACAGTGTTAAAAAAAAAAAAAAAAAAAAAGAGGGGGGGTATCTTAAGACTTTCTTGTCAAGGCACAACAGTTTTTTAGACGCGTGTGCAGAAGACAATACTAAGGATTTCTAAAGAAAATTTTGCATCATCTCAAAAGTAGCCCATATTGTTAAGCGAGGGTCACTTCAACATGGCATCGAAAATTGACAAGTTTAACGGATCCGGCTTCCACACCTGGCAAATCAAAGTGAAGGGATATTTGATGCGCAAGAATCTGTGAAGCGTCGTCAAGCCGCTATCAACCGACAAAGCAGGCACATCCACTGCAGTTACAAGAGCGTTATCTACCGAGCAACAACGCAAGGACGAGCAAGCATTAGGTATTATTCTGACATCTCTCGAAGATGATTTTATTCATTATCTAGATGACATGCAATCTTCAAATGCTGCTTGGATGGAACTATAGAAAGTGTTTGGTCCTAAAGCCAAATACTCCAAAATGAGCCTTAAAATGGAGCTGTATTCTCTTTCAATGCGTGATGATAAAAATATTGCAGGTTTAGCTAACAAATTAAAAAGCATCCGCACTCAGCTAATTTATTGAAGCTTCAGTCCTAGATGAAGATCTTATAGCCGTTTTTTTGAATAGCCTACCTACAGAATTCCGTCAAATTGTAACTATTTTAAAGGAGAAGGATCCTCTGTCTTCTTTGGATGGTATTGTTATGTTAGGTGCAACGGAATGAATGTTTGCGCTTTGCTCAAGATGAGTGCTCCGAACTGTGCTCAAGGTTCCTTTGGTTCTTATGGAAGGTAGAGCCTTCCGTTCTTAATGAGAGAGTGCAATGATCACAAACAAAGTGAATGGACATTGTGCGTGCAAGTGTATGAGACTGAGACATAGAGAGAGAAGAGAAATACGACACCAGAGACGTTGTGAAACCCTCCTCCGAAGGCCCCACTCTCGTCGGCGAGAGTGGTCTACTTATGATTGCACAAACTGTACAAACTGAATGCATGAGACAGATGCAAGTCTAGGCTATGTCGGGGATGACGACACCGACCTACGGGCTGAAATTTGCAATCTTTTATCTGTTGTCCAAAACCGCTATGGGCTGAAATCTGCAAATCTTTATCTGCTGAATTCTGACTATGTGTCGGTGACGATATCGATGACGACGATGAGACGACGACGCGCTGAAAACGCAGATGCTGAAATCTGCGTTTTCCGGGCTGAAACTGTAAACCTTGCGGGATCTGACTGTGTGGCGAGGAACTACTGCGGAAAGGTGAGATCTGCGAGGTTCGGGACTTGATCTGCGGTGTCTAACTGCTGAAAACTGAAAACGCTGATGTTCCTTGATGTTCCGTCGCAGTAAATCTGCAAAACGCCGGGGCTGACCTGCAAACCAAAAACGTTAGGGCTGAAATTCTGCTGCTGTCGCCAGTTTCTCTGCAAAATGCAAAACGCTAGGCTGCTCTGAGGTTCTGCTGTCGCCGGAATCTGCACAAGCAAATCGCTGGCTGATCTGGTGATGAAAACGCTAGGTGATGGCTCTGCTCCAAAAATGCTAGGTCTCTTGGGGGGGGTTTGCTGAGAAGGTGCCTGTTGAGTGTGGAGCTCCTGCTGCCTCTTCTTCCGAATAGTGCTAGTTTAGGTTTGCTTATATACAAACTTACTCAATTTGCCCTACCTACTTTCCAACAAAAGTCACTTAAAAATAATAAGTGAAAAATATCAAAAATAGGAAAAATAGGCTAAATACATTGGAAAATTCCCCTAGAGGATTCTGATGGATTCTGATGGAAATTCTTATGATCATGCTGTGTGCAACCAGAGGATATGCATCTACACTAACTGACTAGGCATGCACGGTCTACGAATAGACTCACAAAAGTGCCAGATCACTTCTAATCTAGACTGACTGGACTGACTGAACCCTGATTATGTTGTAGCTTGTCCACGGACACATAGGGTTGGATGTGTTATGTGACATCCCCTCCTTTTCAAAGTGAGGTACTGGAACCGAACTGTATGGCGTCGAGGGAGATCGCCAATAGCATCCGGAATCCTGGAAGGAACTCTTCGCTGGCCCACTCTGGTGTGTGGGTCGTGCGGTACTTGAACTTCATAAAGGTCTGCAACGCTTGCTTCTTTGGGCCGCGCCGAAAGCGACACAAAGTCTTCTGTGGCTCCATTAATGCTTCAACTTCATTGAGAGTCGTGCTTCTTTCTTCTTCAAGAATCTCCATGGCTAAAAATTCCTGAAACCACTTCCAACACAAAACCATGAACATACCCATTCCATGTAAAGTGAGTGGAAAAATCTTGTCTTCCTAAAAGACTGTGCATGCAATGTAGATGAACCAATAGACAGAGTGCCAAACCGTTCACCACATACACGCAAACAATGAGATCGAATCTTTCTCTTATGATCTAGAGCAATCAATTGTAGCAATTCACAACGGAAATACCCATGCTTGGTGCTCATACTTTCATGTGCTCGTTCTACGAATGTGTCATGCCAAGGAAGAGACAGGAAAGTTGACTTCCTTGAATGCATACTTTTCAACTTTTCATGAAAAATCCGCATACATTCGTGCTCATCCATGAGAGAAACGTGCTCAACATACAATATGTCATGCTTAGGAAAAGGGATCACAGAAAGAGGCTGACTAAAATACAGGAAACGATCACGAATAAAACACTCGAACAATGCGTGCGTATCAATCATGCGAACACATAATACTTCCTGTGAGGGTTCTTTGGACCTAGGCTCGAGAGCCAAGATCGATCCTTCGTGATTGATCGAATCTGCAATGAGGTTAGCTTCGCTAGAAAAAGCATCCACTAACACATCATCCTTGTGAACAATCACATCATCTTCATGCAACTCATCATGCTTGTATTTATCATCCAAATCATCATGCTGATCATTGTCAATCAAATCATCATCATGCAAATCATTGTCATTCAAATCATCATGCTGCTCACAAGCATGCAAATCCTGTGTGTCATGCTTTGGAGAAAAAGAGACTGAGAGAGTCTCCTTCTCATGAATCCGTTCAATCTTGTCCTGCATATTAGTAATGAGAGATGGAGAATAAACAATATTCTCTCCATGAATGACAATGGGAGAATCACTTTTGGCATTGAGAGTGAAAGTGTTAGCCTCCCAATCAATGAGAGAGTTAGCATCACGAAACCATCGAATGCCCAAAATCATATCACATCCTGAGAGAGGAGAGACAACAAATCTTCTAGTGAAGGCAGCTTTTTGAATTGCAAACAACACATCAAGGCACTCCTTCATGATGAGAGCGTCCATACCTGGAACAAAGCCAGAGACCTCGATAGGAGATCTTTGACTAACTTCTAGGCGGGCTCTCTTAACAAGAGAGGGACTGATCACATCATGCATACAACCTGGGTCAAACAATAAGACAAAACGCTGCCCCGTCGTATGACCATAACTTTTAATGAGAGAATCATCAATGGGAGGGTCATGAGAAACTTGGGGCACACTCGTATTATCATTAATTGCATTGACAGAGGAAGTGGGTTCTGTGGATTCTTTAGATTCACTCGATTCAAGCTTAGGACATGTTCTTTTTATGTGACCCTTAATGTGACAATGAAAACAACAACCTTCCTTAGAATAAGTGCTTTGCTCTTCCGACGTGATGTATCCTCCTACAATTCCTTGTGCTACCTTTTCATTTGGAGTAAGCTTAGGTTTAGCAATTGTGTTAGCCTTACCCTTAGATTCATTGGAAGAATTATTTTTTGAGAGACTGTTGAAAGATTGGTTAGAAGAGTTACCATTCTTACCGTTCTGAGGGTTCTGAGAAGTCTGCGAGGTACTTGTGGATGTCTTGTTCTCCTTAGGCTTTCCCTTGTTGTGCTTCATCTCCTGTGCGAGAGCAATCGCTATTGCTTTGTTGAGATTGATTGGATCGAGCACCTCGACATCGTACTTGATATACTCGTCCAATCCATAAAGGAATGCCTCTTTGCGTTCATCATCTGACTTACTTAATTGTGTACCTAGCTGCAAAACACGATTAGAAAAAGACATAACCGGCATACCATTTTGCTTGAGAGCGCGCCAATCGTCCTTCAATTGTGCGAGTACTGAGGTGGCATAAACCGCGCCTTGAGCTTGTCTTGGAAATCAGCCCAATTGAAGGAAAGGGACGTGAGTTCGTCGGCTTCCTCTAGGTGCGCGGCTAATTGTGCCTCTTGCCATGTGTGGTACCAATTAATGGCATCACCGGCAAGGTACATGGCTGCCGTCAAAACTTGCTATTTCGTGTCTTCTTAGTTGTCGCAAAATAAGCATTAATTGATGCAACCAAGAATGAATAACCGTAGTATCCATCTTACCATCATACTTACTGAAAGTCAACTTCTCTATGACTGGGTTGTTGAAATCCGCATCGTGGCTTGCGCCACTTGAGGAACTCCCACGATCTTTGGCTAGTTCGGACTTCGAGGCAAGTACTTGTCGAACCAACTCTTGAGTTCATAGTTGTCTTTGAGCCTCACGCTCGATCTCCAAGGCCGTGCTTTGTGCTGCCGCTTCCTCCTTTCTTAGTTCTTTTCGTTCTTTTCGTACGTTGCGCTCGTGTTCTAAAGCAATGCAATTTGCTTCTTGTTGTGCGGCAATTCTTTCGTTTCTTTCGTCACGCTCACGGTCCTTAGCAATGCATTTGATTCTTGTTGTGCGGCAATTCTTTCGTGTCTTTCGTCGCGCTGCGGTCCTTAGATTCCTGTTGTTCGGCTTTGCTTGCTAGTTGTGCCAACGCAACTCGATTCGTTTCTTGTTGTTGTGCCATCATGTCCAACATCGACATGACCATCTCCTCCATAGAAGTTGGTACAACTCATGGCGTAGATGGCGAAGGGGGAGGGTCAAAAAAATCTCTTGGTGGGGAAAATTCTTCTTCGCTTCTCTCATGCTCATCACCTGTATGCGAAGTATCCATTCCGCTTCGAGTGATGACCATTCTGAAGTCGTGGGTTCTTGTAGTCTTGGATTCTTAAGTTCACGAGGAAATTGGGTTCTTGGGGGTCTTGGTTCTTAAGTCCACGAGGAACTTGGGTTCTTGGGTGTCTTGGTTCTTGAGGTTCTTGCGGATCTTGAGGGTTTCCTTTCGCTTGCAATCTGTGTTTGAGAAGGATCTTCTCTTCACCTGAGTTCTACTCTTTTCCGCGGGCGCACCCCTTGGCGGCCTTGCGCTCACACCAAGGTTTCTTTTTCCCACCTTACGTTGATTGGCCGGCCGCTAAGTGCACGGTCCGCTCTCAATGAGTGAAAAGAGACACAAGGGGAGGCTGGACAAACCCTTCTTTCCTGGGATTCCTGTCACTCTTCAAAAACAAGATTAAAAATCGACACGCCCAAGCGAACTTGCGTTCCTGCGACCGCAACAAGCAAAAAAAATTCTTGTGATTCTTGTGGTTCTTTCCTTGAGTGATACAGAACACTGCCAAAGCTCTGATACCAATGTTAGGTGTAGCGGAATGAATGTTTGCGCTTTGCTCAAGATGAGTGCTCCGAACTGTGCTCAAGGTTCCTTTTGTTCTTATGGAAGGTAGAGCCTTCCGTTCTTAATGAGAGAGTGCAATGATCACAAACAAAGTGATTGGATACTGTGCATGCAAGTGTATGAGACTGAGAGATAGAGAGAGAAGAGAAATACGACACCAGAGACTTGTAAACCCTCCTCCGAAGGCCCCACTCTCGTCAGCGAGAGTGGTCTACTTATGATTGCACAAACTAGTACAAACTGAATGCATGAGACTGATGCAAGTCTAGGCTATGTCGGTGATGACGACGGGGATGACGACACCGACCTAAGGGCTGAAATCTGCAATCTTTTACTTGTTGTCCAAAAACGCTATGGGCTGAAATCTGCAAATCTTTGTCTGCTGAATTCTGACTCTATGTTGGTGACAATGTCGATGACGACGATGCGACGACGACGTGCTGAAAACGCAGATGCTGAAATCTGCGTTTTCCGGGCTGAAACTGTAAACCTTGCGGGATCTGACTGTGCGGCGAGGAACTGCTGCGGAAAGGTGAGATCTGCGAGGTTCGGGACTTGATCTGCGGTGTCTAAATGCTGAAAACTGAAAACGCTGATGTTCCTTGATGTTCCGTCGCGGTAAATCTGCAAAACACTGGGGCTGATCTGCAAACCAAAAACGCTAGGGCTGAAATTCTGTTGTTGCCGCCAGTTGCTCTGCAAAATGCAAAACGCTAGGCTGCTCTGAGGTTCTGCTGTCGCCGGAATCTGCAAAAGCAAATCGCTGGTCGATCTGGTGATGAAAACGCTAGTTGATGGCTCTGCTCCAAAAACGCTAGGTCTCTTGGGGGGGTTTTGCTGAGAAGGTGCCTGTTGAGCGTGGAGCTCCTGCTGCCTCTTCTGCCGAATAGAGCTAGTCTAGGTTTGCTTATATACAAACTTACTCAATTTGCCCTACCTACTTTCCAACAAAAGTCACTTAAAAATAATAACTGAAAATGTCAAAAATAGGAAAAATAGGCTAAATGCATTGGAAAATTCCCCTGAAGGATTCTAATGCATTCTGATGAGAATTCTTATGATCATGCTGTGTGCAACCAGAGGATATGCATCTACACTAAGTGACTGGGCATGCGCGGTCTACGAATAGACTCACAAAAGTGCCAGATCACTTCTAATCTAGACTGACTGGACTGATTGAACCCTGATCATGCTATAGCTTGTCCACGGACACATAGGGTTGGATGTGTCACGTGACATGTTAACTCATTACAGGAAGAAGAAAAACCATACCACGAATTAGCTCTTTCGTACCGACTGTATATGTAGCTCGTGGTTGCACTTCAACCAAGCATGCAACTTCAACAAGGCCTACTAACAGCACTAGACCTTGTGCGATATGTGGACGCAGCAACATCAAACCAAGGATTGTTTCGGCAAAAATCCTTGCACCCACTGTGGAATGACCAATCATCCTTCAGACAAATGCTTTAAGAAGAATAAGCGACATATCAATATAGTTGAAGGTGATGAAGATGGTGAAGCACCAATGCTTCTCGAAGAAAGTGATGTCCTGTAGTTTTCAGTTTGTCTTTATGTTTCCTTTATGTCAGTCATTTATCAATAAAATGTACGGGTTATAAACACTGCCATGAAAATAAAATGGTAAGACCACCCTTTTGTTGTTTGATCGAGTTTTGGTATGTCTCACACTGATAGTTGTTTGAGGGAAGTGCACACACACCTATGTTATTGTCAAAGGGGGGACTTCTACTCATGGTTTCAGGTGAATAAACTCTGCCATGGTCTGTATCAAGTCCATAGTCAGCGGTTTGGGCTTGAGGGGAGGTTTGTTGGGTATGCAAGCCCGGGTTCATTGGCATCTGCCTATGGGAACACCCTCATAATGCATGCAGCTATAGACCACCGCTTTAGTGGAGTTTGCATGATACAAGTTTTTGCTTTCTATATGTTGTAAGGTTTAGAAAGAAAATATCAATAAAAAATAGCATTTGTTTCTGTTGCTGTACCGACTCTCTCTCTCTCTCTCTCTCTCTCTCTCTCTCTCTCTCTCTCTCTCTCTCTCTCTCTCTCTCTCTCTCTCTCTCTCTCTCTCTCTCTCTCTCTCTCTCTCTACGCTAGGGCAAGATGGAACAGATACGCTAGGAGCTAGGTAGGTTCGCGCTGCACAGGCCCTGAACCCCAGGTCATGGGTGGACTCTCTGTACCCCAGGTCACGCAAGGGACGACGCACAGCAGAGGTGAGGCTAGGGCAACTCAGGCGAGCAGTTAGGCTGCGCGCACCTGCACCTGGACTGGTGAGCTGGAGGAGGTAGCGCACCTGCCTTGGGCAACGAGGGCGAACAGGAGAGCAATACGCAGGTGGCCTGGAGGCACACGCAGTCAGCTCCTCTCTCTCTATCGCCTAAGGCTGTCTATCGTGAGCTTCATCGCGTAAGGCTGCCTATCGCCTAAGGCTGCCTATCGCGAGCTGTTGAGTTAGCCTATCGCCTAAGGCTGCCTATCGCGTGTTATTGAGTTAGCCTATCGCCTAAGCCTGCCCATCTCTCTATCGCCTAAGGCTGCCGGTTGCTGCTCTTTCACGCGCGAGAAATTCCCCAAAAGGCGCGTCAGTTGCCGGAGTTTGGTTCACGCGCACGTCAGTTGCTGCTCCTTCACACGCGCGTCAGTTGCTGATCCTTCACGCGCGCGTCAGCGTGAAGAGTCTTAATACGATCTCCATTCTCCATCAGCTTGTAGCAGGGGTCGCCACATTTGCGGGTCGGGTTCGATGGATCCGCTTACCGAAGGGGAAGGGCCGGGTGTAGATAGCTACACCACCCCAAAAAAAACAAATGCTACATTTAAGCGGAGAAACAGAGATACTGTACTATCACCAGGATCATTACGAGTGGGGAAAACGTCCAAGATACATGATGAACTAATGATGGAGAAGGTCCAAGTGATGCTCAAATCAGAGCTAAACTACATGAGAGATGACATCAGGAAGGAAATGCACGCGAGCGCTGAGAGCTACAGGAACTCCATGTATGGAGACATGATGAGAGAACTAAGGAGAGAGATCCGGGGGATACAGAATGAGGAGATTCAGAGCTTGAAAATGGAATTAGAAAACCTAATCAAGGCCGAAGTAAATGTAACAGAATGCGTTATGCAAAAGAAACTCGATGAGGCAGTAGCAAGTTTTGAAGCATGGAGAACAAATATGGAAAAACACATGGGGGAAAAGGATGCAATAATCGATGAGCTAAAAGGAGAACTTGCGGCTTGCAAATCTGCAATTAAGGAGAAGGGAGACGACCAACCTTCGGTGCTGAAGGAGCTCGAGGACACGAAGGATCATATGAAAACTCTACGGGAAGGAGATGAACAAAAATCGAAAACGGCATCTTCATGGGCGGAACGTCTTGTGAAGACACAAGATGTCATAAAATCTAATATCTAACTAACCCAAATGATTTTCTCATATTAAATTGATCACTTAATGTGGGAGAATAAACGGGAACAAGTGTTAAGATATAGGTATGTGCTTTTAGATCTATCTCAACACGGGGCCAATGTAAAGGGGCCCAAAAGGGAGATGGTCTATCAAAGAGCAAGGCTAACCAATGGAGCATAAGACCTTAGGGTTAGCTTCATTGAAGACCTCCAATAAATATGTGTAAAAGTCCTTTTGACCTTAAGTAAGCTAAGGCTGAGCTTGAGGTGGGAACCCGGCCCAAGCTCGAGGTGCTTGTCCTGCTTGAGGTGCTTGTCATGCTTGAGGTGTTTTTCATGCTTGAGGTGCTTGATTAAGATGCTTGAGGTGCTTGACTGGCTCCATGCTTGAGGTGCTTGACTTGCTGCATGATTAAGGTACTTGAGGTGCCTTGAGAAGCTTGCCTGAGATGCTTGTGGGAACACCCCCTAGTTCAAGTGCTTTGTCATGCTTGATGAGTAAGGTGCTTGATCACCTAAAGTCAAAATCAATCCTACAAGAGGGGGGGCGAGCCCTTTTCCTAGGAGCTAGAGAGAGAACACCCACTCACACACACAAGGGAAGCCCCAACTTGAAGAGGCAGCAAGGACACATGTCAGGCCCCTACCCATGTTACCTTCATGTGTTGCTTGAAGCCTATTGGCTAAGCTTCAAAGGGGTCCAATGATAAATTACATGAATTATCTAATTGTTTTAGCATTTATCAAGTCCTCTCTCTCAAAGGGGAAAGGGGGACACTTGTCCCAAGGCTACCCATGTTGCTTGTAATGGCTCCTGCTTGTGATTGGCTAGGCCTGGAGGGGTCCAATGAGCTTCAGGCATGAGCTACAAGGGGGGGTCGACCCAAGCAAGCTAGGGGGGTGCCTAGGGGGTATACTCACCCACACACACTCACAATCACTCTCATTGTGTGCTATGCAAAGTGCAAGAGCTCCCTCTCCAAGCAAGTAGAGGTTGAGAGCCTACACCAACACTCTTGGCTATGGAGTGCAAATCCAACCAAGAGCCATGCTTCAATGCTTAAGCTTGCCATCTCCTTCTTCTTCATTACTATGCTATTATGTATTCTAGCAACAAGAGTATGATAAGTGAGGAACTAATTCTTTCTCCTACGAAATGTTTCTTCTTCCTCTTCCCTACCCTCATTCCTTGCTAGCTCTCTCCACCTTCGAAGGTGTTTGAGGTCTTGGGACTTAGGCTTGGGATAGTTAAAGCTTTCTTCAAGTTTATGTTATGTTTGTGGTGCATAAAGCCTTCCATCTTCATGGCATCACCTAGGTCACAAGGAACACAAAGACTGTATTGTAACAAGTCTCTCTTTATGGGAGAAATCATAATACAAATGCCTATTGGAGGGGGGACCGGCTCCACATAAATCCGGTCCTCAATTGTTGTCATGTTCTCTAAACTCTCTCTCTTGCAAAAGTATTGTCTATGCCAAGTTAACTAATTGCTATGATTATGTTGCTATCTTCAATTATGTCTACCCGCTATGCTCACAAAATCATTTCTTGAAAGTACTCTCATTAAATTCCGCTATTCTCAAATTGAATAGGCAAATTCCATTACATTGGTATCAGAGCATTTGGTTTCTCTTTTCTTGCTTAAGAAGAGAGGTCCTTAAGTAGCCTATAAATGGTTGATGTTGTTAATTATAATAGAGTAAGTGGAACTGGGATCTAATACCGGTTTTGTTAAGCCCACTATGTGGGGGATGGTGCACACCTCGGGAGCTTTGGACTTAATAATGGAGTCTTTTTAGACTTGCCTACGGCTTTACCATTATTGAGCCATAAGAAGTCCGAAAGGAGCTAGCCCTTGGCAACTCTGCTATGTTAGACCTACTCCTCTACTCTCTATAATTAACCACTTTGAGCCGTGGGTGTAGATACTTAAGAGCCGATTTTCAAAGGCTAAGAGGAGTGGCAACTAAGGTTTTGAATTGCCAAAGCATACACTAAGTACATACATAAAATTTTGTTATCATGGCTGACAATAATCAAGAGAGTAGAATGAACATTGATAGCTTTGATTTTGCACATGAAGGTGCTAATGATGATGCTCCCATGTTTGTGAATTATCTTGTGACTAGGTTGCAACAAGCTATGGGCAACCCTACCTTGCAAGCCGAAGTTACTCAACAACTTCGTGCTTATGGAATTTCCCTTCCTCTCCAAGAGGAGAGAGAGCTTAGGAGGCCTCTTGAAGAGACCCCCAAAAGAAGACTCTCTCCCATTCGAGAGGAGGAATCCAAAGAGAAAGAAAGCAATGAAAGTCTAAGTTCTTCTGAAGATGTGGCTCCACGAAGAAGGCGGTCTAGACGATCGCCTACTCCTCCCAAGAGGAAAAGAGCAACCCATAGTCCTTCTCCTCATCACTCTCAAAGGCAAGAGAGGAAACAAAGGAAGAAAAGGGCTAGGAAGAGGTCACCCTCTTCTCCTTCTTCTTCACCTTCCTTCTCTTCCGATGAAAGTTATGGCTATTCTCCTAGAGAATACAAGAGGGGAGGGCATCGCAAATCATTTCCTACATGGCGAAGGTCACAAAAGCTAAAGAAGTTCAAGGAGGGAGGAAAGAGTATCTCTTTTCTCACCTACGATGGCACCTTTGGTGCTACCGACAAAGTGTTGGCCTTCATCCAGCAATTTGATGCGGCCTTTGGGGACGAGGGCTTCACAGAGTCCTCCAAGCTACGCCATGTAGCTATGCACTTCCAAAAATCAGCTCGTCAATGGTGGGCTAGCCTTCGTGGCAATGGAGAAGCCCCAAAGACATGGAAAACTCTACGAGTTTCCATCATGAAGCAATTTCTTCCAAGCGATACTAAAGATAAAGTTCTTACCGAATGGCGCGGCTTGAAGCTCCTCTCTCATGAGTCTATCAACAAGTATGTAGATAAGTTTTGGGATTTACATCTCAAAGCTACTGTCTTTCAAAGGATAGACTTTGCCGAGCAAAGACAACAATTCTGTGCGGGATTACCTGAAGAGATGGCCGAATATATCAACTCTCAACGGCCCGGTACTATTACCGAAGTAATCCACCACACCATGGTTGCTTCACGCATCAATTTCCATCAAGGGGCTAGACGTAATGTCAAGCCCATGGAAAACAAAGATAAAAATGATGCAAAGGGGAAATCCAATGCTCAAAATAATTCCCAAGGCACTTCCAACAACAACAACAACAATCGGTCCAAGGAGAAGGGAGTTTACAAAGGTAAAAACAAACTCTCTCCTGAAGAGCTTGAAGCTTTTCGCAAGGACCATAAGTGTTTCAAGTGTGGGGAGCAAGGACATGGCTATCGTTCTTGCCCCAAGAAGAATACTCGCAATGAGACTCCTAGGGCTTCCACCATCGAAGCTCCAAAAGAGGATGCTCATTGCAAAGGATCATCACTCTCCTATGCTTGGGGAAAGGTAAGAGAGCATGATGCCTTCATCTTGTTTGATCCTGGCTCTACTCTCAACTTCATATCAATAGAGTTGGCCACCAAGTTGGGCATTCAAGCTTTTGATATGGGAGATATAGTAACAGCTGATGCAGCTTTCAAGGGACAACAAGCCTCCGTTACTCCCTTGATTGGGAAGTTGAGGCTTCATGTCCAAAGCTATGTCGACAAAGAAGACTTCTTCATCTCTCCCCTCCAACATCAGGATGTTATCCTAGGGGCACCATGGTTTGATCGCATGGCTGCCAACATGAAGTTCCCTGAAAGGAGAATTTACTTCACCTACAGGGGAAAGAACATGTATATAGATGCTAGTGAGCGTGGTCGCACTATTCCACTTGTAAATCCTCTTTCTTTTGATAAATCAATGAAGAGCTCAGTTTCTGCGTACATGATTTATGTCAAAGAGTCTCTAAAAGCTAATAATGTTTCATCAAATGAAAATGATAGGAATCAAGAAGAGTTAGACTTGCCTACTTTTCTAAAAGGATTCCAAGATGTGTTCATCGATGATATCCCTATGGACCTACCTCCAAAACGAGGGGATGATGACCATCGTATTGAGCTCCTTCCAGGAAGCTCACCGCCTAACAAACCTCCTTATCGAGTCTCACAAGCTCAACAAGAGGAGATCATGAGGCAAGTACAAGAGCTGGTAGACAAAGGGATGGTGAGGCCTAGTTCCTCTCCCTTTTGTTCTCCAGTCCTTTTAGTACAAAAGAAAGATGGTACATACCGTATGTGTGTGGACTATCGAGCACTAAACCATATCACTATCAAAAACAGATTTCCCGTACCTCGGGTAGAAGATCTGTTTGATAAGCTACAAGGCTCTACCTACTTCAGTAGGATTGACCTTAAGAGTGGCTATCATCAAATAAGGATAGTGGATGAGGATATCTTAAAGACCGCATTTCGCACAACATTTGGTCTTTATGAATATCTAGTCATGCCTTTTGGCTTGACTAATGCACCAGCTACGTTCAATCGTTTGATGGAGAAAATTTTTAGACCATATCGAAAATTCATTGGAGTGTTCTTCGATGATATCATCATCTACTCCAAGTCTTTGGAGGAACATAAGCAACATCTCCAAGTGATTTTTCAAGCCTTGAGGGAGAACAAACTTTTTCTCAACCAAAAGAAAAGTGAATTCTTCCTTCAAGAGATTCAATATCTAGGCCATATTATCTCTCACGATGGTATTCGTATGGATCCATCAAAGTTAGAGGTAATAAAATCATGGCCTAACCCAAGGAATCTACATGAGCTAAGAAGCTTTATTGGTATGTGTGCATACTATAGACGCTTCATAGCAAAATTCTCTCAAGTAGCAGGACCACTACACGACTTAACCAAGAAGAACGTTAAGTTTGTATGGTCTGCTAAGGAGCAAAATGCTTTTCAAAAACTCAAAGAGAAGCTTACTTCCCAACCAGTCCTCGTGCTTCCGGATCTCTCAAAGCCATTTGAGGTCCAATGTGATGCTTGTGGTGATTGCCTTGGAGCAGTTTTGCTTCAAGAAGGGCATGCCATAGCATATGAGAGCCGAAGGCTCAATGGTGATGAACGAGTCTTGGGCATTTATGAGAAAGAGCTTTTAGCTGTTCTACATGCCCTAGACACATGGAAGCACTACCTATTGGGGACTCCATTTATCCTACGAACCGACCACCAAAGTCTCAAGTATTTCATGACGCAAACCAAGCTTTCCGACAAACAAATGAGGTGGGCAAATTTTCTTTCGCAATTTAATTTCCATATTGCTCACATAGCTGGTAAGCACAATCAAGTTGCCGATGCACTTTCACGACGACCAAAAGTTAATGCGGTGTCTATAGCTACTCACAATGATCTATCCTCTATGATAGATGAGTATGCTACTGACCCTGACTTTAGAGACATAATGTCAGCCCTTGCTTTGGGGAAGAAAGAGGAACCATTCACCTTGCAGGATGGTTATCTTCTCCACGGCAATAGGCTATGTGTTACCCATTCCCTTCGTGAGAAGGTTATGTATGAATCCCATGCTCCTCCATATGCAGGGCATAGAGGTATTCAACCTACTCTCCGAGGAGTAGAGACGTATTTCTATTGGCCTACCATGAAAGTGGACATACAAGAGTATGTTTCAAAATGTGTAGTATGCCAAAAGACCAAGTATGATAGAGGGAAGCAACCTGGATTACTCCAGCCATTGCCTATTCCAAATTCACCATGGGAGAGTATATCCATGGATTTCATCTTTGGATTACCCAAGTCTATCCATGGGAATACAGGAATATGGACAATAGTCGACAGGTTTAGCAAGCAAGCACATTTTATTCCTGTCAAAAAGACTATTAAGGCACATCAAATGGCAACTCTCTTCATATCTCAGATTTTCAAACACCATGGATTACCCACATCCATCGTGTCAGATAGAGATCCTAGAATGACCAGTAATTTCTGGAAAGGTCTCTTTGAAAATCTAGGAACAAGATTGAATTTCTCTTCGGCCTATCACCCACAAACGGATGGCCAAAGTGAGATAGCCAATCTTACGATACTCGATCTACTCAAGACTTATGTTACCGAAGTAGATCAACGCTCACAATGGGAAAAGTATTTACCGCTAGTAGAGTATGCCTACAATAATACTCTACATACTTCTACGGGCAAAGCACCTTTCGAGATCATAGAAGGAAGACCTAAAAGTCCCTTGCTACTGAAAGTACATGGGAAGATCTTCGCCGCCGATGAGTATAGCCGTGACCTACAAGAATCTTTTCAAAAGATTAGGGAGGCTATAGCCATCTCTCAACAAAGGCAAAAAGCTGCTTCTGATAAGCACAGAAGAGCCTTAATGTTCAAAGAAAATGATTGGGTCTTACTCAAGTTTCCTAAGGCTTGATTAAGGCAAACGACGGGCAAAAATCCTACGGGCCATCAAAAGTATTATGCTAAACTAGCAAAAAGATACTATGGTCCTTTCCAAATCTTGAAGCCTATCAATGAGACGGCTTATCAACTCAAGTTACCCAACCATTGGCTTATACACAATGCCTTTCATGTAAGCTTACTTAAGCCCTACAAAGGAGAGCCACCAATTGAACCAATTATTGAAGACCCTCCCGAAGTTGAAGACCAAGAAGAGGTGCTACAACCCGAAGCTATCCTTCGGCATGAAGACAAGGTACTACGACATGGTAAGATTATCCGACGGTATCTTATTAAGTTCAAAAATTATCCTTTTGAAGATGCTAAATGGATGCAAGGAGTACAACTTAAGGATAGTATGAACCTTGTCAATGCTTACAATGCTACATTAGAGTAAGCAAATGTACAAATTTCTTTTAAATAACTCATGTTTTTGTCTTATATGACTAGTCCTCTTTTTAATTGTGCACAAATTTAACTAGTATGCATGCTTAGAATCATGTTTGTGATGACGACGTCTCTCAAACACCAAGTAGAATTTGTCACTCTACTTTGGGAGAATGAAATGGACTAAAGAGCAGACATGCTTGCGGCAGCTATGTCTCCCAAGCACCAAATGGATTAGTCATCCATCTTGGAAAGATGTCGTAGGGTAAAAAGGGATCCTTTACCCGCTAAGTACGATTGACTAATGACTAAGACTTTATCTCTTCTACCTCATAGTCGAGGACGACTATGATTTCAAGAGAGAGGTAATGTCATAAAATCTAATATCTAACTAACCCAAATGATTTTCTCATATTAAATTGATCACTTAATGTGGGAGAATAAACGGGAACAAGTGTTAAGATATAGGTATGTGCTTTTAGATCTATCTCAACACGGGGCCAATGTAAAGGGGCCCAAAAGGGAGATGGTCTATCAAAGAGCAAGGCTAACCAATGGAGCATAAGACCTTAGGGTTAGCTTCATTGAAGACCTCCAATAAATATGTGTAAAAGTCCTTTTGACCTTAAGTAAGCTAAGGCTGAGCTTGAGGTGGGAACCCGGCCCAAGCTCGAGGTGCTTGTCCTGCTTGAGGTGCTTGTCATGCTTGAGGTGTTTTTCATGCTTGAGGTGCTTGATTAAGATGCTTGAGGTGCTTGACTGGCTCCATGCTTGAGGTGCTTGACTTGCTGCATGATTAAGGTACTTGAGGTGCCTTGAGAAGCTTGCCTGAGATGCTTGTGGGAACACCCCCTAGTTCAAGTGCTTTGTCATGCTTGATGAGTAAGGTGCTTGATCACCTAAAGTCAAAATCAATCCTACAAGAGGGGGGGCGAGCCCTTTTCCTAGGAGCTAGAGAGAGAACACCCACTCACACACACAAGGGAAGCCCCAACTTGAAGAGGCAGCAAGGACACATGTCAGGCCCCTACCCATGTTACCTTCATGTGTTGCTTGAAGCCTATTGGCTAAGCTTCAAAGGGGTCCAATGATAAATTACATGAATTATCTAATTGTTTTAGCATTTATCAAGTCCTCTCTCTCAAAGGGGAAAGGGGGACACTTGTCCCAAGGCTACCCATGTTGCTTGTAATGGCTCCTGCTTGTGATTGGCTAGGCCTGGAGGGGTCCAATGAGCTTCAGGCATGAGCTACAAGGGGGGGTCGGCCCAAGCAAGCTAGGGGGGTGCCTAGGGGGTATACTCACCCACACACACTCACAATCACTCTCATTGTGTGCTATGCAAAGTGCAAGAGCTCCCTCTCCAAGCAAGTAGAGGTTGAGAGCCTACACCAACACTCTTGGCTATGGAGTGCAAATCCAACCAAGAGCCATGCTTCAATGCTTAAGCTTGCCATCTCCTTCTTCTTCATTACTATGCTATTATGTATGCTAGCAACAAGAGTATGATAAGTGAGGAACTAATTCTTTCTCCTACGAAATGTTTCTTCTTCCTCTTCCCTACCCTCATTCCCTGCTAGCTCTCTCCACCTTCGAAGGTGTTTGAGGTCTTGGGACTGAGGCTTGGGATAGTTAAAGCTTTCTTCAAGTTTATGTTATGTTTGTGGTGCATAAAGCCTTCCATCTTCATGGCATCACCTAGGTCACAAGGAACACAAAGACTATATTGTAACAAGTCTCTCTTTATGGGAGAAATCATAATACAAATGCCTATTGGAGGGGGGACCGGCTCCACATAAATCCGGTCCTCAATTGTTGTCATGTTCTCTAAACTCTCTCTCTTGCAAAAGTATTGTCTATGCCAAGTTAACTAATTGCTATGATTATGTTGCTATCTTCAATTATGTCTACCCGCTATGCTCACAAAATCATTTCTTGAAAGTACTCTCATTAAATTCCGCTATTCTCAAATTGAATAGGCAAATTCCATTACACAAGAAAAGGTTGATGAAGCAGAGAAATGGATTGAGGATGCAAAGAAAGGGAAGGCCCAGATGCTCGAGACCACACCTACTTCTACCATTATTAATATGACCATTGAGGAAGAGCAGAAAAGGAAGACTCGGGCTCTGCATGTGCGGGTCACAGGAGTCAAAGACAAAGAGAATGTAGATGAAGAAGTGAAGGAATTGCTACAACGCATGGGCATCACAGAGCCTACTCACACAAGTGCATGGAGAGTGGGCAAGAAAGGAATCGATGAGAAGGGAAACGTAAAGGATAGGGCACTTATTCTCTGATTCCCGAATATAGAAATAAGGAAAGAATTTCTAAAAAAGAGGCCAACTCTTAAGAAAACCGGTATTTTCCTGGGAGATGACCTTACATTGGCACAAGTGACACACATGCAAGAGTTGATGCCAGAGATCAAGGCAGCAAGAGAAAAGGGGAAAATCGCCTTTTATAGAGGAGGGAAAGTAGTGGTTCTGGAAAAGCTCTCAGCATGACAGTGCGAGACCTATGGGGCGAGGCTCCGGATAGCGGCGTGGAATTGTAATAGATCATATAGGCTAGATGTAGGTGCCTTTGAAGACAGCTTTAGGGACAGAGACATAGTTTTCTACTCAGAGACACACCAGATATCGGGACAGCGTATGCCACATGTGAAGGGTTATTTATGGGAAACAGCTAGTCGACCAAACAAGAGATCTCTACAGGGTAGCCGGGGTTCAGGAGGAGTAGCAGTCTTATTTAAGGAGGAGCTGAAACCACTACTACAGATTATCAGGAAAGATGAGCAAGCAAGGTATATGTGGGTGAGAATGAGAGCCGAGACAGGTAGATTTCTATATATCGCTATATGCTACTTCCCTCCGAGTACCTCAGTCTACTCCTCACCTAAAGGACAATCCCCTTTCTCCATATTGAATAATGATATATGGGAGTTCTCTATAGATGGAGACATCGTTCTCTTAGGAGACTTTAATGCCTGAACGGCCAACTCTCAAGCAATATTCTATGATACTTCTGAGGAAATGCTCAGAGAAGTGGATTTATCACAGAGGGGGCTTACTAGAAACTCACAAGATAAAGAACACACTGAATATGGGAGACATCTCATGGAGATTGCAACTATACATGGTTTGGCCATACTTAATGGTCTAGAGAATTTCCAGTTATCTGGGGGATTCACATGCTTCCCGCACAAGCATGGGGTCAGTACAGTGGATTATGTCATGACTTCACCAAGCTTTATTTCTAGTATCAAGGAATTTAAGGTGGGACCCAGACCGGTTGGGATTGCAGTGGATCATGCTCTATTGACCTTATCAATCTCCTTCCAATACAATGCCTCTCAAGTACAAAGGAAGAAGACACACACAAGATATACTTTCACGCCAAAAACTGATTCAGTCTATGTGGAAGAGATCTATAATAGGATGTGGACAGCCGAGCCAGTATATACTGTAGAGGAGATTACTTCTCAATTAACAGAGATACTACATGGAGCAGCACAAGAGGCATACCCACATACTCAACTTGATCAGAAGAGAGGATCTGGGAACATGCCTCAAAACAGTTGGTATGACGAGGAATGCAGAGAGACGAGAACCCAGGTCCAGAAAGAGCTTACACTTGGGATCATCACGTATAAGCAGTCTCGGATTGCTCTTCGGCGTATAGTACGTCGCAAGAAAAGGGCATTTTTAGCCAAACTGGAGAAGGATTTATATCAGCTCTTCTTGAGTCAGGACTCACATGAGGCCTGGCGCATATTTCACGACCACTCACCGCCAAACTGGAGAAGGATTTATATCAGCTCTTCTTGAGTCAGGACTCACATGAGGCCTGGCGCTTATTTCACGAGCACTCACCGCCTCCGACGATTACTTCTCCTGAGATCTGGGGTCAATATGTAACATCATTATATATGGTATCTAGACAACCTCCATTACCAGATCCGCTAGAGCCATGCCCTGCTACTAGTACTTTCTTTACTACGGAAATGGTGGAAAAAGCCATTGATAAGATGAAGACAAGAAGAGCATATGATCATGATGGTTTAGTAGGAGAACATTTGATCCATGCCAGGGATCTACTTTCAGAAGTCCTTGCTCGTCTGTTTAATCGGGTCATGTATGAAGGATTACCTGAATCTTGGAAATTATCTACTATCGTACCTATTTTCAAGTCAGGGGATCCTATGATACCCGGGAACTACCGTACCATTATGGTAGGTCACACTTTGACCCGACTGTACGCATCCATTCTTGAACAAAAATTGAGTAGATGGGCAGAGAATGAGGGCAACAAGACAAGCTGGATTCAGAAGAGGTTATTCCACTTTAGATCATATTCTTATGCTCAGAGCCATTATTGAGGAAGGAAGAGCAAATGGGAGAAGGATGTATTGTTGCTTTGTGGATTTTCGGAAAGCTTTTGATACAGTACCAAGGGCCAGATTGATGCACAGGATGCAAGAGTTAGGGGTCCCCAAAGAGATTATTTGGGGGATCATGGCCTTGTACGGGTCAGTAACTGGTTATGTACATACTCCAGAAGGGGATCCCGACATTGTTCACTCCACCGTTGGAGTAAAGCAGGGATGCCCACTGTCCCCTACTTTATTTGGTATGTACATAGATGAGGTATCAGATTACATTGATAGAGAAGGTGACAGAGGTGCTCAACTTGCAGGGTCATGGATCCCTTTGTTGTTGTATGCAGATGATATTGTATTGATAGCAGAATCACCAGATGGAATGCAGAGGCAGCTAGATGCATTACATAAATTCGCGGAGAACAGTGGACTGTCGGTAAACTTGGGTAAAACCAAAGTTATGGTGTTTAACACCACACCGCAGTGGGTTAGGAGATCGGCACCTACATTTGCATATGGCCAGGATACAGTAGAGTACACAGATGCATACACATACCTTGGGGTGGTATTTGTAGGACCGAAGTTTACTCTTAAGAAAGCAGCGGATGCTAGATTATCCAGAGCCTCTGCAGCCCTGGGAGGGTTGGAGAAGATGTGTTCACAAGTGCAGTTTTAGGAACCACGAACAA